>NC_083410.1:109720122-110048178 GCF_020745735.1 Hemiscyllium ocellatum | reverse complement strand
CATCATTGGCGTCTTGGGTTCAATTCAGTTGCTCCAATGACATAGCAGTGTAATCAGTGCAGTGAGTGAGAGAGTCTAAATGCCCAGGCATCCACAGTTGACTGAGGCAGAGGGTGGATCGCGTGCTAGTCTCATTCACAGCCTGCCCTGAACAATGTGAAATGGAGAATCAGGTGCTGGTCAGGTTTGTGATAGTGACTCATCGGTGCGGAATTCATGTTCTGTCAACTCATATTTCTACGCTGCTTCGACAGCGTCGCGCTTTTAGCGACAACAAAGAAACAGATGGGATTGATTTTGGTGGGGCGAATTCTCAGTCTCAGCCTCAATGACGTGAGATTAATGTGCACCAGAACATTGAGCTTAGTAAGGATGAGATCATCCATTTTGGACCAAAGACATGGAGAGATCTGAGTATTATTTCGGTGATCTAAATTTAGGAACAATCACAGTCACAACAGTTTCAAGGGTCCAGGAATAGAGGGCTGAAATCCAGTTGTCAGTTACAGGAATAATCAGGAAGGCTATTGGAATGTTATCCTTTCTAACTAGGATTCAAAAATAAAGGCAAAGAGGTTTTGTTCCATCCGTACAGTGCTCCAGGAAAGGCTTGGTTAGACTACATCTGGTGCACTGTGCACTGAGGGAGTGCTGCTGTTAAAGATGTGCTGTTTTGCAGATGGGATGGTAACATGAGGGTTTAACTGCTGTCCCAGACATAATGATTTAGGAGCAAGAGTAGGCCATTCGACCCCTCAATCCTGCTTTACAGACCTGAGAAATCTCAAGGCACAATGTCAAAGAATAGCAAAAGGGCAGGGGTTGTTTTATCCCTGATACCCTGTACAGTATTTATCTCTCCGACAAGAGTCACCTAGCTGGCTGTGGGATCTTGTTGTGTGCAAAGTTGTCTGCTCACGTTACAGCAATTAGCTACACTTCAAGGAAGTACACCATTGACTGTCATGATTGAAAATATGTCCTTCTGGATGTGCCAAAGGTGGACAAAGCTAATATTCACTTAGTGTTCTGGTCATTGTGGCTACTAAGAGAAAGTGAGGACTGCAGATGCTGGAGATCAGAGCTGAAAAATGTGTTGCTGGAAAAGCGCAGCAGGTCAGGCAGCATCCAAGGAGCAGGAGAATCGACGTTTCGGGCATAAAGCCTTCTTCAGGATTCCTGAAGAAGGGCTTATGTCCGAAATGTCAATTCTCCTGCTCCTTGGATGCTGCCTGACCTGCTGCGCTTTTCCAGCAACACATTTTTCAGCTCATTGTGGCTACTTTCAACATCATCATAATAATCATCAGCCTTTCCAACAAGAGAGATTGACCTGAATTATTTTTTAGTCATTCACGGGATCAGCATGGCTGGCTGGGCCAGCATTTAATGGCGGTCTCTAGTTGCCCCTTGAGATGGTGGGAATGAACCGCTGCAGTCCATGTGCTATAGATTGACCCCCTTAGGATGGAATTCCAGGATTTTGACCCAGTGATAGTGAAGGATGGTGAATGGTTTGGAGGGGAACTTGCAGAGGATGGGGTGTTCCTGTGTATCTGTTGCAGTTATCCTTCTAGATGAAAGTGTTTTTGTGGATTTGGAAGGTGCTATCAAAGGGTTTTTTTGGTGAATTTCTGCACTGCAGCTTGTTGATAGTACACGCTGCTGCTACTGAGCGTCAGTGCTGGAGGGAATGGATGTTTGTGGATGTGGTGCCAGTCAAGCAGACTGATTAAGTGTTATTGGAGCTGGACCCATCCAGACAAGTGGAGAGTATTCCATCACACTCCTGACTTGTGCTTTGTAGATGGTGGACAGAGTTTAGGGAGGCAGGAAGTGGGTTACTCCCACAGAATTCTTACCCTCTCATGTACCCTTGTTGGTAAAGTATTTGTCTGGCTGGAGCAGTTTGGTTTCTGGTCAATGGTCACACCCAAAGACATTGGCTCAATGGACCAAATGGTCTCTTTCTATGCCAGACACAATCTTTAACACTATTTACAAACTTTGACTGTTTAATGTTTATAAATGATGCAAAGAAAAATATCTGGATGTCATATGTACTGTGCAAAATATGTAACTTTCTGCTTGAGGCACAGCATTTCATGTGCCAATATACCATCATTTAATATTTGGATGATTAATGATTAAACTAAAATATAATAGCATCCTCCTATTGGGATATTAGACACAAATGGCTCCTAGAGACATTGAATAAGATTCTAGGAGTAGTCCATAAACTAGTCTATTAATATAACATGCAATGTCTTGGAATGATTAACTTATATTATGTTCTCAGACCTCAGGATTGGTTAACTGTTCAAAGCAGACTCTTTTTATAATGTTCCTTTTGGGCAATAGTTACAGCACATTACAAAAAGAATTGCTTCTTCCCAGATCATTTAATTGAGCCAAGTTTTGCCTTATTATTCCCCTGCCAAAGTAAATCAGTCAAGATGGCAGAATATCTACTTGTCCATCCACTCACCCTTCGTTCCATCGGAATTGAAAGGAGGCAGCTTCTACCTTGAACAGAAGATGTGTTTCCCTGGCTTGCCATCCAGCTCAAAATTGCTACGAGAAAGCTTTGGGTCTGGGTTAATTAATGATCAGTGGAATTCACAGAATCATACAGTCCTTCGGTCTACTGAGTTGGCCCTGAGGAAAACCACCTGAAATCTACACCAATCCCAATTCCCATCTCCTGTTATGATATTTCAAGTGCTCATCCAAGTTCTTTTTAAGGGTTTTGAGATTTCCCACCTTGGGCAGCACAGTGGCTCAGTGGTTAGCACTATTGCCTCAAAGCACCAATGTCCCAGGTTCGTTTCCTGCCTTGGGTGACTGTCTGTGTGGAGTTTGCACATTCTCCCTGCATCTGTGTGGGTTTCCTCTAGGTACTTCGGTTTCCTCCCACAGTCCAAAGATGTGCAGCTCAGGTGAATTGGCCATGCTAAATTGCCCATAGTGTTTAGGTGCATTAGTCAGAGGGAAATGGGTCTGGGTGGGTTACTCTTCGGAGGGTCGGTGTGGGCTTGTTGGGCTGAAGGGCCTGTTTCCATACTGTAGGGAATCTAATCTAATCTAAACTCTCCTCCCAGAGAGCACATTCCAGATTCACACCAGCCTCTGAGTGAAAGAAAAATTCTCAATCTCCTCAAAACCCCCTGTCCTTCACCTGGCATCAAGGCAAGTGTTAAGAAGGTAATGCATCCAAGAAATTCAGAACCAACCAAGCAAAGTTTCAGAAGATGACCCATTCTTTCGTATTGTCGCATACCATGCCAATGGTATAAAGTGGTCAGAAGAGGGGATGTCCTGTTATGCCTATGGTTTGTATATCGGTATACCTTTAAGAGACATGCTTATGAGATTATCATTGGATTCTACCATGTGTCCTGATGGTATAAGGGTCCTGTATGCGTTCCTCCTCTGACCATATGAAGCATTGAACTCTACTGGAAGCACGCTGCTCTGTTGTAGCCTAATAGCTGAATGTTATTTTGGACTGATATGTGCCTGAGGAATGCAATGGCTATAAAGAGGTAGCATGGTGGCTCAGTAATTAGCACTGCTGCCTCACTGCACCAGGGACCTTGGTTCGATTCCAGCCTCAGGTGACTGTCTGTGCAGGTCCCCTCTGGGTCCTCTGGTTTCCTTCCATACTCCAAAGATGTGCAGGTTAGGGTGGATTGGCCACACTAAATTGTTCCATTATGTCTAGGGTTGTGTGAGCTATCCATGGGAAATGGGGGTTATCGGGATGAGGTGGTTGGCTAGGTCTGGATGGCACCCTCTATGGAGGATTGGTGGGAGCTTGATGGGCTAAATGGCCTGCTTCCGCACTGTAAGGATTCTATGATGACATAATGGTTGTTTGAAATAAATATCTGTTGGATTCTTCAATGCCACAATATTTATGCCCAGTTTCTTATGTCTATGGAACACATGCCTGAGAAGGTGAGGGAGGTAGATACTCATCCAGATATTGCAAGAGTATGTAAAATGCCTGGACATGGTTGGTTATAGACTATGTGCACGTAAATGGGTGAGTGTAGTTTGGTGTTTGTTAGTCAGCATAGATAATGATGGGCCGAAGGGCCTGTTTCTATGTTGTCTGACTCTGTGTTACAGGATCATTGCAGCAGTTAAAATACCCACTGGGAGCAATCTGCCACCAATCTGTATACTCTTTTAAGGGACATTGAGAGTATCTGACATACCATGTCGAACCTCCCATCTATAGAAGCCATCTACCAGGCCCGCTGTCAGGGAAAGGCCGCCAGCATTCTCAACGATCCATCCCACCCTGGCAATGTTTTTCTACAAGCTCTACCATCGGGGAGAAGGTACAGAAGTCTGAACACATGCACCAGCCGGTTTTGAAACTGTTTCTACCCTACTGTTGTTAGAATACTGAATGGCCTCACAAACACTTCACATGTACCTGTGTTTTTGTTTTTGCCGTTGCTTACCTATTATTTACTATCTATGCTACTTAACTCTGTGATCTGCCTGTATTGCTCACAAGACAAAGCTTTTCGCTGTGCCTCGGTACATATGACAATAAATTCAATTCAATTCAATCATTTTTTTCACTGACCATCTGTGTCTGTATGGGTTTCCTCCAGGTGCTCCAGTTTCCTCCCACAGTCCAAAGATGTGCAAGTCAGGTGAATTGGCCATGCTAATTTGCCCATAGTGCATGAGTCGGGGAATGGGTCTGGGTGGGTTGCTTTTCGGAGGGTCGGTATGGACTTGTTGAGCCGAAGGGCCTTTTTCCGCACTGTAGGGAATCTAATCCAATCAAAACATTCGCAATCCTGGCTTCTACCTCACTCCTGCTTTGAACTTTGAAACGACATTCAGTGTCCCCCAGTCGTCTGTGGCAAAGCACCACCTTTTCAAATATTTAATGGGATAGACCGGAGTTTGGCCGTTTCTTCTGTCACTGATTTGAGGGTATTGGTGTCTAAGCTTTCAGTCCAGGTGTCTTCTGCCACTTGTTTCATGATCTTATGTTCAAGATGCATACATTACCACTGCACACACGTTTGACTTATTCCTCAGTAAACATGTGCTACTGTGTAATAAATGAAATCAAATATAGGAAGCATTTCCTAACACAGCTAATTCAAGTTTTGGAGGATACTCTATAGGGAGAGCAAATTACAATCTAATTACAAGATACTAAAATTAGAATCAAAATCTTCAGATCAATCACAGACAGGAAATTTCAGCAGCACCTAATATTAAAAACACAAATAATATCAATATCGTTGGCGCAAATTAAGTTTAATTTGTACATGTTCACATAAGTGACATTACACAATTGAATTAGAGGGGGGTAATGGCCAAGTGGTATTATCATTAGACCTTTAATCCAGAGGCACAGGTAATGCTCTGGGGAGCCAGGTTCAAATCCTGCAATGGCAGATCGTGTAATTTGAATTCAGGGAAATCTGGAAGTAAGAGTCTAACGATAACCATGAAGCCATTGCCAATTGTTGGGGTAAAAGCCTATCTGGTTCACTAATGTCCTGTAGGCTTGGAAATCTGCCAACCTTACCTGGTCTGGCCAACATGTGACTCCAGACCTACAACAATATGGTTGACTCTTAACTGCCCTCTGAGCAATAAGGAACAGGCAGTAAATGCTGACTTGTCAGCACTCCTGTTAATAATTTTTTTTTAAAAACCCTTTAATTAAGAAACTGTCATTCCTTTTATATCGGAAGTACAGTGAGTTAAAGTTGCTTTCCACTTCTGTACTTGTACATTGCTCCATAACTTATCATACTTTGTCCACAATTGACTTGGCCACCATTATCCTTACAAACAGGAACAATGACAAAGACTTTTCTTCAGTTTGCTTGAGTTTATTTCCTACTTAGTGTGTGCAACCAACCTTGTTGATTAGGTCGTATGTTTTGGATTGAAAAGTCAGTATGCTTTGAAACACAGAGCCAAAATATTACTGTGCATGTGTAGGCTTTGTATCCAGGCATGTCAATCAAGCATTGGTGTGCCATTTTGTTAACATCCCAGGCCATTTCTACTGTTAAAATTCACCGGTAACCAGATTGGCTGCAGGGAACATTTCAGAAGTTGAGCCAACTTGCAGTCTCATGTTGCTTAGAATTAAACCATTTCACCTCTAACAAAGATCAAAGTATTTACTTGAATTGAAATTTGAATGAGAATCAGATACTATAGTCATAGTGTACTCAGTATAAGAATACATGAGTACAATGAAAAAGGTACAAACTCGCCGTACCCCAGTTCCATTTTGAATACAAAACCAGAATTTGAAACAAACAGAAAATACAATTGAATTTTGATTCTAATGCCTTTTCCCACGAACAATGATCTAAGTAGTTATGCTGGAGGTAACATGAGAAAGTTTACCAAGGGAGCTAACACTGCCATTCCCCATTAATGTAATTAACACAGAGAGTTAGCACTGCCATTCCCCATTAATGTAATTAACACTGAGAGTTAACAATGCCATTCCCCATTAATGCAATTAACACTGAGAGTTAGCACTGCCATTCCCCATTAATATAATTAACACAGAGAGTTAATATTGCTATTCACCATTAATGTAATTAACACGGAGTTAACACTACCATTCCACATTAATGAAATTAAAATGGGAATTAACACTGCCATTCCACATTAATCTAATTAACATGGGGAGGTAACACTGCCATTCCCCATTAATATAATTAACACTGAGAGTTAACACTGCCATTCCACATTAATGTAATTAATACAGAGAGTAAACATTAATTACATAAATGGGGAATGGCAGTTTTAATTCCCAGCGTTAATTACATTAATGGGGAATGGCAGTATTAACTCCTGTGTTAATTAACACAGGAGTTAACACTGCCATTCCTCATTAATATAATTAATACACGAGTTAACACTGCCATTCCCCATTAATGTAATTAACATGGGGATTAACACTACCATTCCCATTAATCTAATTAACACAATGAGTGAACACTGCCTTGCCCCTTGAATGTAATTAACACGGGAGTTAACACTACCATTCCCATTAATCTAATTAAAATGGGGAGT
Source organism: Hemiscyllium ocellatum (assembly GCF_020745735.1). Taxonomy (NCBI): domain Eukaryota; kingdom Metazoa; phylum Chordata; class Chondrichthyes; order Orectolobiformes; family Hemiscylliidae; genus Hemiscyllium; species Hemiscyllium ocellatum. The sequence goes on along the minus strand of NC_083410.1, from coordinate 110,041,092 downwards.
TAACACTGCCATGCCCCATGAATGTAGTCAGCTTGAGGGGGGGGGGGTGGTTAACGCTACTATGCCCCATTAATGTAATTAACATGGAAGTAAACACTACCATTCCCTGTTAATGCAATTAATACAGGAGCTAACACTGCCATTCTCCATTAATGTTATTAACACGGGAAGTTAACACTGCCATTCCCCATTAATGTAATTAACAAGGGAGTTAACACTGCCATTCCACATGAATGTCATTAACACAGGGAGTTAACACTGCCATTCCCCATTAACATAATTAACAAGGGAGTTAACACTGCCATTCCCCATTAATGTCATTAACAAGGGTAGGTAACACTGCCATTCCACATGTATGTCATTAACACGGGGAGTTAACACTGCTATTCCTCATTAATCTAATTAATATGGGGACTTAACACTGCCATTCCTCATGAATGTAATTAACACCGCAAGATAACACTGCCCCTTCCATTAATGCAGTTAACACAGGGAGTTAACACTGCCATTCCACATTAATGTAATTAACAAGGGTCGCTAACAATGCCACTCCTCATTAATGTAATTAACAGGGGAATTAACACTGCCATTCTCCATTATAGTAATTAACATGGAGTTAACACTGCCATTCCCCATTAATGTCATTAACAAGGGTAGGTAACAATGCCATTCCACATGAATGTCATTAACACAGGGAGTTAACACTGCCATTCCCCATTAATCTAATTAATATGGAGAGTTAACATTGCCAATCCCCATGAAGCTGAAAATGTGTTGCTGGAAAAGGCCTCATCTTCCGCCTAGGTACCCTCCAACCACAAGGGATGAACCTCGATTTCTCCAGTTTCCTCATTTCCCCTCCCCCACCTTGTCTCAGTCAAATCCCTCAAACTCAGCACCGCCTTCCTAATCTGCAATCTTCTTCCTGACCTCTCCGCCCCCACCTCCACTCCGGCCTATCACCTTCACCATGACCTCCTTCCACCTATAGCATTTCCAACACCCCTCTCCCAAGTCCCTCCTCCTTACCTTTTATCTTAGCCTGCTGGACACACTTTCCTCATTCCTGAAGAAGGGCTCATGCCCGAAATGTCGATTCTCCTGCTCCATGGATGCTGCCTGACCTGCTGCACTTTTCCAGCAACACATTTTCAACTCTGATCTCCAGCATCTGCAGTCCTCACTTTCCCCGTGAATGTCATTAACACAGAAAGTTAACATTGCCATTCCCTATTCATGTAATTAACACAGGGGTTATTTATTTAACAGGGGAAGTTAACACTGCCATTCTCCATTAATGTAATGAACATGGGGAGTTAACATTGCCATTCCCTTTTCATGTAATTAACACAGGAATTAACAGTGTTATTTCCCATGAATGTAATTGACACGGGGATTTAACACTGCCATTCCCCATTAATGTAATTAACATGGGAGGGAACACTGCAATTCCCCAATGCTGTGATTAACATGGGGAGCTAACACTGCCATTCCACAATCATGTAATTAACACAGGGGTTAACTCTGCTATTCCCCATTAATGTAATTAATAGGGAGTGTTAACACTGCCATTCCACAATCATGTAATTTACACAGGGGTTAACTCTGCCATTCTCCATTAATGTATTTAACATTGGAAGCTAACACTGCCTTTCCCCATGAATGTCATTAACACGGAGAGGTTTACCTGCACATCCACCAATATCACTTAATGTATCCGTTGCTCCCAATGCGGTCTCCTCTACATTGGGGAGACTGGACACCTCCTCGCAGAACGCTTTAGGGAACATCATCGGGATACCCGCACCAATCAACCACACCGCCCTGTGGCCCAACATTTCAACTCCCCTTCCCACTCAGCCGAGGACATGCAGGTCCTGAGCCTCCTCCACTGCTGCTCCCTCACCACCCGAGGCCTGGAGGAAGAACGCCTCGTTTTCCGCCTCAGAACACTTCAACCCCAGGGTATCAATGTGGACTGCACCAGTTTCCTCATTTCCCCTCCCCCCACCTCTCCCCAGTTCCCCTTCCAGCTCAGCACCGTCCCCATGACCTGTCCTGCCTGCCTATATTCCTTTCCACCTTTCCACTCCACCCTCCTCTCTGACCTATCAACTTCATCCCCACCCCCATTCACCCATTGTACTCTTTGCTACCTTTCCCCACCCTCCTCCCTGACCTGCCACTTCCATTCACCTATTGTACACGAGGAGTTAATACTGCCATTTCCCATTAATGTAATGAACATGGGGAGTTAACACTGCCATTCCCCAGGAGTCTAATTAATGCAGGAGTTAACACTGGCATTCCCCATGAATGTAATTAACACAGGGAATTAGCACTTACCGGGGGACGACTTACCAGGGGAAAGCAGTGGGGCACAGGGCTCTGGCACAGAATCTGTCCCTGCTGCTCAGAAGGGAAGGGGGAAGAGGAGCAGAGCAGTAGTCATTGGGGACTCCATAGTTTTTGGGACAGATAGGAGGTTCTGTGGGGACGAGAGAGATTCACGGTTGGTGTGTTGCCTCCCAGAAGCCAGGGTTCGTGATGTTTCTGATCGTGATTTTGGGATCCTTAAGGGGGAGGGGGAGCAGCCCCAAGTCATGGTCCACATAGGCACCAACGACATAAGTAGGAAGAGAGATGGCGATTTAAGGCAGAAATTCAGGGAGCTAGGATGGAAGTTTAGAGCTAGGATGAACAGAGTTGTTGTCTCTGGTTTGTTGCCCGTGCCACACACTAGTGAGGCAAGGAATAGGGAGAGAGAAGAGTTGAACACGTGGCTATGGGGATGGTGCAAGAGGGTGGGTTTTGGGTTCCTGGATAATTGGGGCTCTTTCTGGGATAGGTGGGATCTCTACAAGCAGGATGGTCTTCACCTGAACCAGAGGGGTACCAATATCCTGGGGGGCAAATTCGCTAAGGCTATTGGGGTGGGTTTAAACTAATCCAGCAGGGGGATGGGAACCAAAACTGTAGTTTGAGTATAGAAATTGGTGATACTAGGGAGATCCGAAATCAAGTTTCAGGGAGACCAGATGGCACCGGCAAGCAAGAAGTTGGTTTGAAGTGTGTCTGCTTCAATGCCAGGAGCATCCGGAATAAGGTGGGCGAACTTGCAGCATGGGTTAGTACCTGGGACTTCGATGTTATGGCCGTTTTCGAGACATAGATAGAGCAGGGACAGGAATGGCTGTTGCAGGTTCCAGGATTTAGATGTTTCAGTAAGAACAAAGAAGATGGTAAAAGAGGGGGAGGTGTAGCATTGTTGGTCAAAGACTGTATTACAGTTACAGAAAGGATGTTAGGGGACTTGTCAACTGAGGTAGTATGGGCTGGGGTTAGAAACAGGAAAGGAGAGGTATGTTGGGAGTTTTCTATAGGCCTCTGAATAGTTCCAGAGATGTCAAGGAAAGGATAGCAAAGATGATTCTCGATAGGAGTGACAGAGACAGGTTAGTTGTCATGGGTGACTTCAACTTTCGAAATATTGAGTGGGAACACTATAGTACAAGTACTTTAGATGGGTCAGTTTTTGTCCAGTGTGTGCAGGAAGGCTTCCTGACAAGTATGTAGACAGACCAACAAGGGGCGAGGCCACATTAGATTTGGTACTGGGTAATGAGCCTGGTCAGGTGTTAGACTTGGAAGTAGGTGAGCACTTTGGTGATAGCGATCACAATTCTGTTATGTTTACTTTAGTGATATCAGGAATAGAGAATTCGACGTTTCGAGCATAAGCCCTTCATCAGGAATAAGAGAGAGAGAGCCAAGCCGGCTGAGATAAAAGGTAGGGAGGAGGGACTAGGGGGAGGGGCGATGGAGGTGGGATAGGTGGAAGGAGGTCAAGGTGAGGGTGATAGGCCGGAGTGGGGTGGGGGCGGAGAGGTCAGGAAGAGGATTGCAGGTTAGGAGGGCGGTGCTGAGTTGAGGGAACCGACTGAGACAAGGTGGGGGGAGGGGAAATGAGGAAGCTGGAGAAATCTGAATTCATACCTTGTGGTATATGAATTCAGATTTCTCCAGCTTCCTCATTTCCCCTCCCCCCACCTTGTCTCAGTCGGTTCCCTCAACTCAGCACCGCCCTCCTAACCTGCAATCCTCTTCCTGACCTCTCCGCCCCCACCCCACTCCGGCCTATCACCCTCACCTTGACCTCCTTCCACCTATCCCACCTCCATCGCCCCTCCCCCTAGTCCCTCCTCCCTACCTTTTATCTCAGCCGGCTTGGCTCTCTCTCTCTTATTCCTGATGAAGGGCTTATGCTCGAAACGTCGAATTCTCTATTCCTGAGATGCTGCCTAACCTGCTGTGCTTTGACCAGCAACACATTTGCAGCTGTGATCTCCAGCATCTGCAGACCTCATTTTTTACTTTAGTGATAGAAAGGGATAGCTCTATACTACTAGGCAAGAGTTACAGCTGGGGGAAAGGCAATTACAATGCGATGAGGCAAGATTTAGGAAGCATAGGATGGGGAAGGAAACTGCAGGAGATGGGCACAATAGAAATGTGGAGCTTATTCAAGGAAAAGCTCCCGTGTGTCCTAGATAAGTATGTACCTGTCAGGCAGGGAGAAAGCTGTAGAGCCCGGGAGCCGTGGTTTACAAAGGAAGTGGAATCTCTGGTCAAGAGGAAGAAGAAGAACTTATGTTAGGATGAGATGTGAAGGCTCAGTTAGGCTGCTTGAGGGTTACAAGGTAGCCAGGAAAGACCTAAAGAGAGGGCTCACCAGAGCCAGGAGGGGACATGAGAAGTTGTTGGCAGATAGGATCAGGCTAAACCCTAAGGCTTTCTATCGGTATTTAAGGAATAAAAGAATGCCAAAAGTAAGATTAAGGCCAATCAAAGACAGTAGTAGGAAGTTGTGTGTGGAGTCAGAGGAGATAGTGGAAGCACTAAATGAATATTTTTTAACAGTATTCACTCTAGAAAACAACAATGTTGTCGAGGAGAATACTGAGGTACAGGCTACTAGACTAGGTGGGATTGAGGTTCACAAGGTATTAGAAATCCTGCAGAGTGTGATGAAGGATGTTGTAGGTTACAGAGAAACATAGATAAGCAGCAGAGCTGGGCTGAGAGATGGCAAATGGAGTTTAACGCGGGCAAGTGTGAGGTGATTCACTTTGGTCGGAGTAACCGGAATGCAAATTACTGGGCTAATGGTAAGGTTCTTGGTAGTGCAGATGAGCAGAGAGATCTCAGTGTCCTTGTACACAGATCCTTAAAGGTTACCACCCAGGTTGACAGGGTTGTTAAGAAGGCATACAGTGTTTTAGCTTTTATTAATAGAGGGATCGAGTTCTGGAACCATGAGATTATGCTGCAGCTGTACAAAACTCTGGTGCGGCCGCACTTGGAGTTTTGTGTACAGTTGTGGTCACCGCATTATAAGAAGGATGTGGAAGCTTTGGAAAGGGTTCAGAGGAGATTTACTCAGATATTGCATGGTATGGAGGGATGGTCTTACAAGGAAAGGCTAGGGACTGGAGGCTGTTTTCATTAGAGAGAAGAAGGTTGAGAGGTGACTTAATAGAGACACATAAGATAATCAGAGGGTTAGATAGGGTGGACAGGGAGACCCTTTTTCCAAGTATGGTGACGGCGAGCACAAGGGGGCATAGCTTTAAATTGAGGGGTGATAGATATAGGACAGATGTCAGAGGTAGTTTCTTTACTCAGAGAGTAGTAAGGGCATGGAATGCTTTGTCTGCAATGGTAGTAGATTCACCAACTTTAAGTACATTTAAGTCATCATTGGACAAGTACATGGAATAGTGTAAGTGAGATGGGCTTCAGATTGGTATGACTGGTCGGCGCAACATCGAGGGCCAAAGGGCCTGTACTGCACTGTAATGTTCTATGTTCTATGTTCTAACACTTCCATTCCCCATTAATGTAATTAACACGGGGGGTTAACACTGCCATTCCCCACTAATGTAATTAACATTGGGAGCTAACATTGCCATTCCCCATGAATGTCATTAATACGGAGAGTTAACACTGAATTAGAATCTGAATTAGAGTTTTACCTGCACATCCACTAATATCATTTATTGTATCCGTTGCTCCTGATGTGGTCTCCTCTACATTGGGGAGACTGGACGCCTCCTAGCAGAGCGCTTTAGGGAACATCTCTGGGACACCCGCACCAATCAACCACACTGCCCTGTGGCCCAACATTTCAACTCCCCCTCCCACTCTGCCGAGGACATGGAGGTCCTGAGCCTCCTCCACTGCCGCTCCCTCACCACCCGACGCCTGGAGGAAGAACGCCTCACCTTCCACCTCGGAACACTTCAACCCCAGGGCATCAATGTGGACTTCACCAGTTTCCTCATTTCCCCTCCCCCCCACCTCACCCCAGTTCCAACCTTCCAGCTCAGCACTGCCCTCATGACCTGTCCTACCGGCCTATCTCCCTTTCCATCTATCCACTCCACCCTCCCCTCCGACCTATCACCTTCATCCCCACCCCCATTCACCCATTTTACTCTTTGCTACCTTCCCCCACCCTCCTCCCTGACCTATCACTTCCACCCCCACCCCCACCCCCACTCACCTATTGTACTCTATGCTACTTTCTCCCCACCCCCACCCCCCTCTCTTTTATCTCTCCACCCTGCAGGCACTCTGCCTCTATTTCTGATGAAGGGCTTTTGCCCGAAATATCAATTTTCCTGCTCCTCGGACGCTGCCTGACCTGCTGTGCTTTTCCAGCACCACTCTAATTCAGACTCGGGTTTCCAGCATCTGCAGTCCTTGTTTTTGCCTTGGAGAGCTAACACTACTATTCCTCATTAATGTAATTAACACGGGAGTTAACACTGCCATTTCCCATTAGTGTGATTCACAGGGAGTGTTAACACTGCTATTCCGCATTCATGTAATTAACACTGGAGTTAACACTGCCATTTCCCATGAATATAATTAACATGGGGATTTAGTACTGCTATGTTGACCATCCCTAACCAGTCCTTGCCTCTCCAAATAGATGATGAATGTCTGATCCCTAAGGATCTGGGAGAAATGTTTATTGCTCTTAAAAAGGAATACACTCCAAATTTATAAAGTAATATAATCGGAGGGAAATGGATCTAGGTAGATGACTCTTCAGAGGGTCGGTGTGGACTTGTTGGGTCGAAGGGCCTGTTTCCACACTGTAGGGAATCTAATTTATTACTTTTGATAAGCTCTATAACTTTCTTTTCATCAAATGGCATTTTTGCTTTCCTCACTTGTCTGTTGTCAGCTCCAACAACACTCATGAAGTTCAACACTATCCAGGACAATGCAACCCACTAGTGTGGCACTACATCCACCACCTTTAGTATTCACTTCCTCCACCGGTCACAATGGTGTGTACATCTTCAAGATGTACTGCAGCAAGTCTCCCAGATTCCTCCAACTGTACCTTGCAAATTCTGTCATCTCAATCAACAGGGCAGAAGATAGATGGGAACACCACTCCCTGCCAGTCTCCGCCATCTTGACTTGGAAGTCTATCACCATACCTTCACTGTCACTAGGTCAAAATCCAGGAACTCTCACCCGAAGGGCATTGTCTGGCAGGCAAGCACATTGACTGCAGTGGTTCAAGAAGGCAACTCACCACCACACTCTCAAGGGGCAACTAGGGACAAGGAAATAAATGCTGGTCAGGCCAATGATGCTGATCCCATGAATGTGTCATCAAAAACAGCACTTTCTTTCGAACAGTTATTCCTCACCTTTCTATAACTCATCCCTTCATGCAGGACGTGTGCGTGGATCACTGCAATCGCTTCTCTATGTACATTTCCAGCGTTCTTGCTGTGGATCTCACTTCAAATTAATTGTGGTGGTTTTGTTTCTCAATCGTTCTGGATTTAGGATGAATGTGCTTCTGGCAATCCTCCTTGTCATCAGTTCCCCACATTTCTTCAAACAAGATTCGGAAATACTTATCCCTCCTTTTCATACTTAATAAACCACGGGTTTGATGATTCGATTGTGCAGCAGATATGAATCAGATGTGGAAGAACTTTGCTGAGGTTCTGCAACGGTGTTTACTGCAAAAACAGCTGCTCCAGCAGCCGAATTATCAGAGTTATCAAGGTCAACAAAATGCTTTGAATGTTTTGGAATTACATTTGCCTATCTAAACCTGTCTGTGTTTCATAATTCTTCATGTAGGTTGTGGTTCTTTATGTATTTGTGAAAATCCCTAACTTGACCCAACCAGAGAAGTAAGAATGCAGCAATTTTCTTGTCTCCTCTATTTGTACATGCAAGTTCAGATTTCTCATCAAACTGCATACGGTGTTCCGTGGAATTGAAGCACAGATCAACCATTAAACAAAAACAAAGATGCTGGAAATCAAACAGAAACTGCTCGAGAAAATCAGCAGGTCTGGCGGCATCTGTGGAGAGAGAATGCAGAGTGAATGTTTCAGGTCCAGTGACCTTCTTCAGATCAGCCATGATTTAATTGAATGGTGGAACAGATTTGAGGCACTGAAAGTGCTCTGTTGTAATAGGTTGACATGCACCTTTAAGGGGCATGTCTTAAATCAATGTCAGTCCTTTCCTTTACCAAGATATGGTGCATTAGTCCCATGACTTGTTACTCAGTCTGAAGCTTCAGTCACCCAGGTCAGGCATGTGTCTTACAGGCTCCCAGTGAACACTGGCTGGGCCCAGTCTTCAAATTAAGAACCTGTATCATTATTGCACCAATCCTTGTGTGTGTGAGCGGTCTGAGAGAAATGCAGTCACCCCCTTGTCCTGCTAGGTCAGTAACAGGATCCAGACCCTCCTGAATCAAACACTGTAGTGAGGAGGGAACTATGATACCGGATCATATTCAAAGGCCAATTTGGAACTGAGATCATGATGCAGACAAACATCATTGACACCCTGGGATCCCAGCAATGGCTAAATGGGATTCACAATAATAATGGTCTACTTTGACTTGCATTTTTTACTTTATAAAAACCTTTAATTTCTGACTGATACCTTACTACCTTCTTGTCTGCACAGCCCTGCAGCAGCATGAACTGTCACTCTGTTGGTAACACATTCCTTTCTGCGCCAATACGATCGAGTCTCATTCCAAATTCTGAGCATGGGAGTCAGGCCTGACACTCCCATTACACGACTGAAGGAGAGCTGCATTGTTGGAGTTGCTGGTTCAATTTCACATGAGCTTTTACAGAAACTGCTCTACCAGCTCCCTCAGAGATACGAACACTCACCACTCAAAAGCCGAGCATGTTTTTTTCCCCAGCTTTCTGATTTGCATTAGCAGCCAGGAGCTGGTTAGTTTAGTTTGCTGGCTGGCTGGTTTCCAACGCAGATGACACCAACAGTGAAGGTTCAATATCTGCACCAGCTAATGTTACATTTCCTGATTCTCAACCTTTGCCTGAGGCATTGTGCCCCCAAGGTTTCTTTGCTCCTTAGTCATTTATAGGATGAGGGTGTTATTGGCTAGGCTAGCATTTATTGCCCCATCACTAATTGCCCAGAGGGCAGTTCAGAGTCAACCCCATTGCTGTGGGTCTGGAGTCACATGTAGGCCAGACCAGGTAAGGATGGCAGTTTCCTACCCTGAAGAGCATTAGTGAATCGGCTGGGTTTTTCTGACAATGAATTCATGGTCGTCACCAGATTCTTAATTCCAGATAATTATTGAATTCAAATTCCACCATCAAATATGCAGGATTCAAATCCAGGTACCCAGAAGGCCACCTGAGTCTCGGGATTAACAGTCCAGTAATAATACCACCAGGCAACTGCCTCCCCATAAATCACAACTGTCTGTCTCTCCTGAATGAAGAAGTGGCACTATGGTGACTTTATATCGACCAGCATTGCAAACCACACTTACCCAGTCACTATCATGTTGCAGCTTGTTGGGATTTCTGAATTTCCGATGTTCCAAAAGTGATGACACTTCAACATTCCTCAGGCCCTGTAAACAGCTCGGAAATGCCCAGTGGCCAGGTAAGGTGTTTTAAACATGCCATCCTCACTATGCTCAAAGTTTGCATTTGTATAGTGCCTCTCATGGCCAGAGAACATCCCAAAAGTTTATTTGCAGGCAATCTGTACTTTTGCAACTGCGTATTTCCATCACAGGTATGCAACCGGGAACTGAAACATAAAGCTAGGAGCAGGCCATTCAGCCCTTCAAGCCTGATCATGGCTGATCCTGTAATTCAATGCCACATTCCTGCTTTATCTGCATACCCCTTGATGGCTTTAAAATTAAATAATGCATCCATCTCATTTTTGAATATTTTGAAGGCATCTGTAGCCTTCTCTGGTCGAGAATTCCACAGCTTTACTCCTTTAAGCTTTAAGTGGAAAAACCTTTCCTTGCTTCAGTTCCAACTACCCTTAGACTGTGCCCTTAGTTCTATATTAACCAACCAGTGAAATCAGCCTCCCACTTTTAATCTTAATGCTAAAACTAAACCATTAAAAATTAGTGGGATAATGACAATGTGAGAATAAGGTACATTCTAAACACCAGATAGATGTGTACTTAACTTTTATTCCCTAATAACATTTCTGCTTCATCCTGCTCTCTAATGTGTGTAAACTCTCCCTTAGAACCATTGTGGCCTCTTCAGATAGCTGATTGTGAGGCAAATATTTCTGCTATTGACAGTAGACTGACTAACCCACAGGTCACTCTAGCAGTCAAGAATTCCCATTCCCCTATGCATATTTCAGTCTTATCTTCACCAGAAATATCCTGGCAATGCGCCACCAAAACATTCTTATGATTGGCTTGTAAGTGCCAACTGTGGTTCGCTCTTACAGGACTGGGAGTCAATGGTTGTTGGGAGAGTCAATGGCAATGTGGAGTTTAGGTCATAGTCATTTCAGCCATTACCTTACTGAGTAACAGAGCAAGTTACTGCGGGTTGAATGGCCTCGCCCTGTTCCTAACTCAGACATTCAAGGTGGTTGTGAGTTCAATCCCACTTCACCTCTCCCCCTCCCCTCCGCGGTTGATGCTCCCAGAAAGGTACTGAGGGAGTGTTGCATTCTGGGAGGCGTTACTTCAGGGTGAGATGTTAAACTGACGTTCATCTTCTCTCTCACACGGATGTAAAGGAACTCCAGCTTTCCTCCTGTGAAGGGTCTGACAGCTATCCTGACCAATGTTTTCAGCACATACACAATGGTCAAGTGGTTTTGTATTCTGTCCATTTTCAAACCTTGTAAGCTGCAAATTAGAGTCAATTTCTGCCTGAAATTGTGTGTGTTTGTGTGTGAAATTTTGACTATGTGTGTCAGTCTATGTGATTCTATGTATGTGTGAATGTGAGTGTGTTTGTGTGTCTATGTGTAATTCTATTTATGTCTCTGTGAGCCTGTGGGTGTGCATGCCTATGTGTGTCTCTGTGTGCCTGTGTTTGTTTGTGTATGTGTGCTTGCGTGTGTGAGTATGCCTGTGTGTATGTATGTATGTGTGTGTGTCTATGTGTCTCCATGTGCCTGTGTGTGTGTGTATGTGTGTGTGAGAGAGAGAGCATGTGTGTGTGTGCGCCTGTGTGTGTATGTGTCTATGTGTATGCCTGTATGCATGTGTGCCCGTGCGTCTTTATGTGCCTGTGTGTGTGTGTGTGTTTGTGTGTGTGCGTGCTTGTATGTGTCTCTCTCTATGTGCTTGGTGAGTGTGTGTGTGCGTCACAGCCAGATTTTCGAACCCACTGATGCTCATTCTAATTAAGTGGACAATCCATTATTTGGAAGGTTTTAAAATATTTTTATAGCAGGTATTTTTCTTAATCCATGACAAAACCAAAGTCTCAGAACAGCTTTATTTTATTAATTCCAACTAAATAGGCATTTTGTCATTTTTGGAATGTCAAGGATTTCTCCAACACAGTCAGCTAACAAATATTAATTCCCCTTATTACCGCATTGTTCTTCAGCAATTACAGGCAAGAAGACCATCAATAATGTTTAAATAATTTGATTCAACAGCTGATGTCACTACTGAGGTGCCATCAGTTTAATTGAATGGTTCCATTATTGTATCTGGCTGCTCGCTTCTGTCAGGCTGGAAATGGTTTACAGTTGATTTTTATCTTTCCCTGTCCAATGATATCCTCCTGCCTTTGGTGTCAAATAACACGGGAAAACTTTGTGGGCTGAACAGCGAATACAGTTTGACTTCATTGTACCTCCCTCACAGTCTCCCATTCCCACGACAGACATTTTCCACTGGATGTACCTGGCACTTTATTAGGACTCAATCTTCTGCTGGTTTTAATGGAATTGCTGCTACTTTGGCCTCACAATTTGTAATGAGGTTGCAATGTCATTGTGTTCATACCAGATCAAGTGGGCTAGTGGAAAGTGTCCATAAATCTATAAACTTCTAACAGGATTAGACAGCAGGAAGGATGCTCCTGATGACTGCGGAGTCCAGAACCACGGGTCATGGTCTAAAGATACAGGGTAGGTCATTTTGGACTGAGATGAAGTGAAACGTCCCCAGAGAGTGGGGAGCCTGTGGAATTCTCTGCCACAGAAAGGAATTGAGACCAAACACTGGATGGTTCAAGAAGGAGTTAGATACAGTTCTAAGGGCTAATGGGATCAAGAGGAAGTGAGGGAAATGTGGGAGGAGGGGATGATTGGATGATCAGCTGTGATTATACTGAATGGTGGAGGAGGCTGGAAGGCCCTACTCCTGCTTCTATTTCCTGTTATTTTTTTCATTCAGGTCATCATCCAGAGACCCAGTTAATCATCAGCATATTAGATCAAATCCCGCCACAGGATTATAGCTCAGGGGTCACGAGGTTTGTAATTCAGGAGGTTGGGCTCTATTCTGCACATTAGAGAGACAGCTATCCCTGTCTCTGCTGGAGACTTGTAGCTTGGAATAGTTTCCTGCTTACCTCCAACCTACTGGTGTCTGACTCTGAGAGCTTCGGGAGTAAGTGAGGGCTGCAGCTGCTGCAGAGTCAGAGTTGAGAGTGTGGTGCTGGAAAAGCACAGCAGGTCAGGCAGCATCCGAGGAGCAGAAGAGTCGACGTGTCGGGCATAAGCCCTTCATCAGGAATGTGGGGTTGGGTAAGGAGGCTGAGAGATAAATAGAGTAGTGGGGGTGAGGCTTGGGGGAAAGTAGGTGAGGAGCCGATAGGTGAATGCAGATGGGGGCTGATGGTGATAGGTTGGTGGGGACGGTGGAGCAGATAGGTGTGAAGGAAGATGGGCAGGTGGGACAGGTCTAGAGGGCAGTGCTGAGTTGGAGGGTTGGATCTGGGAATGAGGTGGCAGGGAGGGGAGATAAGGAAACTAGTGAAGTCAATGTTCTTTGATTTACACTAATGTGGGTAATACTGTTCTTACTAAGTACATCTCTCACTGGGACAGACTTCTCTCTCTTTTCAACACAGTCTCTCCCACGTGATGACAGATGTCATGGCTACATCATTCTGTGCATCTCTGTCTCCTTTCCGCAGAGTTGTTATGGCCTAGAAAGAGGCAATTCAGCCCATCGTGTCTGCACCAGCTCTCCAAATGAGCAGCAAAACTCAGTGGCCTTTCTCCTCCCCCCATGCACATTGTTGTTACTTACACAACCATCCAGCATCCCCTCGGCAGCTTCAATGAACCAGCCTCCACCACACTTGCAGGCCATGCAATCCTCACCATGTGAAAAGGTTCATTTTCAGCTCACAAATCTTTAGTAAATCATTTAAATTTATGCCCTGCATTCCTATCCCACTGATTAGCAATATTTCAGCATTTCAAGTCCAGTATGACACTTCTTCGAAACTGGTTTAGGACTCGAAATGTTGTCTGTGTTTTCTCTCCAATGGCACTGCTGGGATTCTCCAGCACTTCCTGTTTTGATTTCAGATTTCAAGTTTCTGCAGTTTTTTAAAATCCTTCTATTCCTTCCACCAATGTGCATGTAACTACTTAGTCCTTGAATGCATCATGACTATTGTCCACAACTAGTTTTTACCTAGTTTATAACCTATTGTCCACAATTAGTCCAAGATCCCACATTCTCACACTCTCTGAGTAAAGATGTTTCTCATTAGTTACTTTGTGATTTGATTTGAGATTGTTTTATATTCAAGGTCAACTGGAATCATCTTCTGCACTTCTACTCTATTGAATCTTTTATAACTCTAAAGTCCCTCTTGGGTGTTGGGTCTCTAGGCAGTACGTCTGGCACAACTGAGTGACCCAGCCCAACCTTTTTGATAAAGCCCACTTCCCTTCTCCTTAAAGAATCAAAAAGTAAATGACAAGCTTACCAAGAGTGAGAGAGCTCTGTTACGGACCAGATCATATCCCTTCAAAATACTTTACAAAGGTAGCCTAGACCCTAACGCTTCTTCATTTTCAAAGTCACACATAAAGAGTCTGTTCCCAATGCAAAGTGATTGGTCAAACCACTTGACATTAAGCAAAACACAATTTCTTTAAACACTGTAGTTAAAATACAGCCAAAGGAAGAGGAATTTAGAATTACTTAACTCTATTGGGAACTTATCAGAATAATAGATACGGTAACTATTAACTAATTAACTGTCCCAATATAATAACATCCCATAAACACACCCTTTGGCAAAAAGGAAAATTCAGACACAGACTCTCACATGTAGTTCTCCAATCCAGGAGGAAAAAAGAATCAAGAGACAATTCAGAGAGAGGAGCAGCCTGGAGATATTCACTGAAGCTTCCAGCTCTGTTGAGACCCCAATGGCTTCGGACGCTACTCAGAAATCCTGATCTGTGAGAGCCAGCCATACCCATTCAGGCTGCATTAAACAAAATCAAGGCCCCCAAGCTGTTTACACAAGTGATCTTCAATAGGCAGCTCTCACCTCGATGTTACAACATCTCTTCAAAAAGAAAACAGGACAAAATAACCTTTTAAAGTTACAGCATTGTCACAACACTTAGCTGAGAAGGGACTGCAGCTATTACTGCCAACATCTGTCCCTGATATTTCACAACTGCTTTATTTCAGCCCTGAGAAACGGGAGTGGTTCTTACCAAAGTGCGAATGTGGCTCATGCTTTTTTCTCTATTAGCTCATTTACAAAATAATCCACACATCCAGGACTAGATTAAAAGTGGTGTAGGGCTTTTGTCCAAAACATCGATTTTCCTGCTCCTCGGATGCTGCCTGACCTGCTGTGCTTTTCCAGCACCACTCTAATCTAGACTCTGGTCTCCAGCATCTGCAGTCCTCACTTTTGCCCATATGAAGGTGCCCTGCTGAGGCTGAGAAATTGTCATGTGGACGAGACTTAAGGGGATCATGCAGCCGACGATTCCTGGGTATGAATTGTCAGTAAAAAGGACATTCAAAAGGATCATTGGACCCGATACGTTAACTCTGCTTTCTCCCCACAGATGCTGCAAGACCTGCTGAGCTTACCCAATGATTTGTACTTTGGTCTTTGCTTTTCCCTGGGACTGATGTCAGGGAGCTCCTGGTTGTCCTCCAAGGAGGTGATGTGGCTTATTTCTTTCCCCTCCTTCCACATCCTGTCCCTGTTAATATTCCTTATGGGGATGAGCCATCAATCACCCCTCTTGACTAACGCTAACGGGACAGCTATGATGGTGTCGGATGTTCATTGTCCCCTTGCCCACCAATAGCTGAGTGTTAGTTTACTGTTTTTTCTAAGGACAAAACCTTCTTATTTTTGAAAGCAATATGCTGACAATCTGGTGCGTTTGGAGCCAGATGATAAATAGTTGGCGCATCATGACATCTGTGTTGCTTGTAATTCTTTCCTTTTGTTTTCCCTGCTAGAATTTTGCAAAGTTAATTACTGTCTTGAGTAGCTATTAAATGAAATCTCATGCTGCACAGTAAATATTAGGGAAATTGATTTGTGAGGGCCCCCAATACCAAGCATTTATGCGCCACTCTTGTGTAATGAGCTTGTTTGAGAGGGAGGTGGGGGAGTTTCTAACCCTTTGATGTCTGGGGTCCGTATCTTGTTCAGCATCTGAGGACACTCACTACAAAGGGGGTGGGGAAGTGGTGAACTAGCTGCCTGCCTGAACAAGGTCCCACGTTGTCAAATGGAAATTATCATCCCCTTACAATTCGAAAGTCATGGTTGGATAGCTTCATGTGCAACCCTCTGGCTAAAGGTAGCCTTTCGGAGGTTATGATGTCTCAACATGGAATTCAATAAAGACACTCCTTGAGAATTGCAGTGTTGGAATGCTGCCAGGCACGTTACAATGCAATCAGTCCAGAAGAAAATTGGACTTATCCTGTTGCTTACAACCTTCTTCCAATGTAACATATTTTTCTACTTTGCAGACTTCGGAGCTCAGACCTTTTTTCTCCCCCCCAAAGCGCTGGCAAATAGAGTGAACAGTCTAAGCAATAAGACAAGAGGTTCCCAGCCATTGACCTCTTTCTGAGTGGAGAGGCAGCAGCGTTTAATGGCAATATTGCAGAGTTCTGTGAAATGGTTACAGAAACTGATCTTAATGATTTATGGCAACTGAGTTTCCATCACCTCCTGGCAAAGGTCCCTTCAATGCAAAGTCGGATTTGGAGACAGTGGGGGAGAAAAGGTGCCTTTGAAAGAAAGAGGACTTAAGCAGTAAAATGTACATTCTGAAATCATCCAGCCCAGTGTTAACTGTGTCGCTCCCTTTGTCTGTGGTAAGGACTAAGCACATTCTGAGATTTGTGTTCTCATTAACTCTTTGCTGGTGGAGCTCCAGAGTAACTTAAAAAGAAATGGTTTAGACCTTCCTCGCAGCACAATAGCTCACCTTTTCAAAAGAACTGGTTTCCCTAATTTCTGCTCAGATTTGTTAGCATGAGCGTCATAGAAGTATAGAACATGGAAACAGACCCTTCGGTTCAACTTGTGCATGCCAACCAGATATCCTAAATTAATCTAGTCCCACCTGCCAGCACCCGACCCATATCCCTCCAAACCCTTCCTATTCTTATACCCAGCCAAATGCCTTTTAAATGTTGCAATTGTACCAGCCTCCACCACATCCTCTGGCAGCTCATTCCAGACACGTACCACCCTCTGTGTGAAAAAGTTGCCCCTTCGATCCTTTTTATATCTTTCCCCTCTCACCTTTAACCTGTGTCCTGTAGTTTTGGATTCCTCCACCTCTTCATGATTTTATAAGCCTCAGCCGCCAATGTTCCAGGAAAAATAGCTCCAGCCTATTCAGCTTCTGCCTATAGCTCAAACCCTCCAATAGTAATTTCTTTACTAAACACAGAGGTTTGATGAAACAAGGCAAGCAAATTGAGTGAAGATGCAGATTATCTGTGATCTAGTTGATTATCTGTGATCTAGTTGATTATCTGTGATCTAGTTTAATGGCAAAAGGATCCCAAGAGGATGAAGGACTCCAGGTGCATGATTGGTGCAAAAATGCCAAAGCTTTACTTTCCTCCTGATGTGGAGATGCCGGTGTTGGACTGGGGTGGACAAACTTAAGAGTCACACAACACCAGGTTATAGTCTAACAGGTTTAATTGGAAGCACTAGCTTTTGGAGGGCACTCCTTCATCAGGTGGTAGTGCCTTAACTACATTTGAACATTGTGTTGGAAGCTTTAGCTCCTTTCCAGGTTTTTAATATCACTCATCGGGAGCCAGAATCAATCTTAAAATCAGAGAGTCATACATCACAGAAACAGACCCTTCGGTCCAACCAGCTCCAAATCCCAAACTAAACTAGTCCCACCTGCCTGCTCCTTGCCCATATCCCTCCAAATCTTTCCTATTCACGCCCTTATCCAAATGTCTTTTAAATGTTGTAATCGTACCCACATCCACCACTTCCTCGGGCAGTTTCATTTCCCAAGCAAACAAACTTCTATGTAAAAAGTTTGCTTTCATGTCTTTTTTAAGTCTCTCTCCTCTCACCTTAATTATATGCCCCTTAGTCTTGAAATCCCCCATCCTAGGGAAAAGACAACTACCATTTTAAAATTTAGAAAATAAAGGAACAAGGCCATTTTCCCCAGGGCAGGATTGACTGGTACCAGAAGTCATAGTTTGAAGATATTAGGGGGAAGGTATAAAGGAGACGTCAGAGTTAGGTTCTTTATGCAGAGAGTTGTAAATGCATGGAATGCGTTGCCAGCTGTGGTGGTGGAAGCAGAGTCATTGGGGACATTTAAGTGACTGCTGGACATGCACATGGATAGCAATGAGTTGAGGGGTGCGTAGGTTAAGTTACTATATTTTACATTAGGATTAAACCTCGGAACAACATTGTGGGCCAAAGGGCCTGTTCTCTGCTATACTTTTCTATGTTCTATGTTCTATTTCACGCCTCAATCCTAGCCCACCTTTCAATAAGATTGTGGTTGATTCTGAATTTCACCTCCAATTTTCCAGCGAATCTCCAGTTCCCTCGATTCCATTAGAGTTTGTGAATCTATTGATCTGGATATTGAGTATGTGAAGTGAGCATCCACAACCTTGCATCTTTCGTCTTAAGAATTTTGATGGATCAATACACTTTTTTTTTTGAAAAGAATGTTGCCTTTATTATATTTGTTTGACATTACATTATTCAGTACTTTCAACTATTCAGTTAGCTCATGTTCTTCTAGATAAACAAATTCCAATGGTTGGAAGTATACAGGGCCAACAAACCAAGAATCAACTAGACATCTGTATTTAGGATTAAACAAGTCTCAAGGAAATTAAAGCACAACTCTGCAGGCCAAATGGTCAGCTGGATCAAAGTTGCCAGTTTCTTTTCTGTAGATATCAAGTACACTGAACAAAGTTGTTGTACATTAGACTATTTTGGACCAATAGTCATCAACAGCTAGGTATGCTGACCTGCAGAGAAAAAAAAAATCACTTTCAATTCTTGCCCCCCCGCCACCACCTCCGTAGACTAGTTTGTTTCAATCTTAGCAATTCCAATCACACCACAGGCTAAACGACTTCCGGCATTTCCTGTTCGGGTACTCTCCTCATCGCCACCTTTTCCCAAATCATCTTCCTTCTCATGAACCACAAGTGTACGCCCAATAATGGACTTCTCCCCTAAGAGAGAGAGTTGACCATCCTTCATTTCAAATACTGCCACACCATTCCCACTTGCCTCCACATTGCCTAGATCACCAACATGTCTTTCTTGGTCATCAGGTCCACCATGAACTTTTCCAAAAGGATTGTAGTGAGGTCCTGCACTAATACAGCCATTTGTATTATCTCCATAAGCATGAACATGGAACCCATGCTTCCCAGGAGTCAATCCAGTGATGCTTCCTTTCACAGTCACAGGTCCATCTCCATTTTGCTCGAAGCAGACGGTGCCTGTCACGTCGCCGGTGCCCTTCAACACGCAAATCGCTTTCATAACGGACATGATGGACTTTCACCGGAGAGCGGATCAATACACTTAGAGGGCAACTTTGGTTCTCCACAAAGTGCCAAAACCACTCATCTCTACTTCCAGTTCTCCAATATATGTCCTAATGGCCTTGGTTAAATCTGCAAGCTCATCAAATGATCACTCATAACTTTAAATGGGCTGACCATCTATATTATTAGTGCTGATCATGAATGTCTTTCTTCACATTTCCCCTCATATTGATAGGTCTGTTTGTCCTGACTAATTTTTCTGGATCCTAACCCAGATTACAATCTTATCTTCTTAACTGTTGACCAGGAGCTGGGTTTCATTGAGATTGTAAACAGATCCACAATGGCTCAGTGGTTAGCACTGCTGCCTCACAACGCCAGGGTCCCGGGTTTGATTCTAGCCTTGGGCAACTGTCTGTGTGGAGTTTGCTCATTCTCCCCGTGTCTGCGTGGGGTTCCTCCAGGTTTCCTCCCATGGTTCAAAGATGTGCAGATTAGGTGAATTGGCCATGCTTAATTGCCCATAGTGTCAGCTAGTGCATTATTAAGGGGAAATGTGGAATGGTAGGGGAATGGGTCTGGGTGGGATACTCTTCAGAGAGTGCCTGATGAAGGGCTTATGCCCGAAACGTCGAATTTCCTGTTCCTTGGATGCTGCCTGACCTGCTGCACTTTTCCAGCAACACATTTTCAGCTCTGATCTCCAGCATCTGCAGACCTCACTTTTTCCAGAGAGTGAGTGTGGACTTGTTTGGCCTGTTTACACACTGTCGGGATTCTAATGAAGCCATTTAGGATTTTCTAAAGGGCATTGGATAAATATTTGAAAAATGAAACATGTTTGAGTCCCATGGGGCAATTGCAGGGGGTTAGCAATGCAGACCTGAATGGCCTCACGTCATGCTTCATATTCAATAGAAGAATTTTAAACTTTAATATTGGTAGATTGGGAGAAGGAGAAAAGTGAAAGGATGTAAATGTTAAGTCCCACCCCAATGCAGCTACTTCTGATATCCATGAGGTAAGTGCCCTTACAGCACTGCTGGTGGGCCAAGGAGAGCAGGTGGCTTTCTCCTACCCCTTCCCAACATGCAATGTCCAAATTCCTGAATCTCCTTCCCAAGAGTTTCCTGCCTGGAAATCCTCCCATCTATCTTACTCGCTTCACAGATCTGAGTAAACATTGAGATCTGTGAATCGAGAACTGTTTTGAGCTGAACAACAGATTTGGTGACAATGCTACAGGACAATGACAAGGGGGAATGGAGCGGACACCATCTTGCTCATCCTTACCGCTGGAAAGGTTCATTCCCATCGACTGTCCAATCACCAGGCTCACATAACCTGCACAATATGACTTTAACCATGGGGTTTTGACAAGACTGAGGCAGGAGATGCCTGTGTGGATTTGGTGTTGCAAGGGATTTTGAGAGGAATTTTACAGAATATTTTCTTTCCCTTATGACCGGATGTTTCTTTCTCTCTGAAATTCTTTGCACCACTCTCTGGGGATTGTGTTTGAAAGACCGGTTAAACGTATCCGCCCCATTGGCTACACATCATGCCAGTATGAACTCTGAGTCAATTCAACCTGTTCGTCTCCAGAGAGTTGGTGTAATTGCTTCTGTTTACAACGTGCGGTGTCAACTCTACAGCAACAAAGCTGTGGTAGGCTTTGTGATTACTCTTCCATGGATAACTACACATGGAAGGAGACTGAGATAGAAACAGATCAACTCTCTGAATCCCAAAGGAACAGCGAACATGACAAATAGCACAACAGTTAGAGTGCCGAACGCTGAATGTTAGTACCAGAGAGGTGTGTAACTCACGCACCCTTACTTCCCTGAGGTGTGTTTCATCTCAGGTTAAAAAGGGAAATCATTCCTAGTCTTTGGCAAACTACACGGGTTCTCAGTTAAACCAAAGTTATCAACATATTTGATTTGATTTGATTTATTGTTGTCACGTGTATCTGAGTACAGTGAAAAGCATTGTTTTGAGAGCAGTGCAGGCAGATCATAGCAAACAGGGACATACAGAACATCAGGTGCTTAGACAGAGAGTACAGTTGCACAGGAGGTACACAAAAGCAGCAAAAATGTTAAAAGTAAAACTCACGAGTTGCATATAAAAACAGAATGTGCTAGAAATTCTCAGCAGCTTCTGCGAAGAGAGAAAAAGCATTAATATTTTGAGTCTGCCTTTTAGGAAAGTGATGAAGAGAATATTTTTCCCCCTGAGCGACTTTGTGTGACTTTGGAATTCTCTGCTTCAGGAAGTGGGCATTGAATAGTTTTAAGACAGTAGTAGATAGCTTCTTGTTCAGCAGGAAGAATATTAAAACTTGTCGGAGGTAGTTGGGAATGTGGGATTCGGAGCACAGACAGATCAACCACACTCTCATTGAGTGGTGGAGCAGATTTGATAGGCTGAATGGTCTACATCTGCTCCAGTTTCCTGTGAGTCTTCTTCAGAACTGAAGGAAAGTAAACACAGAAATTGCTGGAAAAGTTCAACAGATTGGCAGCATCTGTGGAGAGAAAGGAGAGTGTTTTGCTGGAAAAGCACAGCATGTCAGGAAAATTGGTGTTTTGGGCCAGAGCCCTTCATCATTCCTGATGAAGGGCTTATGCCGGAAACATCGATTCTCCTGCTCCTCAAATGCTACCCAACCTGCTGTGCTTTTCCAGCAACACACTCTCAACCCCGATCTCCAGCATCTGCAGACCTCACTGTCTCCTCTGTGGAGAGAAATCAGAATTAACGTTTTGGCTTGCTTGACCCTTCCTCAGAATAGAAAGTAAAAAGGTGGGGGTTTTATGATGGAAAGGGGGTGAGTGAGAGGAATCACAAAAAGGGAAGATGGCGTAGAGGCTGGAAACAAGGTAAAGAAATGACAAACATGGAGAATATTGGAGGAATTCAACAGGTCTGGCGGCATCTGGGGCAAGAGAGAGAGAGAGAGAGAGACAGAGTTAATGTTTTGAGTTCAATATGACTCTTCTTCAGACCCCTTCTTCAGAATGAGTCTTCAAAAACTGGACGTGAACCGTCGTCTGTTTCTCTCTCCACCAATGCTGTCAGACCTGTTGAGTTTCTCCAGATTCTCTGTTTTTAGTTCAGATTTCCAGCATCTGCAGTATTCTGCTTTTATCAGACTAATAGTTCCAGTGCTCAAAGTGTGGTCATTGTTAACTTATGCAACAGCTAATTTTGTTTTGTCCTAATTTTAAAAGATTTGTTTTAACATTCTGATCTAGCTGAATTGGAATGGTGAGCATATACTTTTGACAGCAAAAATGTCCCAGATATCTGCCAACTAATTGTGCACACTGTATCATAACCCCTAATATCATGGCAGCTGCTATCCATAAACCAGCATAACCAGTACAACCTACCACTACCTTCACAATTTATATTATCATTCCTTCATTATTGCTATGATGTGCCTAAAATAGATTCTCTCAGGAGTCTGTAAAATGAAAAATTCTCACCTTTCTCAGTTTGCAGCTCTTTAAGGATGAGTTTCTCCACCTTTAAAGCTGAACGTTTCTCACTCCATCTTTATCTCTTCATTATTGCTTGACAAGTGATTCAAGGGTTTTGGCACACAGACTGGACAGTTTAATTAAGGTCATCATCAGATGAGCCATGAGTGTATTGAATTGTAGATCTGGCTTGACGGGCCAAATGGCCTCATCTAGCTGCTATGGTCTTATGTCCTTGAATGACTTTTGTCCTCATTAATCTAGAAACACTCTAGTCTACAATAGTTCTGCTGAACAACTTCACCTGACAAAGGAGCAGCGCTTTGAAAGTCTGTGATTTCAAATAAACCTGTTGGACTATAACCTGATGTCATGTGACTTCTGACCTTGTCTACCCCAGTCCAACACCGGCACCTCCACAGCAATAAATTCAGCATAAATGAATAGAATGATGTGGTGCCTAGACTAATTATCCCATTGGGAAAGCATGTTCCATTAATCAAGTACTTTCCTGTGTATTCAGTAACTGAGAAGCACCAAAAGTGATAAATAAAAAGCAGATTTAAACATTTTAAGGGTGCAACAATTTTCTTTGGTATAAACATAAGGCAGTCAGTCTTGGAGAAAATTAATGATGGTAACCTGATGCAACCAATCCTTTTATTTTTATTTCACAGCTATTGAAACAAGCAACAGCAATTGTAAACATTGGGTAACGTGAACATTTCAACTAGCCTGTCTGCTTTTTTTGAAAAGATAGAATCAAGATTTGTGTAAAAAGTGACTCAGGATAAAATTGTTCCTTTCAATCTGATAGCTGCATTTGTTGACTTTAAGTAGAAAAATATCAGTTGTGGTACAAACGTAAATGGGCTGGTTTGAAAGACATGCTTTTTCTTTCAGAGATAGATCTGATAAGGTAAAAGATTTGCATTCAATAGTAATGGCTAGTCAAACTGGTATTCTGTTTACAGTCTACACCCAGTCCATCAGCATACACCTAGTAAGACTGCATGTGAACTGACTTATAATGTATAAGGAAGAAAGTAATTTATTAACACCTCACATTGCATTTTCCCTTTCTGTTGGGGATTCATGTTCTCTTTCATGCAGATCCTAGCTTTGGAGGAAATATTTGCCATTGTTTGCTAAGGATTAAAGGAAGTGTTTTCACATCTACAGGAATTCTTACTTGAGCTCCTTACACACCCAAATGTCAGGCATCGTTGTAATGTTGACTGAGAGGGCGAGACAGCTTTGGAGCTGTTACAGATGCTGCTTCTTAAGAGTTTAAAGGTTTGTCTTTTGGCCTGAAATTTGTTTATTTAAAAAAATCTATTCTCAGATTGAGATCCTGCCATGCTGTCACGTGTTGCAAACCTCCCAATTTTTCCATCAACTCATTTTTAATTGATCAAAAATGCCAGTGTTTCCTGATGAAGGGCTTATGCTCGAAACGTCGAATTCTCTATTCCTGAGATGCTGCCTGGCCTGCTGTGCTCTGACCAGCAACACATTTTCAGCTGTGATCTCCAGCATCTGCAGACCTCATTTTTTACTCGAAGTGTTTCACTGTATTGTAGCTAGAATCAACCTGATAAAGTTCAGTTTCTTGAGGTGTGTTCATTGGTAGGCACTGGTGACCTCATGCTCCAAAGGGACTTTTAAACAATTATTTGCCTGTACTTGAATTCTTTCACATTACAAATTAGATTTTTGATTGACAAGGGTTTCAAGGGTCATGGGAGTCAGAAAGGAAAATGGAACCAAGGCCAAAACCAGGTTATGCATAATCTTATCAAAAGCCAGAATGGATTCTAAAGGACCAAATGGCCTAATCTACCTCTTAACTCCTGTGGTTCCAATGTTACATGGACCACACTAGCCTTGAGCTCCTACATTGGGCGGCACGGTGGCACAGTGGTTAGCACTGCTGCCTCACAGCGCCAGAAACCCGGGTTCAATTCCCGACTCAGGTGACTGACTGTGTGGAGTTTGCACATTCTCCCCGTGTCTTGCGTGGGTTTCCTCCGGGTACTCTGGTTTCCTCCCACAGTCCAAAGATGTGCGGGTCAGGTGAATTGGCCATGTTAAATTGCCCGTAGTGTTAGGTAAGAGGGTAAATGTAGGGGAATGGGTGGGTTGTGCTTCGCCAGGTCGGTGTGGACTTGTAGGGCCGAAGGGCCTGTTTCCACACTGTAAGTAATCTAATCTAATAAATGGAAAACATGTTTAATGAGACCTCTATCTGACCTGTCAGCTGAATACGAACAATCCCATGGGTCTACTTTGAAGAAAGACCATGACGTTCTCCCCAGTGTCTGAACCAATATTCATTCAACAACCACCATCAATAAACCAGGTTATGTAGCTCTTATTACATTGATGTTTATGGCAGCTTGCTGTATACAAAATTGCTTCCTTCATGACTTCACTCAAAGGCTCTATATCAACTGCCGAGCATGTTGGAACAAGGCCGTGAAAGGCTCAGTATGAAATTTAGGTCTTTCTTTCTCTCATTGTGAAATTGATTTTTCAGGTTAAAACAACAAATCACATTTATTTACCCAATTTAAATTACACAGAAACATAAAGGAATATAGCATTTAAAGGCCAATGCAGCGAAGCATTATTTTAAAATGGCTTAAAGATTCCAAACTTTCTGAAATCTTACAGTCCTTTTCAAAATCTTTCATTTTCTCTTTGACGATGATACATGAGCTGTTTCTAAATGTGAAATAGCATCTCACCACTGAGATTCGAAAGGCAGGAGGAAACAGTCTGCAGACAATTGCGGCAGAATGGGAACATCGTGTATACCACCCCGCGTAGACATTTTGCAAACAACTTCCTCGCCCTTAGCTTCTGCAAATAAGTTTTCATCAATTTTCAGCCACAGGTAGGTGGAATGCGCATGGTGGAATCAGACATCAGATTTTCCAAAGGGAATTGGTTAAATACCAGAAGTAGAAGAATTATAGCCACGTATAGAAGGAGCAACCTAATCGGGAGTAATTGGATTACTCTGCAAAAGAAGTGGTGCCAATCCAATGGGCTGAATGGCCACCATTTGTGCTGCCCTAGTCTATGCTGATATGAATACGCTGTCTTAAGTTTGAATGAGTTGCATTGTCTTGTATCAGCTTACCTGAATATGAAATAGTTTGATCAACAACAGGCAGAAATCTGTTTTAAATACTTCATTGTTTCAAAAGCAACAGAGACGGTCTGTGACCATAACATCCCCCCAGGAGACTGGCTGGTTACTCTCCTGACGAATGTATGTCTTTTACCCTGCACCTCAGACTGGAGTTAAAAAGAATTCATTTCAGAAAGTATCTCAGGTTCATGCTGAATTCACAATATACTGACCGATCTTCAATCTAATCTTTCAGATATTGTTTGTAGAGGTTTTTGAAGAAAGGAGAATCTGGTCTTGAAAGAGAAAAGTCTCTACCTTTTTCTGAAGCCAAGTCCAATTAAAAAAAAACTTGCATTTTCGTGGCCCCTTTCACCACCTCGGAAGTTCCCAAAAGCATTTGACAGCCAATTAAATAATTTTGGAGGTGTACTCACAGCTGTAATGTGGGAAACATAGTTTGCATACAGGAAGCTCCCCAAACAACAGTATGATAATGACCATTCAGATGACCATTCTGATGTACATAATAATCAGGACAATGGGGATAATTACTCTGCTATAATTTAAAATACCTGCTTTTTCTGAGACTCTGGGCAGTGACTTGGTTTGACATCTCAACAGAAAGATAGCCCTTTCAGCAATGCTACACTCCTCCCGTGCTATACTGTTAGTCCACATTTTTGTCAGAGTGAAACTTGAACAAACAACCTGGAACTCAAAGGTTCAAGCCTTGCCGACTGAGCCACAGCGAACCTATTGCTTGTGTATAGGTAACAAAGTGACGAATTGGCACGGAACAAGAAGACTTTAACTGATGATCACTAGCACAGCACGGCCTGTAGTGACACTCTCAGTTATGTGCTGCTGCAAAAGGGTCACAGTTCATTGAAGTGTTTCATCTTGTCAGACTCCTGTGCTCTTGCAACGAAGGCCATATACCATTTGCCTTCCTATTTGTTGCTGCACCCACATACTTGCTTTCAGAGTGACACCCAGGTCCCAGGAAACCCACGCAGACACAGGAAGAACATGCAAACTGCACACAGACAATCACCCAAGGCTGGAGTCAAACATGGGTCCTCAGCACGAAGAGGCAGCAGTGCTAACCACTAAGCCACTCTGCCATTCCCATTGTGAAGAAGTGTACTTTGCATTCACTCTCTCACTCTGATTTTTGAGATCCCCTTTTACTTAATGTTGAGTGAAGGATGATGTAAGAGCCTTTCTCTTTAACCATGGTGAAGCCTATGAAAGAAATGAGACACCTGACCTGGTATCTGAGTTAAAATTCATTTTCTTGTCATTAACCATGATATCTGCAAATCTTGTAGGTTCGCAGATTCAGAGGATATGAAATCTTGCAGTGAGTCTGTCACAGCCCCAAGGAGGAGTTTATCCTGGGATATCACAGAGTGCTGTGATTAGTTTGTAACTTCCTGCGCATCTGATATAGCTGTGACATGATCTCCCTTACACAGAATTTTTAACGCAGAAGGAGATAGACTCTTGGTGAGAATATGAGATTGTCAGAAGTAGCTGGAAATGTAGCTCTGAGGTGATGTTATTGAATGACGGAGTGAGTTAAAGGGGCTGAATGGCCTACTCCTGATTGATAGGTTAATAATGATAAAGGTAAACCCCATGGTGCGACCAGGTTCTGTTCCAGAGTCTGTTTGCAAGTTCATTTGTATGCAAGTCAGAACACAGAGCAAGACGACATAAAGCAGCCGCTTGTGAGTACAGGAAATGTCAGATCTTTACTATTACACCTTTGCATGAGATAACATTCATAAGTTCCTGAGTCAGACGTTCATAAATTGGAGAGCCTACGTGTACCTGATGGATCCAAGGTTAGAAGACTAAATGGGAGAAACTGGTCAGTAAGAAATCCTAACTTGACAAATTCTACTCTGGTAGTGAGTAGCCTTCCTTTACAATAACTTCAACCCAGTGAACATCAGAATGACTGTAGAAACTCAGTAAGTCAGGCAGCAGCTGTTGAGAGAAAGCAGAACTAACATTTCAAGTCCGACACGAGACATCTTCTGATCGCAGGTGGGGCTAAGTTTTTTTAACCTATTCACAGGATGAGGGAATCACTGCTGAGGCCAATATTTATTGCCCATCCCTAATTGCCCTGAGGACTGTTACAAGTCAAACACATTGCTGTGGGTCTGGAGTCACATGTAGGCCAGACTAGGCAAGGGTGGCAGTTTCCTTCCCTCAAGGACATTAGTGAACCAGATGAGCTTTTCCCCAATAATGGATTCATAGTCATCATTTGTCTCTTAATTCCAGATATTTCTTGAATTCAGGATTCAAACCCCGATCCCCAGAGCATTATCTGGGTCTCTGGATTAACAGTTCTTAGATATTCCCACTAGGCCACTGTCTCCCTTCATGTGAAGCGTAAAGGAGAAAAAGGGAAGAATTTCTAGTACAGTTAGGGGTTCGGATTGGTAAATATTGAACTCAACAGATATAAAATTCAGGGAGAGATGTAAAACAGGCTGTGAGTCACAGAGGCTGTAATTCCTCTGGCACAACAGATGTTATGTTGAAGATTATTACTCTCACTGTCTCTGTGGTCTCAGTGTAGCAGGAAGTAAGACCTGCCTGGATGTGTTCTCTTTCTTTCCTGTCTCCGTTTTTATGTCTTTCTCATCCTGGGTCCAAGTCTCAGGAATTCTCTTGATAAATTTCCCTGCCTCTCTGCTGTCCTTAAGGGCACACCTTTAACTCTCTAGTTTTTTGTCTCACATTTGGTCACCTGTTCCGAATATACCCCCCTTCCCCCCCCCTTACTGGCTCAGGGTCACAGAAGTACAGAGCAGTTACGATACAGAAGGAGGCCATTCAGCCCACTGTGCTTGCACCAGCTCTTCAAACAAGCATCACTACTGCGTGCCAATCTCCCCCATTCACTTGCACGCCATTATCAAAACACCCAGCCTCTGTCTGTTGAATGCCTGTTTGATAGCTGCCCCTTAGCAAGTTCCTTGAGATGAATATATGTTAAGAGTGCCATATAAATGCAAGCTGTTGTTGTCGTTTGCTATTGTAGTTGACCTGGACTGTTGAAAATGTGGAATGTGTTGGTGATAACTGAATGTGAAGGAGGGAAATAAAGAAAAACTTGCATTGCTATAGCACCGCATACTCAGGATGTCTCAAGACATTTGTAGCCAATGAGGTAATTCAGTCAATGCTGTGATGTAGGAAACACAGCTAATTTGCACACAGCAGGTTCGCACAAAAAAGCAATGAGGTAATGGTCAGCTAGGTGTTTCATTTTAGTGAGGTTTAATGAGAACACCAGGAGAATATCAAAATTTCAAATCAAACAATGCCACGAGCAGCATTGGGCATGTCTAAAAATGAGATGCCAGTCTGGAGAAGCTACTTGCATCGCCAACTGCATAAGCAGCAAATGATAGAAAGAGCTAAGTGATTCCAAAACCAATGGGTTATATCTAAGCTCTGCAATTGTGCTACATCCATTCATGAATGGTAGTGGACAATTAAATAACTCACTAGAGGACAAGGCTCCAAAAATATCCCCATCCTCAGCACATCAGTGTAAAAGATAAGGCTGAAGCATTCACAGCAATCTTCAGTCAGAGGTGCCGAGTGGATGATCCATTTCAGCCTCTGCCATAGATTCCCCAGCATCACAGAGATCAGTTTTCAGCCAATTTGATTCACTCCATGTGATGTCAAGAAACAGTTGGAGACACTGGATACCGTAAAGGCTACGGGCCCTGACAACATTCCGTCAACAGCATTGAACACGTGTGCTCCAGAACTTGCCGCTTCCCTCTCCAAGCTGTTACAGGAGAGTTACAACACTGGCATCTACCTGACAAGATGGAAAATTGTTCAGGTATGGCACAAAAAGCAATTCTTTCACTGTTGCTTGGCCAAAATCCTGCAACTTCTAATTGTAGGGTTCACATAGAGCACAAAGCAGCTTAATATCATCTTCTCGGGGGCATTCTTGTGGGAGTCAGTGGTCTAGTGGTGTTATTGCTGTTAATGCAGAGATGCAGACAATATTCTGGCATATGGTAGTACTTGAGTTCAGTTTTTTCTAAAAATCTGGAAATAAGAGTTTAATGATGACCATGAATCCATTGCTGATTGCTGGGAAAAACCCATCTGTGTCACTAATATCCTTTAGGGAAGGAAACTGCCATCTTTTACCTGGCCTGGCCTGTACATGACTCCAGACTCACAGCGATGTGGTTGACTCTTAACTGCCCTCTGGGCAATTAGGCACGGGCAGTAAATGCTGCCGGGCCGGTGATGCCCACATCCTGTGAATGAATGAAGAAAAAAAAAACTTAGAGATGGGTAATTTGATGCCCACATCCTTTGAATTAATAAAAAATAAACAAGTAAATGAATATTTAATGGACAGCATCTAGAGTAAATATTTAATGTTTATATGACTTATTCCTACAGCTTTCTTTCCTTTTGCCATTTCGCTGCTACTAAGGTATGGTACCTTGTTACATTAAATAAGATATGGTTCCGAGGCTATCAGTTTCCAAAACCAGAGAACAGTATCAGGAAGTCACAAATATCACAGATATTGTTTCTGGTCTGATGGAACCATGTTGTTCTCTAAGTCTCCACCTTTTTCTCCTGTTCACCTTTCTAACTTCTCTTACGAATGTATTCAATGCAAATCTAGATTTCACTTTTTGCTCATTCATATACTTTTTGATCTTTGGCATTATCTATGTCATTTTGTTTAAGTGGGAAATGTTAGAGTATGCCTTTTCTGTCAATTTCAAAATATAGTATCTTTGGCTTGCCTTATGAACGTAACTGTTGTATCGCTTAGTCTGTCTAGTAAATCTTAATACATTTTTAGAGTTCTTAATGAAACAAAAGTACAACCTGTAAAATACCCATTTTCATTTCGACATGCACTCAAACTCACACTCACTCACAAACAAACACACACGTGTGTACATTTACACTAACACAAACATATACTACAGGCAGACATGCTGATGCACATACAGTTTCACACAAATGTACATACACACACGAATTCTCTATTCCTGAGATGCTGCCTGGCCTGCTGTGCTTTGACCAGCAACACATTTGCAGCTGTGATCTCCAGCATCTGCAGACCTCATTTTTTACACACATATTCACACACATTTGCACCAACTCACACAAGTGCAATTCTGATCTCCCTGCTATTGGAAGGATGCTGTGAAACCTGAAAGGATTCTGAAAGGGTTTACAAGGATGTTGCCAGGTTTGAAGGGTTTGAGCTACAGGGAGAGGTTGAATAAGCTGGGGCTATTTTGCCTGGAACATCAGATGCTGAGGGATGATCTTATTGAGGTTTATAAAATCATGAGGGGCATGGATAGGGTAAAGAGACAAGGTCTTTTCCCTGGGGTGGGGGAGTTCAAAACTAAAAGGCATAGATTTAAGGTGAGAGGGGAAAGGGACCTCAGGGGCAACTTTTTCACACAGAGGGTGGTACGTGTATGGAACAAGCTGTCAGAGGAAGTGGTGGAGGCTGGTACAATTACAACATTTAAAAGGCATCTGGATGGGTATATGAATAGGAAGGGTTTAGAGGGATATTGGGGCAAATGGTGGGAAATAGGACTAGATTAATTTAGGATACTTGGTTGGCATGGACAAGCTGAATCACACACACACACACACACACACACACACACACACACACACACACACTCAAATATTCACATACCCACACATTCTCAGACAATCACACATCAACACACACAACATTCTGTCCATGCCTTGCACCTTTTGCTATTTTACTTAATTATTAAATGAATCAAGGCTATAACATCTGACGATTAGGTAGATCACCTAGCTGGTGACGTGTTGCCCTCACCCCCGACCCCCAACCCTGACCTCAGGCTTCGAGCTGGAGCCTAGCCGGACCAAGCTTGCAGAAGCAGAGTCAGTGAAGCTCTGAAATTAGTGTGTCATTGAGACATTCCCCCTCTGCTCCAGTGGGCAGGAGTTCAAACACAACAAGTCTACTGCGATTTCAGCCTTTGACACTCACACATGGGTATCTTCATTCCAACAAGCTGAACAGGTGACAAGGGGATACTGCAATCGAATCACCTCTTTGAGGCTTAAATGGTAATGTAATGCCCAGTGGAGGCATTGGGACCATGTTGCACTGCATCCCATACATTGTGTGAGCAAGCATGGGGAGGTTGTTAAACACAAGAATAGAAGGTGCAAATGACATTTAGTTTCAACCTTGATGCATTTGCTGAATCATTCAAGAGTTTAAAAATAAGATTTGCTCAGACTTAAAGCAGTGACCTTGACACTGCCATCAATTTAAACTTTAAATTATCTGTGTTTTTTTTTGCTTGGCTCTGCTTCAAATATTCAATTTGAAAAAGTGCTGAGCAAAGAGCTAAGCCCCTCACCCGCATCCTATTTTTTTTTCAGGTCATTGAACACATTGTCACAAAGCGCCTGCAATTTGTGATGAATGGGACCATGGTGCTGGACGTGTCATTGTGCTGGGCTCCGGGTTCATTTTGGCAAATAGCATGTAACTGAGTGTCGGGAGCTTCAAGAGTACTCACTGTCACTGCCCCCATCAGCTGGCTCATTTCTCAAAGCTATCTCACACTGGCTTCTTGCAGGATGTTACCCCTGCCTCTATCAGGGGAAAAACAACTTATTTAAGGCACCAACGTGTGGTGGGCAGTCAAATTTGTTTCACAGGTGCTACTTAAAGGAGAATTGGTTAGCTCAGTTGACTGCTAAGCTAGTGATACCATCAGTGTGGGTTCGATTCCCACAGTGACTGAGGTTACCACAAAAGACTCTCCTTCTCAACATCTCCCATCACCTGAGGTGTGGTGAATGTCAGATTAAACCACCACCGTTGCATGTGTGTGCGTCTCTGTCTCTAGTGAGGGAGCAGCGCTATGATCTGATAAGATTAACTTGGAAGAAAATGTACAAAGAACAATATATGTTAATGCCAAAGTGGTAATGTCATTTGACAGATAATCCAGAGTGCTAGGGCAGTGTTCTGGGTTCATATCTTGTCATTGTAAATGGTTACAAAAAAGTCAATAAAATGCGGAATAGCAATTTGGTCTAATTGAGACCACCGCCATTTTTTTTAAAAAACCATTTGATTATTTAATTCCCTTTAGGAATAGAAATCTGCTGTCCTTACCCAGTCTGGTCCACAGCATTCAAGAAGCACCTGGACGAATACAATGAAGAGGAAGGGAATAGAGGGATACTGATCCTGTAAGTGAAGACAGTTTTAGTATGGAAGGGCAAAATGTATCAGTGCAGGCTAGGAGGGCCGAAGGGCCTGTTCCTGTGCTGTAATGCTCTTTGTTCACATGTGACTCCAGACCTACAGCAATGGGGTTGACTTTTCACTGTCCTCCTAATGCTCACAT
Source organism: Hemiscyllium ocellatum (assembly GCF_020745735.1). NCBI lineage: Eukaryota > Metazoa > Chordata > Chondrichthyes > Orectolobiformes > Hemiscylliidae > Hemiscyllium > Hemiscyllium ocellatum. The sequence goes on along the minus strand of NC_083410.1, from coordinate 110,007,639 downwards.
CCAGTGGAAATACTTTAACAACTCAATACAGGCCATTCATCCCCATCAGATTCATGCTAGTATTCATGCTCCTTCTCAGGAGAAGCCTCATCAAGATTTGAGATTGAAGCAGCTACGGGTTAGCATCGAATGACACTACGCTGGTTAGAGGATGTCTCACCTGTATATTCATTGTTATTAACTAGAGAACCATTAACAAGTGATTCTTTACATCTGAGATCGAGAGGTGATCTCTATTGTGTGTTTTCTTTATTTGTTCATTGGACAGGGATGTCACTGGATCAGCCAGCATTTATTGCCCATTCCTAATTGCCTAGAGGGCAGTTAAAGTCAATCACATTGCTGTGAGTCATGCTGCCTGAACTGCTGAGCTTTTCCAGCACCACACTCTTCAACTCTGATCTCCAGCATCTGTGATCGGGATTGAAGAAAACCGATAAAAAAAACTAGATGCAAAGTGAGAGAGAAATAAATTGTTATCATCTAGAATATGCTGTCTGAATGGTGGCAGAAGCATAGATTCCCTACAGCGTGGAAACAGGCCCTTCGGCCCAACAAGTCCACTCCGACCCTCTGAAGAGTAACCCACCCAGACCTATTACCCTATACTTAGCCCTGACTAATACACCTAACCTGCACATCCCTGGACACTATGGGCAAGTTATCATGGCACATTCACCCTGACCCACATCTTTAGATTGTGGGAGGAAACCAGAGCACTCAGAGGTAACCCACACAGACAGAGGAAGGATGTGCAAACTCCACACAGACCAGTCACCCGAGGGTGGAATCAAACCCAGCTATCTAGCACCATGAGGCAGCAGTGCTAACCACTGAGTCACCGTAGATAGTGGATTCAATAATAACTTTGTTTCCTTTTAACTATTGGACAAAGAGTTAAAGGGAGACAAAGACAGGGCAGTGGGGAAAGACCAGAGCAGTGGGGACTAATTGGAAAAATCTTTCAAAGAACAAGATGAGACAAGATGGGCTGAATGTCCTTCATCTGTTTCTCCAAACCCTGAATAATCAGCAGGAATTAATAATTTTAAATAACACTCCACACAACATAATCCCAGGCTCCCAAATATGATGATAAAATATTCCTATTTAGTCAAAAACAGACATTAAAAAAATTTTTTTCTGGGACTTGACAATCAAGAAACTACATTTATGGAATATAACTCCTCTCCAGTTTTCCCCTTGCCAGCAAAAATGTACAACCTGTAAGTTTTCCAAATTCTCCCCACAGGAATGCCAGCCCATTAATTTTAATGGAAGGAAAATTCCAGCACATTTTCTGATCTCCATGACCTTCCTGAAATGGCTTTCAATATTTCCAAATTAATTCATAAAATTATGCATCCCAAATGTTTGTTATCCAGCCCTGGTCTTTTACCAAACTATGCAACATAAGAGGAACCAGTTTTAGTGAAAACAGCCTTCTCTGCAGCTGCCTGGTGAATATTTCTTCAGCTGTCCTCCACAGCAACTCTTTCCATGGCATCCCAATAAGCTAGAAATCTCCCAGATAGCAATTTTCTGTAGTCTAGGCCCTTCCTCAATTGACTTACATTACTTGAATATGTTCTCTTTCTGGTATTTGTTGCCCCTTTCTCATTGCCACAACGCAGTTAACAGTCACCCACATTGAGTCGAGAGTCACATAAACACCAGGCCAGCTAAGGATAGCAGATTTCCTTCCCCAAAGGGCATTAGTGAACCAAATGTTTACTACGTAGTCACCATTAGCCGAGCTAAATTCTGGATTTTAAAATTTAAGAAATGATTTACAAGGATGTTGCTAGGGTTGGGGGATTTGAGCTATAGTGAGAGGCTGAACAGGCTGGGGCTGTTTTCCCTGGAGCGTCAGAGACTGAGGGGTGACCTTATAGAGGTTTACAAAATCACGAGGGGCATGGATAGGGTGAATTGACAAAGTCTTTTCCCTCTGGGGTCGGGGAGTCTGGAACTAGAGGACATAGGTTTAGGGTGAGAGGGGAAAGATTTAAAAGGGACTTAAGAGGCAACTTTTTCACACAGAGGATGGTGCGTGTATGGAATGAGCTGCCAGAGGAAATGGTGGAGACTGATACAATTACAGCATTTAAAAGGCATCTGGATGAGTATATGACTAGGAAGGTTATAGAGGGATATGGGCCAAATGCTGGCAAATGGGACGAGATTATTATAGGATATCTGGTTGGCATGGACAGGTTGGACTGAAGTGTTTGTCTCCGTGCTGTATATCTCTATGACTCTATAACTGGAGGCTGACATATACAATGCAACAGTCTCCTCAGCGTTAGATGCAAACCAAGGACTTTGGCAAATTCAACTTGATGATGAAAGCTTCAAACTTTTGGACCTTCAGAACACCGAATAGAAGGTACAGATTCAAGAGTCTGCCAACAGAGTTGTGTGCACAGCTCCAGAGGTGTTCCAGAAGTGCTCTGCTCAAAGGCTGGAAGGTCAGGAAAGATAAATGGCTAAATCTGCTCCTCTGTTCAGCACAGTATATATTCTGCTCATATGCTCCTGAACAATCTAAATGCCTTGGGTGCATACACTGCCACCAAGTCTTCTTTTTGGTATTAGTCTCAGATACTGAAATCAAATGGGGAAGGATGAACATATTAACTCATTAACAGAAGTAAGCCTCAGTCTTTATAAAAACCACAGGTTTAGTATGTAGAACGTAGTAGCTCCTTATATCACACCGCCGATACATGAGGCTCTTGTGATAAATTGTCTCAATTTAAGCATAAGTTCATATTACAGTTAGTCACAAGGACTTAACACCAGAGCAAGAACTTAGAGAGACTTCCAAAACTCACAAACACTGGATCAGGCCTTTGTATTCTGATGGGTGGAGCTTACCTCGTGATGTCAGGTACTTGCTACTGTACAGACGAGCAACTACAGTTCCTGCAGTTGAAGATCCTTAACTGGACTCACCCTCTGTAAACTCAAACTTATTCAAAACTCTGCTGCCTCTATCCAAACTCGCCCCTGTGTCCCATTCACCCTCAGCATTTCCCAAACTGCGTTGGCTTCCAAACTAGGCAGTCCCCCAATTTCAAATTTCTCACTCTTATTTTCCCACTGCTTCCTACCTCTGTAATCTTCTCCAGCTCCACAAACACCCAGGACGCCTACTCTCCTCCAGACTCCTCCTTGATTCCATTAATGGGCTAAAAAGCCACTTCTGTGCTCTATGACTGTGACTCTCTGGCCTTTCATGGGCTGTGCTTTCCGTTACCTGGACCCTAAGCACTGGTGTCCCTCCCTAAACCTGTCTGCCTCCCCTACACTGCTGCTGGATGCAATGCCTTTCTTTAAAAAAAATGACAAGGGACTAACTCTATTTGGGGAACAATTTCCTCAATCCTCCCTCCCTTTGTTCCTCCTCAAAAGCACACCAAGTGGGAGGAACTGTTTGATTTGTGGTTAAGGAACTTGGGAAGAAATCAAAAAAACCTTATGACCCTTTTCAGAACAGAATTAACAGTTAATAAATTATGTTCAATGTTTACCAAATTCCTCCATTATCTGTGTGTGTGTGTGAGTGTGTATGTGTCTATACGCTGTGAAGTATGAAGGAGAGAATCGCTCTGTCAGTGAGGGATTAAACTGGCCTGACTGGGTTCCAGCACATGCACCAAGTATGTTTGCGAAACAAACGTTCCTTCAGGATTTAGAGTTTTTTGATCACAGCTACCTGGGCTGGAGGTCAGCAGAAGAGGACAAAAGGGGATTTTGTTTGACACTGTCAAATAAGTCTGGTCCTTTAACCACAAATCCAACACAGAACAGATAAGGAGACCCATTTCGATAACCTGGTGTTGTGTGATTTTTAATTTTGTACAACCCAGTCCAACACCAGCACCTCCAAGTCCCGAAAAATATGGTTTACAACATTTTCTCCCCCAGCTATTCAGTCCCTTAGCCAGTCCCTTTAGAGATCGATCTTCCTTCAATGGCCTGAGCTGACTTTGGTAAGGTTCCAGCCTATAATTTGTGTGATTAAGTGTCATATGAATTTGAGCTTATGTATAGGAACTGATGGGATGCTATCTCTACAAAAATAGACTCATGTGGCTCTGTCTGTGAATGCCTTTATCATATGGCAGCAGTTTACTCATGCATTTAGGTCCTAGCACCTGTCGATAATACTGGTATGTCCTACTTTGCAAAAGCCATGGGAAGGTAAACTGCTATTTCCTGGAGGTCAGTGCTCCCATCAGTGTGTGACAGGCTGCATGAAACAACGAAGCTATGCGATCATTTTGCCAAAAAAAACAACCTGTCCTAAACTCGATCTTTTAACAACTTGGCAGTAACTAATGAAAGACTCAGCGTGAGGAGTTAATGGACTTTGTGGGCGTGATCAGGGTTTCGTGTTCGTAGAAACCTTTTGAGTTCTCACTGCGTGAAGATTTCCTCCACATCTCTGTAACCACCTCCAATCAATGCACCCCACTGAGATCTCTGTGCTCCTCAATTCCAGCCTCTCGTCCAACCCCCAGTTCCCATTGCTCCACCAGAGGCAGCCGTGTCGTCAGCTCCCTGGGCCTGAAGCACTGGAATTCTCTCTCGACCTCAATTCCGACTTCAAGGCCTTCCTTAAAACCAACCCTCTTGACCAACCTAACTTAATTTTTTTTTGTTTACTTCATTCACGAGATGACAGTATTGCAGGCTGGGCCAACACTTACTGCCCATCCCTAGCTGTCCTTGAGAAGGTGGTAATGCATTGCCTTCGTAACAGCTCCTTACATGCCTCAATGTCAAATTCTGTCTGATAACTCTCCTTGTGAAGCATCCTGGGACACTATATTAAAGGTGCTATACAATAACAAATTGTTGTTGTTGTACCTTATGGTGCACAAGAGGATAGCAAATAAAATGTTGTTGCCACAATGGGAGATGATTTTCTTTGTTTGCTATTCATAGTTAAACCATAAACACAAGACCAAAGTAGCTTTTTATGGATTTAATGCAGACTGCCAAAGATATCCAACCCTGGAGGGTTTTTTTTGAGGGGGAGGGGGAATTATTAACTAACCTTTGCTGTCATCTAGTGGTTTAGTAAGCAACTGTAACTCTTCACTTTGTCAACATAAGAAATACATGTGGGTGTAGACTGTTCAGGCCCACTTTAACAACCATTTAGAACAGTTTAGAATCAGCCTGGCTCTTACCTGTCTACCAAGGTGACAGCTTTCATATGCAGGGAGAAAGTGAGCACTGCAGATGTTGGAGATCAGAGTCGAAGAGTGTGTTGCTGGAAAAGCACAGCCGGTCAGGCAGCATCCGAGGAGCAGGAGAATCGACATTTCAGGCATAAGGGATTCCTGGTGAAGGGCTTATGCCTGAAACATCGATTCTCCTGTTCCTCAGATGCTGCCTGACCACCTGTGCTTTTCCAGCACCACACACTTCAGCTTTGATATTCACCCTTTTCTACTCCATCTAACTCCCTAGCGTTATGATTTGAAGGTGCCAGTGTTGGACTGGGGTGTACAAAATTAAGAATCACACAACACCAAGTTATAATCCAACAGGTTTAATTGGAAGCACTAGCTTTTGGAGCGTCACTCCTTCATCAGGTGGTTATGCAGTATAAAATTATAAATTCTGTGTTATATTCCACAACCACCTGATGAAGGAGCGTCGCTCCAAAAGCTAGTGCTTCCAATTAAACCTGTTTGACTATAACCTGGTGTTGTGTGATTTTTAACTTACTATCTACTTGTTTTGTCACCCAGGGAGCTCTGGTTGCTTACCTTGGCAGTGTATTTCTAACCCTGCCCAGTCATGGGGAAAATTGGGCTTCAGCGAAGCTGATGATCAATTAAGAGAGATTGCCATGCTTTTGAATTATGATAAATGGAAAATTACACCAGTCCTGTAGCTGTGGTCCAATATTGAGGTCACATAGAGTTTCTGAGGACTTTGGCCAATTTTCAGGTGATTGCTGAACACTCTGATGACTGTGAAAATGGGTACATGTTGAAACCCATGCACAGGAAGCTTTCAGAGACTGAATGACACCGTAGGGGATTGAAAGCAACTTGAAGTTCTGGAGCCAAGACAGAATACTGGGGTTAGGGGAAAAAACCAGCCACAGTCTCAAATGTCAAGCAAGAAGTCATTGCTCTGAAATGCTAACTCTTCCTCAATCTCCACTGATGTTTCCTGGCCTGCTGAGTATTTCCAGCACTTCCTGTTTTTATTTCACATTTCCAGCATCTGCAGTGCTTCCATTAGGATGAGATGTGGCCTGTTTTTCACTTGGTAAACTTTCACAGGATGGGAGTGTCACTGGCTAAGCTGGCATTTGTTTCAAGTGTATTGAGGAATTGAGTCATAGAGTAATGTACAGCATGGATCAGATCCTTCGGTCCAACTCGTTCATGCTGACCAGATATCCTAAGCTAAACTAGTCCCATTTATAGAGTCATAGAGACGTACAGCATGGAGACAGATCCTTCAGTCCAACCTGTCTATGCCGACCAGATATCCCTACCCAATCTACTCCCACCTGTCAGCATTTGGCTCATATCCCTCTAAACCCTTCCTATTCATTGCCATCCCAAATGCCTTTTAAATGTTGCAATTGTACCAGCCTCCACCACTTCCTCTGGCAGCTCATTCCATACACGTACCACCCTCTGTCTCCCCAATATAGAGGAGGCCACATCGGGTGCAGCGGATGCAATAGATGATGTGTGTGGAGGTACAGGTGAACTTGTGGCGGATCAAGTTCACCTGTGCCTCCACACACATCATCTATTGCATCCGCTGCACCCGATGTGGCCTCCTCTATATTGGGGAGACAGGCCGCTTACTTGCGGAATGCTTCAGAGAACACCTCTGGGCCGCCCGGACCAACCAACCCAACCACCCCGTGGCTCAACACTTTAACTCTCCCTCCCACTCCACCGAGGACATGCAGGTCCTTGGACTCCTCCACCGGCAGAACATAACAACACAACGGCTGGAGGAGGAGCGCCTCATCTTCCGCCTGGGAACCCTCCAACCACAAGGAATGAATTCAGATTTCTCCAGTTTCCTCATTTCCCCTCCCCCCACCTTGTCTCAGTCGGTTCCCTCAACTCAGCACCGCCCTTCTAACCTGCAATCTTCTTCCTGACCTCTCCGCCCCCACCCCACTCCGGCCTATCACCCTCACCTTGACCTCCTTCCACCTATCCCACCTCCATCGCCCCTCCCCCAAGTCCCTCCTCCCTACCTTTTATCTTAGCCTGCTTGGCTACTCTCTCTCATTCCTGATGAAGGGCTTATGCTCGAAACGTCGAATTCCCTATTCCTGAGATGCTGCCTGGCCTGCTGTGCTTTGACCAGCAACACATTTTCAACCTTGGCTATTCACCCTATCCAAGCCCCCCACGATTTTATAAGCCTCCTATAAACCTCACCCCTCAACCTCTGACGCTCCTGGATAAATAGTCCTATTCAGCCTCTCCCTCTAGCTCAAATCCTCCAACCCTGGCAACATTCTAACAAATATTTTCTGAAAACTTTCAAGTTTAACAACATCTAATATTCCTGCAGGAGGTGGTAGTGAGCCACCTTTTTGAACACGACAGTCCATGTGGTGTTACTAAACTCACGGTCATTTCAAAATTTCGACATGACATCAGATTGACATGCGACACAATTCCTGTGTGGAACGTTAACACTGGCTGAGACTAGATGGGCTGAATAGCCCGTTCCTGTGCAGTAAGATATGGCCTTAGGAAGCAGTTATGTTTGCCATTCTCCATCATGCATTTTTCTTTACATCGTCTTTCTAAATCAAGGCAATAGATTTCTCTGGGTAATAAATCAGAATCCAACTCCATGTGTTCAGTATTAAGAGCACGGCTGACAAGGCACATAGGAATGTGAATGTTCAATACTTGCTTCTCCTGAAGATCGCTTTTATTAAAAAAAAAACTGCAGATGATGATAAGAATAAATGCCTTTAATTGCTGCCAGCTGGACAGAGACACGATGTCATATTTTTGTTCATGTATTTATGTAGGTAATTATATGTTGTTGAAGGAATTTCAACCTGTTTCTCCTTTTTTCTGTATGTAATGGCCTCCCCAAGTTTATGCACAGACTGTAGCTGCAAGATCAGATTACTCTCCCTATCAAAGTATCTTTGAAAACGAGCCCAAAATGGGAATTGCATTTAAAAAAAACAGGGCAGCACAGTGGCTAGCACCGCTGCCTCACAGAACCGGGGACCCAGTTTCGATTCCAGCCTCAAGGCGATTGTCTGTTTGCACATGTCTGTGTGGGTTTCCTCCGAGTGCTCCAGTTTCCTCCCATATTTTAAAGATGTGCAGGTTAGGGTGGATTGGCTATGCTAAATTGGCCCATAGTATCCAGGGATGTGCAGGTTAGGTGGGTTAGTATTGGAAAGCACAGGGTTACAGGGATAGGATAGGTTGGGTGGGATGTCCTTCAGAGGGTAGGTATGGACTGGATGGGCTGAATAATCTCTTCCCACACTGTAGGGACTGTAGGCCTGTTTCCCATCTCCCAAGCATCATCCTTTCCTTCCAGAAGCATCAGCCACAGTGGTGATCAGAAATTTTTGTGTCTGATATATTTTATAAATCCTGTACCTTTTAAACAAAGGGGAGTTACCTTCAGATCGGATTATCCTCTGTGTTAAAGAAGGTTTGCATTTATATAGCACCAGCGCCTCAGCGTAAAACTAAACTACTGTGGAGGCTAGAAATCAGAAATTAAAAGGGAAATTTCTAAGAAACACAGCAGGTCCAGCAGCACCTGTGGAGACAAATAGAGTCACTGACTTTCCTTGAGGTTTCCCTCGTCATAGATGCTGCCATTGTTGTTGCAATTTCTCAAGTGTTTTCTCTCTTTTATTTCAGATATCTCAAAGTGCTCTACAAGCCTCAAAATACTTTTACAGTGCTGCCCCAACTTAATAGAAACAGCCTTGCAATTTATGCACATTGTGCTCCACAAATAGCAGTACGATAATGGCCAGAGAATCCGTGAGGTTAAGGAATAAACATTGGCCAGGTTGCTGGGAACCTGAAGAAGGGTCACTGAATTTGAAACATTGACTCTATTTCGCTCTCCACAGGTGCTGCTGAGTTTCTTCAGCCATCTCTGTTTTTGTTTCAGATTTCCAGCACCTGCAATTCTTTGGTTTATTCCCTGGGAGCTCCCCTGCATGCTGCCAAAATAGTGCTTTGTGATTTTTCATGTTCAGCTGAGGGGGCATTTCGGGTCTCTGCTTGACATCTCATCGAAGAGATGGCACCTCTGGCAGTGCAGCACTCCCTCAACAGCACACTGTCACTAGATTAGGTTCTGATGTTCAAGTCCTGGGATTACTCACAAGCTGCCCACGTAGTCGTGACTGTTTATCAACTAGACTGTTACTGATTTCAAATGTAACTGTTTGTCCTGGTGAGATGTGAACCTATGGGCCCCAGGGCATAAGCCGTGACCCTGGATGGCCAGTCTAGTGACATTGTCAGATACCGACACCTCCCCTAAAACAGGGAGGTTGGAAGACTGTAAGGCCAAGGGAGGTCAGAGTAGGATAGAGAATTGCAACCCTGTTAAGGTGCACTGGCAGTTTGACACATTCTGGCATTTCTGTGCAATGTGAGATACACATCTTACCTGGTATTGTGGCCAAAGATAAGGAACATCAAACACTTTAAAATAAAACAAAGAACTGTGGGTGCTGAGTTTGGAACTGTAAACACTCACTGGATTTTGATCTATCTGTCAGTAAAACTAGTATCTAATCAGACAAGCTGCCAGATTGCTATATTATGCAGATCTTCCATCAGTTACCTTACAAGTAGGTTTTTGTTCAAATTTGCCAAGTTAGTAAAATTGATTATTGATTGAGCTCCACTCAAGTGCCAGATAGAATGGGCAGAAAGGAACCTTAACATCTTTTATTTCATTCTCCATTGGTTATTACATCTCAAAACACAGATGTCAGCCATAATTGTAGCTAGCCCCAAGACTTGAGCACAAAGATCTAGCTTGCACTCTCATGCAGTATGAAGGTGTGCAGCACTGTCAGTGGTGCCATATTTTCGATGGGATGTTAATAGGAAATCCTGTCTGCTTTCCATCTTTTTAAAATCCATCTGGTTCACTGATGTCTCTTGAGGAAGGAATTCTGCCAGTTAGTATATAGCTGCCCATTTACAGTATCATTTATACGTTTTTATAAAACTAAAATACTTCAAACTTTACTTCAACACATCCAGTAGTAACAATGGAAACCTTTGGAATTTTTTTCTAAATGGAAGGGTTACAATTGGGGATTTTAATGATGTTGGGTGTGGGGCAGGTGGGTTGAATGACTTGCTCTCTAAAATTTGGGCAGGTTTTTAAATCACATAACTTTAAAACTTTCTCATTGTGTATGCACTCTTTACCTCAGCTGACAGACTATTTGCATCACTGCCATTGATTAGCGATCATGGGCAGGCCTTGAAAGGGTCACCGATGGTCATGTGCATTCACCACTTAAAGGAAATTGGGTATGACGGGCTAACATTAACGTTCCCAGCAAACACACTCACTGATTGAGGAGATTCTCTCTAGACACCCTTTGCCTTTCTTTGCCCAGCCCTGTAAGTTGTCCGTGCAAATCTTATGTTTGAGGGCTCCAGTTTCCACATACCCTTCCACATTCCTCGCAATGAGCAGGCTTCTCCTTTCAGCTGTACAAACATGCATTGCTCACAAATGAACATGCTGGCATGGTGACTCAGTGGTTGGCACTGCTGCCTCACTTGGGCTCAATTAAACCCTCAGGTAACTACCTGTGTTGAGTTTACACATTGCTTCGGCATCTGCGTGGGTTTCCTCCAAATGCTCCAGTTTCCTTCCACAATCCAAAGATGCACAGGTTAGGTGGATTGGTTATGGGAAATGCAGTGACAAGGTAGGGAACTGGGTCTGGATGGGATGCTGTTCGGAGGAGTAATGTGACTTGATGGGCTGAATGGCCTTCTTCCAGTAAGATTCTATGAAACCTAACTAATTTGCAGTGGTTAATCTGGTGCAGCATGCGTATGGGTGAAAGTAGCCATTTAGATAATAAGCATTTCAGCATAGTACAGGCCAGGCCCTTAAGTCCTCATTGTGGACGCACAATGAATTCGGAAATGCAGTAGAGTTCACTGTTTCACACACAGGAGGCTGACATTTGGCAGAGGCTTATAAAAGAATTTGTGCTATATGCAGTGATATGTATGATAGTGAACACTCCCAAGTAAGTGCGCTGACCTATGAAACCAACCTGAAGCCCAACTAACACTATTTCATTTTCATCCATATGTATATCCAGTGACCATTTAAATACCCTTAAAGTTGGCGCATCTCCTACTGTTGAAGGCCATGCGTTCGACGTCCCACCTACTCTGAGTAAAGGGATTACCTCTGACATCTGTCCTACATCTATCACCCCTCAATTTAAAGCTACATCCCCTCATGCAAGCCATCACCATCAGAGAAAAAAGGCTCTCACTGTCCACCCTAACGCTTTGATTATCTTGTATGTCTCAATTAAGTCACCACTCAACCCTCTTCTAACAAAAACAGCCTCACGTCCCGCAGCCTTTCCTCCTAAGACCTTCCTTCCATACCAGGCAACATCCTAGTAAACCTCCTGTGCACCCTTTCCAAAACTTTCACATCCTTTCTATAATGTGGTGACCAAAACTAGATTCAATACTCCAATTGTAGCCATACCAGAGTTTTGTACAGCTGCAGCATGACCTCATGGCTCTGAAACTCAAGCCCTATACTAATAAAAGCTAACACACTACATGCCTTCTTTACAACCCTATTAGCCTGGGTGGCATATTTCAAGGATCTATGAATATGGACACTAAGATTTCTCTGCTCATCTATACTACCAAGAATCTTACCACTAGCCCAATACTCCAGAAGGATTTGTGAAAAAAAAGTAGTTTCTATTCAACTATATAACGAGTATAACATGCAATTGTCTACAGGCCATTGCTGGGTGGACGCACAATGAATTCGGAAATGCAGTAGAGTTCAGTTTCACACACAGGTGGATGACATTTGGCAGAGGCTTATAAAAGAATTTGTGCTATATGCAGTGATATGTATGATAGTGAACACTCCCAAGTGAGGCATGCTGTGTGTCAGCAAAAATATTGAGCACTACATCACCTTAACAATGTCTGAAAGAGCCTAGGTGCATAGCTACAGCCCAGGAATTCCACAGTGAGCAACAGGTGGATGAGTGCTTGTTTTAAGTCAGCTACCAGAGCCAATAATCGACATTAGTGTTGATTCAGATCCTTGGGGATTTTCTGCCTTACTGATTAGTAAGATCAAGGGTTATAGGGAGAAAGCAGGAAAATGGGGCTGAAAACACATCAACCATGATCAAATTGCTCAATTCTGTTCCTATATCTTACGATCTCCAGGTCTTGAGACATGCTCAGACCACTTATGTTATGATTAAACAATTTATTTTTACACTGTATATGATGCTAAGGTTAGCAACGTGCTCCAACCTGCTTAGGTACAAGAATATTTGTGAAATAATCTCTGGGCTCAAAACATTTAACTGTTTCTCTCTCTACACATGCTGCCAGAGCTACTGAGTTTCTTTGAAATCTGAAACAAAAAGAAATGCCAAACAACCGCAGTTTTTAAAAATGACTGCACAGCAGAGAAACTTAGACATGCTAAAAGCACACAGGCACCTGAATTCATAATAATCTTGGAAACTCTTGGAAAAAAAGGTAAATGCATCAAGCCAAGTTTAAATTTATTTACACTTTTTCCAGTGGCATATTTTGATAAATTCCTGTAGACAGCTCCTCATCACATTGCAAAATTTCCAAATCTTAATTTTTGCCCTCTTTGATCTTCTGTTTCAACAGCATTTTCTTGCACTCTCTCTTCATAGCATTTTGCATCAGGAGGATGCAACATAAGCATCAAGTGCAGTTTGAAAATAAATACTAAAGCAGACTTCTGAGGTTACAGAACTGATTATTGCAAAAAATTTATGGACAAGTAAGGATTTTTTTAAAAACTTGAATTATAGTGAAATGCAACTGCAAACAAATTAGAATATTTGCCAAAGATATCCCATCGTAGTCTACAGCCTGATCAATAGATTTGCTGATTTAAGATGATGTTATGTAGGGATAGTGCAAGAAAATGCTGTGGAAACAGAAGATCAGCAGTAATCTAGTTGAATGGCGGAGTCACTCATGTAGACAGGATCAGAAAAGGATGGCAGATTTTACTTTTCTGGCAGTATTTAGGGTCTGGAAAGCACTAGCCTAAGGTGCGGTGAAGGTAAATTCAATCAATCCATGCAAAATGGAATTAGACTTGAAACTTTCTTGAAAAGAACGGATGGGCTGGGTTATGGGGAGGGGTCAGGAAAATAGCACCGTGAATTGTGCACTGAGAGAGAGAGAGAGGGCACAGATATGATGGGCCAAATAGCCTCCTTTTGCACTAGAACTGTTGCTATTCCTCAATAATAAAGCTGCAAATTAAATCCCCAAGTTTCAGTTAGCACATTGTTGCAAGATGAAAATCTTCAGCATTCAATGATATTAATCTGTAACATCCTTTAAAATGGTTGAAGGTCGCCTCTACTTGATTTTCTTGTGGTGGCAGAGGCTCATGCTGGTACTGAGGTTGGTACTGTTGGCTCCAACCTTCTAGCAGGGAAAGTGACTGCTCTCTAGGAGCAAGGAACTCAATGGTTCTGTTTCACTCATGGGACCTTGTCTCTTACCATCAAACCCGCAGACAAGGGAGGCGCGGTGGTAGTTTGGCGCACTGACCTGTATACCGCTGAAGCCAAACGCCAGCTCGCGGACGCCTCCTCTTATCGCCCCCTTGACCACGACCCCACCTCCCACCACCAAACCATCATCTCCCAGACCATCCAGGACCTCATCATCTCAGGGGATCTCCCATCCACCGCCTCCAACCTCATAGTCCCACAACCCCGCACCGCCCGTTTCTACCTCCTGCCCAAAATCCACAAACCTGCCGGCCGACCCATTGTCTCAGCCTGCTCCTGCCCCACCGAACTCATCTCCCAATACCTCGACACGGTCCTGTCCCCTTTAGTCCAAGAACTCCCCACCTACGTTCGGGACACCACCCACGCCCTCCACCTCCTCCAGGATTTTCGCTTCCCCGGTCCCCAACGCCTTATTTTCACTATGGACATCCAGTCCCTGTACACCTCCATCCCCCATCACGAAGGACTCAAAGCCCTCCGCTTCTTCCTTTCCCGCCGCACCAACCAGTACCCTTCCACTGACACCCTCCTTCGACTGACTGAACTGGTCCTCACCCTGAATAACTTCTCTTTTCAATCCTCCCACTTCCTCCAAACTAAAGGAGTTGCCATGGGCACCCGCATGGGCCCCAGCTATGCCTGCCTCTTCGTAGGATATGTGGAACAGTCCATCTTCCGCAACTACACTGGCACCACCCCCCACCTTTTCCTCCACTACATCGATGACTGTATCGGCGCTGCCTCGTGCTCCCACGAGGAGGTTGAACAGTTCATCAACTTTACTAACACTTTCCATCCCGACCTGAAATTCACCTGGACCATCTCAGACTCCTCCCTCCCCTTCCTAGACCTCTCCATTTCTATCTCAGGCGACCGACTCAACACAGACATCTATTATAAACCGACTGACTCCCACAGCTACCTGGACTACACCTCCTCCCACCCTGCCCCCTGTAAAAATGCCATCCCATACTCCCAATTCCTTCGTCTCCACCGCATCTGCTCCCAGGGGGACCAATTCCAACACCGCACAGCCCAGATGGCCTCCTTCTTCAAGGACCGCAGATTCCCCCCAGACGTGATCGACGATGCCCTCCACCGCATCTCCTCCACTTCCCACTCCTCCGCCCTTGAGCCCCGCTCCTCCAACCGCCACCAAGACAGAACCCCACTGGTTCTCACCTACCATCCCACCAACCTCCGCATACAACGTATCATCCGCCGCCATTTCCGCCACCTCCAAACGGACCCCACCACCAAGGATATATTTCCCTCCCCTCCCCTATCAGCGTTCCGCAAGGACCACTCCCTTCGTGACTCCCTCGTCAGATCCACACCCCCCACCAACCCAACCTCCACCCCCGGCACCTTCCCCTGCAACCGCAGGAAATGTAAAACTTGCGCCCACACCTCCACACTCACTTCCCTCCAAGGCCCCAAGGGATCCTTCCATATCCGCCACAAGTTCACCTGTACCTCCACACCCATCATCTATTGCATCCACTGCACCCGATGTGGCCTCCTCTATATTGGGGAGACAGGCCGCTTACTTGCGGAACGCTTCAGAGAACACCTCCGGGCCGCCCGAACCAACCAACCCAATCACCCCGTGGCTCAACACTTTAACTCTCCCTCCCACTCCACCGAGGACATGCAGGTCCTTGGACTCCTCCACCGGCAGAACACAACATCACGACGGCTGGAGGAGGAGCACCTCATCTTCCGCCTGGGAACCCTTCAACCACAAGGTATGAATTCAGATTTCTCCAGTTTCCTCATTTCCCCTCCCCCCACCTTGTCTCAGTCGGTTCCCTCAACTCAGCACCGCCCTCCTAACCTGCAATCCTCTTCCTGACCTCTCCGCCCCCACCCCACTCCGGCCTATCACCCTCACCTTGACCTCCTTCCACCTATCCCACCTCCATCGCCCCTCCCCCTAGTCCCTCCTCCCTACCCTTTATCTTAGCCTGCTTGGCTCTCTCTCTCTCTTATTCCTGATGAAGGGCTTATGCTCGAAACGTCGAATTCTCTATTCCTGAGATGCTGCCTGGCCTGCTGTGCTTTGACCAGCAACACATTTGCAGCTGTGATCTCCAGCATCTGCAGACCTCATTTTTTACTCTTTGTGTTTTGGATTCACCAGTAACTATGTAGACATCTACAAATAAACTTAGGTACGTGATATCGAAACGTCTTTATATAAAAACGTAGTTAGCATTGAAAACAAATAAGTGGGTAGTAATTTATCTACCTATAATGAAACTACAGTCTCAAGATGATGCAAAATCATGTATAGCTGTGTCCCCATGACATTATGTACAGGGCACAATTTCAGTTCAGTGCAATGCAGCCAGTTTGTGTTGCTCACAGTGCTAACAGGATAACTTCTGAAAAACCAAATGTAACTTTGAAACACAAGTATATTATTTCATAAATGCTGCACTATTACACAGGAATATAAACAAGTGGCAGCTGGAGAAGGCTAGTGCGTCGCTCCATTCAATATAATCGTGACCAATCTTCTACATGGATTTCACTTTCCCATATTATCCCTTCATTCCTGGGCACTATCATTTCAGTTTTCAATGAACACCCACCACTCTACGGGATGGAGAATTTCAAAGATTGGCAAACTCTAAATGACGAAACTTCACCATGTTAGCCCTAAACAACTGAGCCCTTCAGCTAAGACAGTGGCCCTGAGTTCCACATTCTCTAACAAGGGAAACTGCATCATTGCACCTAGCCTGTCAGGGTCTTTAACATTTGAATATAGAAATCTTGCAGTATAATTCTCAGAAGTAATTTAGAGAAAGGAATGGAATCATGACTTTAGACTACACCAAATGAAATAATCCAAGTCTGCTGAAGCTTGAAAAATGACAATTCAGTAAGATTTTGGAGTCTGTGCACTCAAATCATTAAAATTATAGTCAAATACAAATAATATTCACAACATTAAAGACATATTCACTTAGATAACCATCTGACTACAGTATAAAAGAGGAGCAAGTTTGTCAAGTATAAAAGCTTTGTTTCCTCCGGGTGTTCCGGTTTCCTCCCACAGTCACAAAGATGTGCAGGTCAGGTGGATCGGCCATGCTAAATTGCCCGTAGTGTTAGGCACGTTAGTCAGAGGGAGCTTGGTCTGGGTGGGTTGCTCTTCAGAGGGTTAGTGTGGACTGGTTGGGCCGAAGGGCCTATTTCCACACTGTAAGGAATCTAAACTAATCTAAAAAAAATCTGAAACTCTGAAATATAGCCGTGGGCACTGCACAATTGGAAATGAGAAACTGGTTTTGAAAAGAGTGCAAGCTCACTAAAATGTTACCAACATTTCAAAACTCTGATCGAAAGAGAGATTATACAAATTAGAATGCGGTGCCTGTAAGCTAGAAGGTTAAGCAGCTTCTAGATTGAATTGCAGCTTACTGGAATAAAGGGAATGATAGGGTAGGATGTTTTGCCTCAGGCCATTGAGAGAGAAGCTGAAAATTGCACATTTGCTCAAAAGTGAGGAAGTCCCTTCCACAAAAATTAGTACGCTTGCTCAATCATTCTGGACTCTGAGATGACCAATCTTTACACTAGCTAAAGGCAACCACAGCAACCACAATCTTGTTGTATGTTAGGAACTGAGGGGCTGAGTGGCCTCTTCAGACTCAGAACACCATTTTTGACAAAGTCAATCAAGCTGCGGGCCACTTCGAGCAAGGGGTACACAAAAGCAGATTTTATAAGGCTGGAATCATCAACTGTGTGGTAACCAAGCTCATTCTAGCACCCTACCACGCAAATCCAAGTTACTTTCACTGACCCCCTTCTGCAGTATCACTGTTATAAACAGAATCTGCTGCTTCTCAAAGCCCAGGAGTCTGCTATTTGTTACGAAACATAAATCAGAACAGCAAATGGCCACATTCAAGACTGTCTATGTCATTTCCGCCATCAGGAAAATACCAGGTGTCTCAATGTTTCTAACTAACCTGCTCCACAGATGTTGGGGCTTGAACCCAGGTCTCAGCCTAAAAGGGAAATGTAGCATATACATATGAACATGATCAAATTGGTACTTAAATGAAATGTTTTCAGACCACAAGCTCTAGAGGGAGATGACTGTTCAAGTATGTAATTCAGTGTCACATAAGAAACTTCTGGAGATTCTTATAAATGAAAGCAAAGGAGTCCAGAGATGAGAGAAAGAAACAAAGTGCTGGAAAAACTCAGGAAATCTGGCTCCATCTGTGGAAAGGAACTGGCAAAGTTGAGTGCAATTTCTCTCCAGAATCTCAGCTCAAAACCTTAATTGTTTTTCTCTCCACAGACGCTAACAGAGCTGCAGAGTCTATTTTAATTTATTTATTAAAATCAGAAATAATTTGGCTCTTTATCCAAATTAAAAGGGTGGCAGGGGTTGGATGAGGGTGATAAAACTGAAAGCAGAGAGGCCACATTTCTCACGATTGCCCATCAAACCACTGCAGCACGTACTGATGTACTCATCTCGGAAACAACCTTTCATTAAAAAAAATGATAACCTTAGAACTGAGATCAACTCCTTACAAAAAAAAAGTAGATGCTTAGAAAAAAAGCTATACTTTTTCTTAAATTAGAAGTTCTTAAATGTTACACTCGAAGAATGTTTTTGCTTATGCCTGCAGTGACTGGTTTCTTGTAAATTCACCAAAGAAAAACAAAATCTGATCCATTTAGAATTTGCACGTAGAAAGCAGTTATAATGTTGTTAAACATTGCTGACACCCAGTGGTGTTACAGAGAAAAGTTCTAAAAGTTCCTTCTCATTTATTTTGACAATGCTGATCTCTCTTTCTCGTATTTTCAACGATGGGAGGATTTGGATGGCATTTTTGACCGTCCTTCTGGCTTTGCATCCCACAGTGCATGTCGGACAATGCGCGAGGCCACTCCCTTGTCCAGTCGCGATGCCTTCTGGCGGTCTGTTATTTCTTTCACTTTGTTCATGTACGTTCTTATTCGCTCCTGCAACAATAAAATTCATAAAACGGTGTTTTCTGGTTTGGAGACATCCCTGTTAGATCAAGGAAGACTGGAGGGATTACTCAAATGGATCACATCAGCCTTCAAAACATCTATACAGGAGAATTCATATGGCATTTATTGCCCACATCATAAGAATAGGACAGCGTTATCCTTTCAATTATACACATTTTTAAATGCACTCAAATGCGTCTACACCATTTCAAGCTCTCCACTGCACGGAATCCAATCTAATTTGACAAATATCATCCACATGAGTACAATGATGGAAAGAGAAGAAAAACAAAAACCCACTGCACACTTTTTGGTTCCTGAGGTCGACTCTTACTTTTGATAATAAGACCTCTAAAGGATAAACAAGGACAAAAGTTGATATTCTCAGCAAAAGAATAAAATCACTTAAGCTTTGCTCATGTTACAAATCATCTTAACACTCCACGTACATTTCATTATAATTTCCATCTTTTGTTCATTACACATTGAATACCCCAAGTCATCTGCATAAAGAAGCTTAAAAAAATTGATATTTCTGCATTTAATCACTTGGAGCAATCATGAGGTTTTTGCAAATATTCTGAGCTGGGAATTACTTCACCCTGCAAAGCTGTGTGTATTTCATATTCTAAAAAAATTCCACTCCAGACGTAAGAATAATTATTCTGTGCCAAAAAGGAAACTTTGGCCAAATTTCAATAACAGAATGCACAGACATCCCCACCCGTCCCCCAATATCTTCATGAAGATTTATGCTCCAGCGGTATGAAAAGACGTGTGCAAAAATGACCAAAAATATGATTTGGATAAACAACTCTTTAGGAGATAAATCAATAGTGAACATTTGCAGAAATTCCAGGCTAAATTGCTTTCGTTTCTCTACCTCCGGCCCATAAATCTCCCACACCCGGTAAGGAGCTGGGTCATTCAGATCAACCAGTGCAATTTCAAAATCTCTTAATTTGATATAAACACGCCAAAACTCCACACCCACCTCAAGCTCAGTGGCAACTTCCACCTTCAGGAAATGCTGCAAAGTTCAACAATTGCAGTTCAGAAAAAGACTGATCACAGTTGACAAAATTAAACAAAGTAATCACTGAGCAAATCGAAAACGGCAGGAAATCTAGTTACGTCTTCGAGGCAAACTTGGCAGATGATATCATTGTAGCTGAGACATCAAGTTCAAATTAACTTCTGAACCAGCAAGAATTAGATGCCTTCAGAATTCTTATTTATTGTTGGCTAGATATGCTACAAAGGGTTAAGCTGCAGTTGTACTGAACATTTTAGAGCGACAATCTACAAAATAATTATATAATTTATAAATTAGTTATGCATAGCCTCTGAACATATGAGGCACAAATTGAGTAGCTCTGTCTCATTGTGTAGATGCTTGAGCATGGCAAAATTAGGGTTGTTAAGTCCCAGACTGGTTGTAGTTTTGACTTTTATTTCTTTTAAGAAAGAAAAGAAAGTAGGATTTGAAATATTCATCGAGAGACATGTTGTCTTAAAGTGATGAAAACCAGATGAAAATGTTATTTGGACAGGTCAGGACAGGCATAACGGATGCCAAAAAAGCTTTCAGCCTAAGTGCTGAACTAGATACTTTAGAGTGAGGAATTAAATATACGAGAGAGTGAGAAAGTTGCATCTGGAATAAGTAGTAGTAATTATGGCTTATGCTGTGCTAGTAAATCATTCACAGCATAGTTTTCATCTTACCAAGGACATCAAGAATTAAGAAATTGAGATGAGCAAACTGTTCCGATGTTTCACTTGAAAATTAGGAATAACTCAATAGGTTTACAGCTTCAGCGGTTTGCACATTCTATAAGTCTATCCTTGTTCTATTTATCTTATCTGCTCTACCCTCAGGGAGTTACACTCTCAAAACAGAAGAAAAAAATTTCATGACCACTGCAGTTGGAATTTTGGAACACCTGGACGCTTAAATTACATGCACACACAATCATTAGCAAAAATTTAATTTTCAGCAAATTTTTGAATTTATGATGTTGTGTCCATAAAAGTTTTATTTCCCACCAACAAATAGTTTTTGACTTGACTACTTAGTCCACTCTATATTTTCAGTGTATATGAATTATTTCTAATATCAATGTGAAATACTCAATTACACTGAACACATACTCTTGCTCCATATTTGTATATTAACTCACAATGAGAAAGGTAAACCCATAAAATTGCTTTTAATCATGAAAATCAGACATTCCGTAGCTTTTACAACATTCACACACAATTTTTAAAAAAATTCATTCAAGAAAGGAGGATCTGAGCTGTCGGAAGAGGCTGAACAGGCTGGGGGTGTTTTCCCTTGAGCATTGGAGGCTGAGGGGTGACCTTATAGAGGATTATAAAATCATGAGAGGCATGGATAGGGTGAATACACATGGTCTTTTCCACAGTATACAGGAGTCTAGAACTAGAGAGCATAGGTTTAGGGTGAGAGGGGCAAAGACCTAAGGGGCAACATTTTCACATAGAGGGTAGTATGTGTAGAATGAGCTGCCAGAGGAAGAGGTGGAAGTTGGTACAATCACAACATTTAAAAGGCATCTGGATGGGTACATAAATAGGAAGGGTTGAGAGGGATATGTTCTAAGTGTTGGCAAATAGAACTAGATTAGGTTAGGATATCTGGTCAGCATGGAAGAGTTGGACCGAACGCTCTGTTTCCATGTTGTACATCTCTATGACTCGATGACAAATGCAGGCATTGTTGGCCAGAGCAGCACTTATTGTCCATCCCTAACTGCCCTTGAGAAGGTGGTGGTGAGTCACCTTCTTGAACTGTAGTCCTTGGAAGTGTAGAAATGCTGTTCTGAAAGGAACTTCTTGCATTGGTTCCTCTTCCAGATAGCACCTTACACTCGTACACATCAATCTTCATCCATTGAAGCATATATTTTTGGCTCATTCATCTTGTATTTTTTTGATCTACCACTTCAAACTTTATTACATCTATTTCATACAAATAACAAGCAAAGTTGACAAAAGGGAACCGGTACGTTTAACGTATTTGGATTTCAAAGATGGCATTTGGTAAGATGCTATGTAACAGGTATTGCAAAACGCAATAGCTCACACTACTGGGGGCAAAACATAATCGTGGTTTAGAGTCAAGATCAGTGGGTCATTTTCAGGTCAGAAAGACATAAGTAATGGAGTATCAAAGATTAGTCTTAGTGTCTCATATTATCATTATTAATAACTTTGAGGTGGGGACAAAGTGTGATGCATCCAAATTTGCTGATGTTAGAAAAATCATCAGCATATTTTGATGAGGACATAAGGAATATGTAAGTGGATTTCGGTGGGTCTTTTAAGTGGGCACAAGCTTGGCAAATGAGAGTTTAATCTAGGAAAGTGAGGGGTCATGCACTTCGGTAAGAAGAATCAAAAGACAAGATTATATAAAATAGAGAAAGACACCAAAAAAAAAGCAGAGCGTGGTCTGGCTGTTCTTGTGTATAAAATACAATGTTAGCATGGAGCTTTGGCAAGTAAATAAGGAGGCAAATGGATTTGTAGCCTTCATTGCTGAGAGTTTGGAGTTTAAAAATAGCCAAGACTTGTTACAATTGCACGTGTGTTGGTGATGCTGTACTTGGGAGTCCCGTGCACAGTTTCAGTCCCTATGTTTAAAAAAGGATACACTAGCATTGGAGTTAGCTCAAAACAGACCCACTCGGCTGATTCCTGGGATGAAGGGGTTCACTAATTGATAACAGCAAACAAGGTTGTACCTTTATTCACTGGAGTTCAGAAGAGAAAGGGGGAATCTTATTGAAGCATACAAGATTCTGTGTGGGCTTAACAGGGATGGTGCTGAGATGAGATTACCAGGAGTGGGGGAGTCTTGAACTAGGGAACATAACTACAGAATAAGAGCTATAAAATAAGAGGTCACTCGTTTAAAACTAAGATGCAAAAGAATTTGTTCTCCCAGAGGGTAACGAATGGTCTAACCTAGAGAGCTGTGGAAGCTAGGTCATGGAAAGTGTTTAAAGAGGAGGTAGACGATTTTTTGAAATCTCAAGGTGGTGAGGAAAATGAGGAACTGGCTTAAAAAAGTTGAGGCTTGGGCCATGACCATACAGAATGATGAGGCAGGCTGAAGGGCCTACTCCTGCTCCTATTTGTCTAGTATACATTGGATTCAGGAATTTAAGAATGTCAATCAAAGTCTTGATCTAACGTTGATCTGAAACACTCCACTTTGAACTCTCAAATATCACCATTCAACCCAGATATTATTATTTTTAAATAAATTCCCAAGATATACCCTCAGTCGACAGGCTGTGTGTTAATTAACAGCCCACCACGGGAAATTCTTTCCAATGCCTTTCCGACGTCTAGGTACAATTAAATTAATTACCGGAGATCACTTATGGCTGCTCTGAACAATCCTGAAGAAAGGTAGCTTACCTGCAATGTTACCTCTGCTTCTCACCTCACAGACACTTCCAAACCAGAGTGTTTCCAACATGCTTTTTTTTAAAAACAAACAGCTTTTCAGCATCTGCAGTATTTTGATTTTGACATGATTATTTTGTTTTAGTGCTAACTCAGAATATCGTTTGGAAAATTCAGAAGACATTGTAAAATGACGAAAATGGCACAGTGGTTAGCACTGCTGCCTCATAGCGCCAGAGACCCGGGTTCAATTCCCACCTCAGGCGACTGACTGTGTGGAGTCTGCACATTCTTCCAGTGTCTGCGTGGGTTTCCTCCAGGTGCTCCGATTTCTTCCCACAGTCCAAAAATGTGCAGGTTAGGCACACCTAACCAGGTTAGGTGATTTGATCATGTTAAATTGTCCGTAGTGTTAGGGGCAGGGGTAAATATAGGGGAATGGGTCTGGGTGGGTTGCGCTTCGGCGGGTCAGTGTGGACTTGTTGGGCCGAAGGGCCTGTTTCCACACTAAGTAATCTAAATCAAACTCAATATACAAAACTGGCATTGAAATCAAAAGACACACATGCCTCCAGCTTCAAACTTCAGAATTGTTTTGGGAAGGGGAAAGAAGGACAGAGGTATTAACATGGAGAAAGTGAAATGGATACAAACTACGGCTCTTGATCAAACCATCCCATTATTGCTAACACCAGGTATCACAGCACACGCTGGTCACTATGCTCTTGGTTAATAACCAAAAAATATGGACTTTAAGGAATTAATGACTGACACTTAATCACTGTCACCTTAAATCTCAATTATGAGCAGATTAACATGATGCAACTAGAAATAGTTCTAGTTTAGATCAATATGAAGCCAACGTAACACAAAACGTACACAGAATTTCAAAAACAATAACACACATCAGAAGACTATAATTTACCTTAATATATGTTATTACCGCTTGACTACAGCGTGCTAATGTTACCTCATGAAAGTGACATTGGAGCTTCAGGCAGATAGGGGGCACCCTGATCTCACAAGGCTAAATACACGTTATGAAGGTGTAAAAGCATACTGTGCCTGAAGAGAGTGAAGGACTTGGCAAGCACACAGAGTGCTGGAGAATTTACAAACAAACATTTGCTGCAGAACAGATAGCACTGGCTGAGTTGCTATGAGACAAAAACAAATTCAAATTTGGCTAGTGTATTATACCCTAAAAATACCAAATTCCAATCAAACATACTGACAATCTTAAAAGCCAATGACACAATCCAATGCTTTGGGAGTATAAGACCGGGGAAAATTGAACAGTTGGGAGGAAAACTGCTAAGCTAGCAAAGCGTCAACTGCCTGAAAAATAGCTCTCTTAAAAGGTACCTCTATCGATCAGTAACTGGTGAAGCAGAAACCCCAAGAAAAAGAAAAGACAACAGGAATACAGAGAAGAATTGAAGGCTGCCTGGTTTTTTGAGATAAGTAGTTTTGTTTTATAAATCTTAATCAGAAATTTTATCAGACTAGTATTATAGAGGGGAAAGTGAAACATAGGCTACAGGAAGGAGTTGAAAATAGTTGTAAGTTAATTATTCTCTGATATACTTTAAGAAATAAAGTTGTTAATTTTTACTTTAAATAGTTTGTGGCCACTCGAATTTTCACAGATTACTGTCCTAAATCTTTTCTGTGTTCCGGGTTTTAAATGAGCAGAGGGGTTTACCCCGTGTCATAACAATTTGGGGGATCATCATCGGGATTTGAACTGGTTTAGACAGATTTGAAGACAATGGGGTACAAAATAATCCCAGCAGATTTAAACACTCACAGGTTAGGTGTCCAAATCTTTAAATAAAACGTAGGTGAGACAATTTGTTTACTTTTGGTGACTTGTAGGCAATTAAATTAAAAGTGAGAGAAATGGCTCTTAAAATTGCTGAAGAGGTTCTGTAATTTGAAGATGATTCTCAAATTTACCAAGAAAGTTTAGAAGGAAAGAAAAAGGCCATACTTCTAGAATTAGCATTAAGTCCGATTTGGGTTTAACTAAGGACAAAAGTAAAGCTGAAATTGTAAGGGAGTTACTCACTTAGGTGTATCAGAAAAACAGACAAGTGTAGTAGAGGTAGAAAAACTTTTATTATAATTGAGGAAAATGGAGTTAGAAGATAAACAAAGGGAAAGAGCAGCACGTGGGGAGCAAAAAGAAAGAGAGGAAGAAGAAAGAGCAGGTTCTTAACTGAACAAAGAGAGAAGAAAGGGAGAGAGAAAAGGTGGACAAGTTTGACTTAATCAGCAAAGTTGACAGGATGGAGATTAAAAGAGAACTTACTGATATATGCAAATGTGTCAAAACTCTGTCACATTTTGACGAGGAAAACGTTGAAGCCTTCTTTATTTCATTTGAAAATTGGCTAGGCAGGTGGAGTGGTTTATGGGTAATCCTCGTTCAGACTAAGCTGGTAGGTAGAGCTAGTGAGGTATTTAGTGCACTGTCAGATAAGGGGTCAAGACTTTATGATGATATTAAACAGGCTATTTAACTGCTTATGAATTGGTAGCAGAAACATACAGACAGCGGTTCAGAAACACAGCAAAGGAACCAGGTCAGACTTACATCAAGTTCGAAAGAATCAAACAGTCTTTTTGATCAATGGATGCATGCTTTGAAAATAGATAGGACCTTTGAGGCTCTAAGAGAGATTTTTCTGATGGAGGAGTTTAAAAACTCACTTCCAGAGATGGTAAGAACTCATGCGAAGGAACAGAAAGTTCCGGAAGTGAGAAGGGCAGCAGAATTAACAGATGAGTACGTTTGTACATCAGATAAGTTTTTGGCCAGAATTTCACCCTGTGAGCGATAGAGATTGGGAGAAGGGGAGATCCTACATTACGAAACCAAGAGTAG
Source organism: Hemiscyllium ocellatum (assembly GCF_020745735.1). NCBI lineage: Eukaryota > Metazoa > Chordata > Chondrichthyes > Orectolobiformes > Hemiscylliidae > Hemiscyllium > Hemiscyllium ocellatum. The sequence goes on along the minus strand of NC_083410.1, from coordinate 109,981,456 downwards.
AGAGCACTGGTAATAACTTACTACAGGATTGAAAAAGACAGAGGTGGAGAGGAGGTAAAGCCTCGGGTGTTTTCACTGTAATGGAGTGGGACACAGACAATCACTGTGCCAGTGGTTTCAGAAGGGCACTGGGAAAAGGTTTCTCCTGCCAGAAGGTGGGACACAAAGACAAGGACACAGTGCTGGTCATTAAAGAAAGGTGCTGCAGGAAAAGAAGCTAAGCCAGTGGCATTAGTGAAGGCAGTAAAGGAGACCCCAAGAAGAGCTGAGGGTGCTGCAGGAGAGTGCACAGCCTAGGCAGGGGCTGGGTTAGTACCCAAGCCCTACAAAGAATTCAACTCTGTGGTTAAAGTTTACTCAAAGAACAGGGAAGAAGGACAAGAAGTTATAATTTTGAGAGATACAAGGTCTCACCAGTCGCTGATAGTAAGGGACGAGCCAATCGACATTCTTCCTGATTGGTTACCCAAGCACGTGGTAGTTTGTGGGTTAGAAGGACAGAAATTTAGCATTCGCCCACATAAAATCAGGCTGGAGTGCCAACTCAAGTCTGGGGAAGTTACAGTGGGAGTGATTGACAAGAGTGTCAATTCCAGGAATTCAGTTTGTTCTTGGGAATTATTTGGTAGGATCCAGGTGGGAGCGACACCCCTTTTTGTGGAGAAGCCCAAGAAACTGAGGAGTTAAAATAAAAATATCCTGGTATTTTCCCAGACTGCGTAATAACTATCATAAGTCACAGAAAAAAGGAAAAGTAAAGAGAAAGATGAAGGAGTTGAGGTTCAGTTAGCGGATACCCTGTTTGATGTAATGGTGCAGGAAAAACCTGAACAGGCAGAGGGTCAGACAGAAGTGTTTAGTCCTTAAAGTTTAAGGTACTTGCAAAAGAAAGACAAGATGATAAAAGATATATATGTGGATGTGTACTCTGAAAAGGAGGCAGAGAATATTCCAGAGGGTTATTATCTTAAAGATAGAATCCTCAGGTGGAAACGGAGACCACGGCAGGTTAGTGCAGAGGAGAAATGGGCTGAAGTGCACCAGATTATGTTGCTGGTAGCATACAGACAGGAAATGTTATGGGTAGCACATGAACTACCTGTAGGAGGTCACCTAGGGATGTGAAAGGCTCAGGCTAAGGTACAAAAGCATTTTTATTGGCCTGGAATGCACAAGGGTGTGGCTAACTTCTGCTGTACGTGTCACACATGCCAAATGGTGGGTAAGCCACAGGCGATAGTAAAACCAGCCCCTTTGTTGCCAATTCCTGCATTTGAAGAACCTTTCGCACGGGTTATAATTGATCGTGTAGGTCCCCTCCCAAGAACTAAAAGTGTGGACCAGTACTTGCTAACCATAATGGATGTGTCTACCAGATTTCCGGAGGCAATTCCATTACGGAGTATCAAGGCAAAAAGGGTGGTAGAGGAGTTAGTAGCTTTCTTCACACGGTATGGGCTATCCAGAGAGATTCAGTCAGACTAAGGGTCAAATTTTACTGCAAGGCTGTTTAGGGAGGTTATGGATAGCTTAGGTATACAGCACATTAAATCCAGTGCATATCGTCCTGAATCCCAGGGAGCTTTAGAAAGGTGGCTTCAGACCTTGGAGACCATGTTGAGAGTATACTGTCAGGACTACCCTAATGATTGGGATAAAGGTATACCATTCATATTGTTTGCCATTAGAGATGCCCCAAATTAATGCACTCAATTCACTCCCTTCAAGTTAATATTCGGGCATGAAGTGAGAGGCCCTTTGAAATTAGTTAAAGAAAAATTGACAGGACCAAAGTCAGAGATCTCATACTTAGATTATGTATCAGAGGTGAGGGAGAGATTAAATCGAATAGGTGAGTTAGTTAAAGAGCACCTAAACAGAGCATGGTGTACAATGAAGCAGGTGGCAGATAAAAGCTCGGAGACTCTGATGTTTTCCTGAGGGGATGATGTGTTAACACCGTTACCAGTGATAGGAGATCCCTTCAAAGTCAGGTTTAGTTCCCCTTATCAAATTGAGAAAAGGTTGAATCAGAACTATTAGTAATGATGCCAGATAGAAAAAAGGTATCTGGTCTGTCATCGTAACATGCTGAAACTATATTATACTTAGAGACAGAACTAGAGAAACGGGTGTTAGTTACTGCCCCTTGGGAGTAAGGAATCAAATCTAGATGTGGATTTTGATGTGCCTCAAAATAGATTTAAGAATGAAAAAGGTCCTTGAGGAGTGGGATAGGTTAGTAAGCTATCTGTCTCAGGAACACAGAACACAGTTGAAAGATTTGTTACTGCAGTATAAGGACATACGTAACAATCAGATGGGGAGGACTAATGCCATTGTACATGAAGTCGATGTAGGGAATATTGCTCCGATAAAGCAACACTCCTATTGGCTTAATCCTTTCAAAGCCTGACAGGTTCAGACGGAGATGGAGGCCATGCTTGACAAGGCCATCAAGGCGGAGGTGGGTACTGCAGATGCTGGAGTTTAGAGTCAAGACTAGAGTGGTGCTGGAAAAGCAGAACAGGTCAGGCAGCATCTGAGGAGCAGGAAAAATTGACGTTCAGGCAAAAGCCTTTCACTGACTTTTGCCCGAAACGTCAATTTTCCTACTCCTTGAACGCTGCCTGACCTGCTGTGCTTTTCCAGCACCACTCTAGGACATCATCAAACCAAGCCAGAGTGAGTGGAGCTCGCTGATTGTCCTAGTTCCCAAACTTGGTGGGACTGAACAATTCTGCACGGACTATCAGAAAGTCAACGTCATTACAAAATCAGATTCATATCCAATTCCTAGATTGGAGAACTGTATGAAGAAAGTCGGACAAGCAAGTTACATCACCAAGTTGGACTTAATGCATGGTTACTGGCAGGTACTTTTATCAGAGATGGCGAAAGAAACGTCTGCGTTTGTAACCCCAAATGGTCTGTATCAATTTAAAGTGATGTCCTTTGGAATGAAGAAAGCACCCGCCCCATTCCAAAGCCTCAGGAACAGAGTTGTGGCTGGGTTAACAAACTGTGCAGTCTATTTGGACGATGTAGTGACCTTTAGTAAATCCTGGAAAGATCACATAGTACATTTGGCAGAGCTCTTTGCACGACTTTGTGGGTGGCACGGTGGCATAGTGGTTAGCACTGCGGCATAGTGGTTAGCACTGCTGTCTCACAGCGCCTGAGACCCGGGTTCGATTCCCGACTCAGGCGACTGACTGTGTGGAGTTTGCACGTTCTCCCCGTGTCTGCGTGGGTTTCCTCCGGGTGCTCCGGTTTCCTCCCACAGTCCAAAGATGTGCGGGCCAGGTGAATTGGCCATGCTAAATTGCCCGTAGTGTTAGGTAAGGGGTAAATGTTGGGGTAGGGGTGGGTTGTGCTTCGGTGGGTCAGTGTGGACTTGTTGGGCCGAAGGGCCTGTTTCCACACTAAGTAATCTAATCTAATCTGACTACGAGATGCAAAACTTGTGATAACCCTAAATAGAACAAAAGCAGAGGTGATGTCCTTGGGACACAACATCGGCCATGGAAGGTTGACCTCACGGAATGCAAAGATGAAGGTCATCGAGGAATTTCCATGACCAACCTCGAAAAAAAGAGGTGCTTCAATTCTTTGGACTCTGGATTCCATCGAAAGTTTGCTCCAAACTTCAGCAGTATAGTGGCACCGTTAGCCAATATGCTGAAGAAGAACACGGTTTCGGCAGATAGAACAATACCAGGAGGCATTTGGCCATTTGAAAGCCACATTAACCACTAAACCATTTTAGCTACACCAAACTTTTCAAATCATTTTAAAGTTGCCATTGATGCTAGTGACATAGGAGTTGGAGCTGTACTCCTACAGGAAGATGAGGCTGGGATTGAACTGCCAGGTGGTTACTTTTCGAAGAAGATCAACACCCACCAGAGAAAATACTCCACAATCGACAAAGAATTATTGAGTTTGGCCCTGACCTTACAGCATTTTAACGTGTATGTCACAAACAATGTGTTGGAGACAGTTGTGTACATGGATCACAATCTGCCTACATTCTTAGGATGCTTTAAAGACATGAATATGAGACTATTTTGTTGCAGTGTTGTGTTACAGACTTTTAAAAATCATACATGTAATTGCAGATGCATTATTGCAGATTTATTTAATAAAATGTGGTATTTATTTAGTGTTTCATACACACACACACCCACACTTATATGGGAAGAACTTGAGGTGAACTTAGATTAAAGTTATCGGTATGTTAGGGTAATGTGTTTAAAGAATAAAAAAAAATTAAGGCATCTTTTCATTATGATTGTTCATTTTTTCTTAAGGGAGGAGGTGTTATGAAGGTGTAGAAGTGTACTGTGCCTTCAAGAGAATGAAAGACTAGGCAAGCACACCAAGTGCTGGAGAATTTACAAACTAACTTTTGATTCAGAACAGGTACCACTGGTTGAGTTGCTATGAGACAAAAACAAATTCGAATTTGGCCAATCAATTTAAAATATACCCAAAAAGTACCAAATCCCAATCAAGTTTGATTTCAGTATATTGACAATCTTAAAGCCAATGATTCAATCTGATGCTTTGGGGGTATAAGGCCAGGAAAAACTGAACAGTTGGGAGGAGAACTGCCAAGCTACCAGTATTTAAAGACTGTTTGAAAAATAGCTCTCTTAAAAGGTACCTCTGTCGATCAGTAACATGTGAAGCAGAATCCCCAAGACGACGACGACAGGAATACGGAGAAGAACTGAAAGTTGCCTGGTTTTGAGATAAGAAGTTTTGTTTTATAAATTTTAATCAGGAGTTTTTTTGGACTAGTATTAAAGAGGGGAAAATAAAAGATTAGAGGAAGGAGTTGTAAATAGTTGTTAGTTAGTTATTCTGTTATACTTTAAGAAATAAAGTTAAGTTTTACTTTAACTACTTCTTGGCCTCTCAAATTCTCAGATTACTGCATGGGATTAACCTTTTCGGTGTTGCTGCTTTTAAATTAGCAGAGAGGTTTACTCAATGACATAACACTTGAACACACTTGGGTCATACAATTCAGATTCTCTTCATACTAACAAACATGTTCAGAATTCCGTTATATTGAAAACTCCATAGATCTGAAGTTTCAATAATTTGCAAATGAGGTCCAACCTATACAGTGATTGGTAGTTTGAGAAGACTACTTGCAAAGTCCTCCTCCTTTCCTCAGAAAGTAGTCTGTTATTTTAAAAATGAAAAGTATGAAGGAACAACACCTAGCTCATTACTGACATTTACTTATTTCCCATAATTTAAGATGATATGGTAGTAACTTTACTGTTCTAGTGATTCAGAGATCCAAGCTAATGTTCTGGGCTAATAGGGTTAAATCCCAACAGGTTGGAATTTCAATTTTATAAATTAGACTTCAACACTCGTCTCAGCCATGGTGACCTTGAAACCATTGTTGTATATTGTTGGGTCGTTGTAAAAACCCCCATCTAGTTCACTGATGTCTTTTAGGAAAGGAAATTTGACATCCTTACATGATGTGGACTGCATGTGACTCAAGATCCACAGCTACGTGGTTGACTTTTAACTGCTCTCTGAAATGACCGAGTAAACCACTTAGTTCAATTGTAACGAACAACAGACAACAAAGCATCCGAGGAGCAGGATGAGCAGGATCGATTCTTGATGAAGGGACTTTCCAGCACCACTCTAATCTAAACTCTAGTTTCCAGCATCTGCAGTCCTCACTTTTGCTTAACAGACAACAAAGCTGACCCAGCCAATGGCACCAGACCCTAAAGAAAACTGCAGCTTGTCGTAAGACATCACCGCAAATAAAGAAATATAAAAATGCTCAAAATATTACATGCCATACCGAACTCCCAATTAAAAAAATCTGTGAACAGCTAACATCAATTTTGCTGTGTAAATTTCACTGAAAACCGCTGACTTCATAGTTGGATAAAAATTGGACTTACTTGACTGAAAAGCTGGCAAGAGATAGTGTCCAGTTTTCAATATAGTTCACTACCTAAATTGACATAAATTACAATCTCACATTTGCTGACAGCAACAAAACATTTTAGATGCTGAAAGTCTCTAGCTTTCATTCACATTCAGCTTAGGGCCCCATCACAGGCATTCTGTGACCAAACCAACTCCCCCAGCTCCCAATCCTGCACACCATTGCTCCCTCTACATCAGGGGGAGCGACTGCAAACAGGCAAATGACATGCAGCTTGCTTCCCTCACCCACCTCATGTGCATAAAAGCTCCACAATGAGGAATAAAAACTGAGGATCTATAGAGGAAGATTAGAAGAACAAAACATTCCCCAGAAACCACACTATCATCACAAACCTCTCTGCTTGTTCAGCTGTGTTGATCTTTAATGTTCATAGTGGGTAGTCAAAGCTTTTTTTTAGACTTAGCCAATACCAATTAGCAGCCATCCAACATCAGTAGGGTCACAGGACTCAAAACGTTAATGCTGGTTGTTCTTTCTATAGAGCTTCTTCAGTGCTTTCTGTTTTGGTATCCGTAGGGACTGCGTTACGATCCAGGCTGTAGCTGTAGAGCAGTTCAAACAATGACTCTCAATGTCAAGGTGTGTCCACTCACTACAGTCACAACTGAATTACAATTGAACAAAGTGGTTTGCTTGGTCATTTCAGAGGACAGTTAAAAGCTCATCACAAAACTAGTCTTTTTTTCTAAAAGCTGTTCCTTGGCTCAAGGAGACTCTATCCTTGATTGTTTTCAGAGGGGTAATAAACCGGGCTGGGCTCCGATCAGTCTGGTTTGGTACAGAATGAAAAGGATTTTGAGAGGTCTTTTGTTTGTATGTAAACAGATGAGACTTCAGGCCAAAGTGGTCATGTTTTAGAAGTGACCTGTATAATGGAAGGAAAGTGGTCAGTTGTCTAGCTGAGCTGAGCTGAGCAGAGCAGTTTTAGTTCAGTCTTGAACTGGGAAATTCAACAGGGAGATGTATGGATACTCTCTCTTTTCTTCAACTTCAACCTGTATGCATGTGTTCCATTTATACTGGGTTTTAAAGGGGGTTTGCTTATTGGGACTGTTGTGTATATTTGGAACAGCATAATTAAGTATAGCTGGATAGGTTGAGTTCGTAGGGGTTTTTTACTCTGTTCTAGATGTTTCATTGTGTAATGTTGTGGATAAATTTTTGTCTGTTTTAAAATCTAGTCAACCTAGCTAACTTAATCCAGGTAATTTTTACTGTACACTTACCGAAACAAATTGCAAAGTTATTGTCTGGGGCTGCCTGCTTAAGAATGTTTTGAGTTGTCTGGCTTAGTCCATAACAGGCTTAAAGTCTCCACCTATCTACTGATACTAGTTCTTGGTTCGGTGACCACAAATACACTAAACAAATAAGAGCTTTAAAATGAAAAAGGACAAAAATGTTTCAGGACATCAAATTTTATATTTGGAGAAAGCCATCCAATTCTCAGGTGAGAATATGGTGCTGGAAAAGCACAGCCAGTCAGGCAGCATCCAAGGAGCGGGAGAATAGATATTTCAAGCATAAGCCCTTCATGCCCGAAACATCGATTATTCTGGTCCTCGGATGCTGCCTGACCTGCTGTGCTTTTCCAGCATCACACAATCGACACTAAACTCCAGCATCTGCAATCCTCACTTTCTTCCGATTCTCAGGCAAGCTTTCTCAGTATTGAGGGAGGATGAGAATGTAAGTTTTAAAAACTGTATTGCTTTAAGGACTGGATTTGGATCAGCTCTTGCCTCAGGTTAAGTATTAGAAGATTGCAGGTTCAAACACTGAAGTAGAAATATGAGCACACAGATCAAGAATAGACAGAAACTTGCCTCACATTCACGCAGCATGGGGTGATTGCTGCACTGTTGGATGTACTGCCTCTCAATCTAAACCAATAAAAGATGGCCCCATCTGCTCCATGAGGGACATGGCGGTAACAGCACTGGATGAGTAATGTAGAGGCCCAGGTTAATAGCGTGGGAATAAAGATTCAAATACCACCACAACAACTAGTGGAATTTAAATTCAACTAATAAAATCTGGAATTAAAAGCTAGCAGGTGATCATAAAGCTATCAATTGGCAAAGAAACTTATTTGGGGCTCACTAATACAGATTAAGAAAGGAAACCTATTAACCCCACCTAGTGTGCCTTACATGTGACTCAAGATCTATAGTAATGTGGTTGAATCTTAAATGCCCTCTGAAATGGGGGCTAGCTACTCAGCTCATCAGCCATTCACGATGGGCAACATCTGCTGGCCAGAGGTATTCACATCCCATGAAAGATGACCAAGTTCTCAGAGCTGAATTAGGCCATTCGGCCCATCGACCTATTAACCGAAAGGTGGGTAGACCGTTCCATATATTACCGTAAGGCGCAATTAAGTTTTTCAGTGCCCTGACCATCGACGTTCCTTTAAAACAATTACATAATCCATTCTATTTCATTATTCCCAGTGGGACGTGCAATATAGATGATCACTCATTTCCCTGCATTACAACAGCAATTAAACTTCAAAAGTATCCATTGATTGTAAAACACTGACATCTGAATCATGAAAAGGCACCAGATAAAATGCTATGATTAATCGCATTACCCTCCCCACCCTTATTTTCCATTTTACAGTTTAACCTCCAATGAGGCATCTTACTCAGTTTTCAAAAAGAATATTGCTGAAAGTTACATCACAGCAGAAACGTCCAGACAGATTCAAAAACTGGGAGCAGTCCAGTTACTGACTTGGTTCCTAGTCTAGTCACTTTGGCATTAATTTTCTGTTCACGGCACGGTTATCAAGTTTGACAGCACATTTAGATTAGCACAATGTCACTCTCCTTATCTGGAAGCAGATTATTGGGAATCAGTCAATCATTCTAGGATGATGCAAAAGCTGAGAGTCACAAAAATCGGAGGCCGCAAAAGGTAAAAAGAATGGATTAGTCATTTCTGCCTGGGAACATACGAAATACCCAGGGAGATGCTCTCTCTCTATTTTAAGTATTCTCCGTTAAACATTTGAAGATAACTCAAGTTAAGGCTCAGAAACTCACAGTAACAGTGCGCTAGTTATAAACAATAATGTTGGTCAATGAATTATTAAAAAGTACTTCCTAATATTTAATACTTAAAGCATGCCATAAGTAATACTTAGGATCATATTTTCAGATCAGTTGTACTCCCTCTCATAACTTCATGCTCTGGGGAGTTAAATTTACTTTTTATTAAGATCTGGCTCCAACCCACGTACATCACTCTAGCCACTCGGCGTGGCACCATGTGAGTTATTTATGCAAGACTGGAATTTCTGAATCAAATAAATAGAGCATGTGCTAGATTAACTTTTATGTCCCTTCACAATGATTTGCTTAGAACTTTCCTTGCTATTGCAAGATGTTAAGAATCTGAGCAATAAAACGTATCAATCCAGTATGTAATCATGGCTCCCACACCACAGCAGCTCATGATGTTGAGATGGGATTTATCTCAAATCCAATACGAGACGCCTGGGTCATTCTAAACTGTTAAAATAATTACATTTCTTTCCCACCCTCCATACGAGACATAAAAAAGTGATAAATGTTACGATACACACATCAGACATAAAATGTGCAAAAGAAATCTAGTGAATGTTCAGAGGTACCTTGCATAGATCTTATTACTCAGTGTCAGACCAGAAGTTATTGTAAATTTCACAACTGAAATAAGCAGGTTACAAATCGTCTGCACGTTTGATATGAAGGTAAAGTTGAAAGCATTGACAGTGAAGCAAAAATGTTATCAGATGTAGGCTGGAAAGTGGAGATGGGGCTACAATCAGATGAGCCATGATCACATTGAATGGTGGAGCAGGCTAATGGATGACCCCCTGGTCCTATTTCGGATGTATCACAATAATGAAAATTATGCTTCATGTATTACTGCAATGAGCTGTTATACGTACTTTAGAAACACTCAAAGAGTGCTTTCCAAAAGATGTAATTTTCTAGGACTTCTCAAGACAGCAGAAACTAGATGCATCCTTGACTCAGCTCATTCAGTACAAAAACAGATGCTGAAAAACTGTGACAATAATAGAAAGTCAGTCTACTGTATAGTTTTGAAGCTTGGAATAGTGATACAGTAGTGAGATAGTACAGTCACGGACATGCTAGAGTGTTAATGGAGATCTGACGGTTCACAGTGACCCAAATGGTGATCACGGACAGGCTACTCACCAATTCCTGTTTGACTGCATGTTCTTTAGGATTGATTCCTTGTGTGATGAGATATACTAAGGAGCAAAAAGAAACAACTTATTACAATATGCCTCCAAAAAAAATTATAGTATCCACCAGCCACAGAAGAGATCAGCAATACTTACTCCAAAACATAGAATTCAATGCATAAGCAGAGGCCAAATCTAACTTGGCTTGTTCAAGAGGGCCCAACTGAAAGAGAGGGAAAAATAAAATCATACAAGGTCATTTTATACAGAAACTAACTTTAATGTTAGAAAGCAAACAATTCAGATTTCACTTAAGAGCAGAACAGAGAGCACTTTTTCTTGCTAGATTCAAAACAGTATTTGATTTCCAAAACCGTTTATTCTAGGTTATGATATCACAGATTATACATTCGCTTGCATATGCCTGTGCTCTTCCATGCAGCACAAAGTTCTGGGTGCATATTCAACAAAACCACCTTGCTAGCAAAGTAAGAATGCTCGAAATCTGTAATCTCTGCAACACAGACAAACAAGGACATCAGTTGCATGGATACACCGATCATTGCAAGCTCCCTGGCAAGCTATACAATATTCTGCCCAGGAACTATATCACTGTTGCTTTCAGTTTAAAACCCTGGAACCTCATCCCTAGCAGCACTGAGGTGCACCTACAACATGGACAGCAGCAGCTCATGAAGGCAAGCTGCCGCCACCACCAAGGGCAATTAGGGATGGGCAATAAACGCTGATACTCTCAGCAAAGCCAACACACAATGAACAAATAAAGAAAAATGTCAAATCAAAAGAACACAGCATTTACTACTGACTCTCAAATTCTCTCAAAATCCAGTCAACTGACTGCCTGGAGCATGAAATTATTACATAAATTTGTAGCTTGTAAAAAAATTAAATTTTAAGGTGTTGGTAACAATTACAAATGCTTTGAACTCTGTGATCGATGAACATTGAGAGATATTTAAATTAAGTTCACGTTACTCCACCTTATAAAACACTTTCCAAGTCTGCCTGTCAATTGTAAATGTTTGATTAATTATCCTAATTTATACCGTTCTGTGACAAACTCTCTTTTACTAATCCAGTAGAGCTTGAGAAAATCACCAGATGTATGTGGGAATCACGGAATTTAGGTACAAAGACACGAATGCAGGCGTCAGCAGGAGAGAGCGCGAGAGAGAGCGAGAGAGCGAGAGACCAAGCAATGTTAGGGAGGTGGAGAGAGGTGGGCTTAACAATAGCATAGATGTGAGGTCAGTAGTTCATTTTAGGATTAAATGCATTACAAACAGACAGGTTCCAACCCAGGTTGCTGCAAGGGAGAGGGACGGAGTTTCAATAGCTAAGGAACAGAGTCTGGAGCTGGGACTGGGAGTAATGATATTTGTCGTCCCTGTATTTAACTGGAGGAAATGTCTGTTCATGTAGTACCAGATGTCGGATAGCAGCCTGACAATTTAGCAGGTCACTAGTTCAAAGTGAGGGGGAAAAAGTTCAGGGGAGATATGTATGGCAAGATCTTTATGCAAAGAATCGTGGGTGCCTGGAACACCACCTTGCTAGCAAAATAAGAATGCTCAAAATCTGTGTTCTCTGCAACAAAGACAAACAAGGACATCAGTTGCATGGATACACCGATCCCTGGCAAGCTATATAATATTCTGTCCAGGAACATTTACGATGTGCCAGCGGAGGTGGTAGAGGCAGGCATAATAGCATCATTTAGGGACATATCTAGACAGATACATGAATGGGCAGGGAGCAGAGGGATACAAATCCTTAGAAAATAGGTGACAGGTTTAGGTAGAGGATCTGGATCAGCGCAGGCTTGGAGGGCTGAAGGGCCTAGTCCTGTGCTGTAATTATTTTTGTTCTTGCTCGTTATTTAGACTAAGGGTTACTCACTGTGTCCTTCTTTATTTAAAGGAAGAGCTACTCACTATGTTCCTGCTCATTTCAAGTATATCTTACTCTTTTTGTTGTTGTAATTATTTAAAGCAAGGGTCTGTCATTGTGTTTCAGTTCATTTAAAGCAATGGTTACTTTGCATTGCTGTTTTTTGAGAGCAAGGTCTGCCTTTCCTGTTCTTGTTGATTTAGAGCAAGTGTTATCCTCTGTATTCATGTTTAGTTAGAGCAAGGATTTTTCACTGTTCCTGGTTCCTTAGAGTAAATATTACTCTTGTGACCCTGCTTACTTACAGCCTGTTTTTCCCTCTTGTTCCTGTTTATTTAGAGTTAGGGTTACTCACTATGTTCCTGTTTCTTTTGTGGAAGAGTGTTTCTCTCTATTTCCATGTATTTAAAGTAAAGGTTACTCATTATGTCCCTGCTTATTTAGAATAAGGATCATTCACTGTGTTCCTGTTTATTTAGAGAAAGGATTTCTCATTGCATTCTTAAGTAGGCATATTAACTTGGTTTGGTAAATCCATATTGCAATAGGTCCTGAAAGCACATGTTCATGTTATTTCCCCACCAAAATATAAAGATGGCTATCTAAGGGCAGCTTCTTCCACACAGTGAAAAACCAACAACAAAAAAAATCAATAAACTTGGAATCAAAAGTACTGGTTGTACTGTTGCTCCATTTTGTGGTATACAGGTAGACAAGGTGGTGAAACCAGTCAGAGCTGAGTATAGGAGTTGGGACATCACGTTGCGACTGTACAAGATATTGGTGAGACACTTTTAGAATACCACATAGGTTGTTAAACAGAAACAAAAATTATAAGAATGTTGCCGGGACTAGAGCGTTTGAGTTATAAGCAAAGGCTAGATAGGCAAGGACTTTTTCCCTACATGATAGAGGCTGAGGGGTGACCTTGTAGGAGGCTTATAAAACCTTGAGAGGCACAGATAAAGCGAATAGCCAAAGTCTTTTTTCAAAGGTAAGGGAGTCCAAAACTATATAGCAAAGGTTTAAGGTGAGAAGGGAAAGATTTAAAAGGGACCTGAGGCACAACTTTTTCACACAGGGTGGTTCATATGTGGAATGAGCTGCCAGAGGGAGTGGTAAGGAGGGCTGTGGACAAGGATATGAATAGGAAAATTTAAAGGAATATGAGCCAAAGGCAGGCAAATGCTCAGTTTAGGATACCTGGTTGGCATGGACGAGTTGGACTGAAGGTGTATGACTCTGACTATAAGGCATGCTAGCACCTGTCTGGCTGTGGTGGGGTTACCTCCAGCTGTCTGGTTGGTGGACTGAATCGGAGTCACAGCCATTACAGTTAACACTCCAATTTGACACAGCAACCTTGAGGGGCTGAATGGCCTACTTCTGCTCTTAAGTTAAAATTTCAAGGCATCTTTCAATGTATTCTGTTAATTGGTTCATGACTCCACATACTCTGACCACCAACACAAGACTTTTCATGTGGTATTTCAGAGCATAGGGAAAGGGTTGTCAAGATGCTTGAAGGAGCTTTAAAACACTAGGATTTTACATGAAAATTATTGAATTATATTCACCAAAGGTACATGGCATAGTTTAATTTTTAAACTGGCTACCTTACCATTGTAGTGAAGAAAAACTCATGAAGCCAGCACACAAAAAAGAAATCAATTGTACCACCAGACAGGATTATTCTCTGTATTGCAGACAGAGGACCTTTTCTCGTGCACCTCAGTTAAAATTAGACCTTTATTTTGATGAAAACAAAAAAGAGAAAACAGGTTTTATTAAAGGCAAAACAAAACCAGGTTGGTTCTAAATCTCCAAGTGGAGCAGCACACTAAGTGACAGCGGCCAACCTCACAAGAACTTGGCCAGAGAAAGATAAACTCTTCAGGAAAATAAAATACCAGTGCGCTCAATGAAAAACGCAATAACACTGCAGACTGCAGCAACATTTCAGAGTTAAAACACTGAAGCTTATCTTGCACAACAGAGATGTTTACGGAACCTGCAGAATGTAATATATTGTCCACAATAAAACAGCAAACACACAAATGTTTTGTACATTAGGACAGGCATTTATCTATTCTGAACTATTTTCTCAGCTTAAGTTTGGATCGACATAAGAACTCGGCTGCAACTCTACTTCAGTATCTGCAATTTCAACCCAAAAACAACAAATCTTGGCATTTTCCAGTTATTGCACTGAATGCACGCCAAAGCAGTGTAGTAAATCCTAGGTCATTGTGAAAAATTGAGGCAATGCCCTAGAAAAATATATGCACATTTATTAAAAGACAGAGAAACTTAGCCAAATGCTGATACATCAGCATAAGGACTGAACCTGAATTACAATGCCAGCAGTAATTTTATTTTTTTTTTCATTAAGTGTTATTGAGTGCCATTTTATGAGCAGAGCTTTTAACCAATACATCAGCTGTATCATCTCTCCAAGGTTGCATAAAATACTCAGCAATTTCCATTACCACAAAATTTATTATTTTATCCTAGTGTTAGTTTTCTTTTATTTTAAGCATATGTCCTCTGAGCAAGTGCTAGACGGCTCTCAAAGTCACCTATGATATTCTGTGACTGCAACAAAGAAAGACATGCCCTTATCATCCTGTCTGCAACCTTTGACTAGACTATGCTCCTTGAATATCTTCCCACCCTGTCCAGCTGGGTGGAACTGCTGTCAGGTAGTTCTATTCTTATCTACCTGCAACAAGACAATTACCTGCCATGGCTTCACTTTGTAATTCCCATTCTGTTACCTTTACTGTCCTTCAAAAAATTATTTTTGCACACATCCACTGCCAATTTTTCATCAACGTGCTGCCCCTCTTGGCAACATTTGAAGGCACAGACAGCTCTACTTCACTGTCACCTTCCTCAACTTCTTCACTGTCATGAAATTAGCAGTTTACTTGTCTGCTATCCAGTGCTAGACAAGAATGTGCCAGTTAAACATTGGGAGAACTACTCTGCTACCGAACTATTGCCTCCTTGGCAACAATCTGAGATTAAGACAGTGGGTCCACGACCATAGCACCACATTTGAATCCTAAAGGAGCTTCAGATCTCATCTTTGTACCAAGACCGCCAATTCCTACTTCCATATTGTGACTCGACTGTACCCCTATCTGATTATTTGTTGCTGGAAGCCTCACCCATTCCCTGCAAGATCGCACCAATGCATTCCTAGCTAGTCTTCCACATTATACCCTCCAATAACTTGAAGTCATTCAAAACTGCGCATGCCCAACCTGAACTTGCAGCAAGTCCTTTTCCCAATTAGCCCTTTGGTTCGCTGACCTACAGTGGTTCACAGTGAAGTAGGTTCTTTATTTTAAAGTTGTCACGGAATGTCTCTGTCTGGAAGAGGCCCTTTGGCCCACTAAATCTGTTCCACCAAAACTATGTTAAATCTACACCAGCCCCTCTTTCCAAAACTGGGCCCAAAGTCTTGAATGCTGTTAGGACAATTCAAGTGCTCATTCAAGTATTTTTTTTTAAAAATGTTACCCACCTCAACTATCATCCCAGGCAGTGCATTCCAGACCCTACCATACACTGGGTTTGAAAAAAAAATTTCCTCAAACCTCCTCCCTCCCACCTTAAAAGCATGAGCTTAAAAATGTTTTGCTGGAAAAGCGCAGCAAGTCAGGCAGCAAAGGAACAGGAGAATCGACGTTTTGGGCATAAGCCCTTCTTCAGGAATGATTCCTGAAGAAGGGCTTATGCCCGAAACGTCGATTCTCCTGTTCCTTTGATGCTGCCTAACCTGCTGCGCTTTTCCAGCAAAATATTTTTAAGCTCTGATTTCCAGCATCTGCAGTCCTCACTTTCACCTTAAAAGTGTGGCCTTATGTTACTGATCTTTCAGCTAAGGGAGCAGCTGCTTTCTTGGATACCTTGTCCATACCAGACAATCTCATATACCTCTATTAGGTCCCCTCGCAACTTTCTCTGTTCCAAAGGAAATCAGTTCATCCAGCCTCTCTCCCCATAGCTAAAACGCTCCATTCCAGGCAACATCCTGGTGAATCCCATTTTGAAATCGCTCACTGTTTTTTTCTTACCTTTCTGTAACTTCATGCATAACCTTCCAGTTACTTTTTAATGCCCACCTTTAAAGGCTTAACTAGCAGTGACCATAATTTCAACTGCTTAGGCCCCTACATCTCTTCACCTCATTTTCTTTCCTAAAGCCTACTTTTCTACCCATGTTTTTGGTCATCTGATCTAAATTCTACTTGTGTAACTCCGTATCAAATACTATTTTACAAATATCATTCCATAGCATCTTGGGACACTGCATTATGTTTAATGTATTAGAATTATAGAATCCTTACAATGTGGAAGCAGGCCATTCGGCCTGTCAAGTCCACACTGACCCTCCAAAAAGCAATGTATCCAGACCCAGCCCCCATCCCTGCATTTCCCATGGCTAACCTACCAAACCTACAGTTTTAGACTGTGGGAGGAAACTGGAGCACCCAAAGGAAACCCATGCAGACGAGGAGAGAATAAGCAAATTCCACACAGACCAGTTGTCCAAGGCTGGAAATGAACCCAGGTCCCGTGAGGCTGCAGTGCTAACCACTGAGCTACCTTGTCACCCCAAAAACAAACTGTATTATATAGAGGAAAGGTTTTCAAACAACTCTCATTAATTATGTCCAACATCACTTTACCCTATTTGGAACAAACTAGTTTTATGTTTCAAAAGTCAGAACAAAAAGACCTAGTGATGCAAGATCACTTGACTTCTCGTGGATTAGACAAACCACCATACCTCAAGTTGGAACAAAAACCATTCAGGACCGATCAATGGCCTTCACTGAAACCAATCCAAATGTTATCATATTGAATGGATCACTTTAAAAGCAAAAACAGTGTTACAAAGCCTCGGTATGTTAATCAAGATGATCACTACCTCCTCACTTGGAAACTACATTGCACATGTGAAAAGCCACATGGCGAGATAGCATTGTCTGCTTTTAAGAATTAGTTAAAGCTGTTTTGCACTCAATTCCACCAAAAGCCATGCTGTTTTGGATACTAAGTGGGGAGGGGGGGGGAACAATTTACCAGGGGTAAGCCATGGGGTATAGGTCTCTGGTACAGTCTGTCCCTGTTGCTTAGAAGGGAAGAGGGGAGATGAACAGAGCATTAGTCATTGGGGACTCCATATTTAGGGGGACAGATAAGAGGTTCTATAGGAACGAGAGAGACTCATGATTGGTGTGAGAAAGTGTATAGGGTATGAGCAGGTAGGGAAAGGGTTAAGTTTTGAGTTTTGAGAAACAAATGTTCAGCTAAGCATGACTCAGATCAGATAAGAACTTACAGTAAACAATGAGGCACCGGAGGCAAGGCTAGTGGGTTAACAAGATGTAGAGCCATTTAACAAGATGAAGAAGCATTCAGTATGTCAAATCAGTGAACAAGGTGAAAAGTATTCATTATGTGAAGCCAGTTAACAAGGTTAAGAACATTCATTGTGTAACAGCAGAAGGCTTAATCTCTACAATTGACACTCGCTGATTGTAACAGTAACCCAATCAATACATATGTCACCTTATCTGGCTGCTACTCCCTGTAAATGACCATATAATTCATTAAGAAACTGGTGTTCAAGAGAAGACCGAGAACTCATATCTCTGCATGTGGGCAATCATTCTCTCTCCCTCCAAAGCCCGGAATGAAGATGAAGGAGGTAAAACTATACGGTGTCTCTGAGCATTTTGCTTCGACTGAGGGAGGGGAGAAAATCGGGATGACAGGTGCATTGCCTCCCAGGTGCCAGGATTCATGATGTCTCGGATCGTGTTTTTGGGATGCTCGAGAGGGAATGGGAGCAGCCCCAAGCCCACACAGGTATTGATGACTTAGGCAGGAAAAGGGATGGGGACTTAAGGCAGAAATTCAGGGCGCTATGGTGGAAGCTTAGTGCTAGAATAAATAGAGTTGTTATCTCTGGTGTGTTGCCCGTACCACATGCTAGCGAGGGGAGGAATAGGGAGAGAGAGGAGTTGAACACGTGGCTACAGGGATGCTGTAGGAGGGAAGGTTTCAGACACCTGGATAATTGTGGCTCATTCTGGGGTAGGTGGGATCTCTACAAACCAGATGGTCTACACCTGAACCAGAGGGGTACCAATGTGCTCGGGGGAAAATTTGCCAATGTTCTTTGGAAGGGTTTAAACAAATTCAGCAGCAGGATTGGAACCCAAATTGGAGTTCCAGGGTCCAGGAAGTTGAGAGTAGTGAGGTCAGAAATGAGGTTTCAAGGTTGAAAGAGTTCACTAGCAAGCAGGAAGGTGGTTTGAAGTGTGTCTATTTAATGCCAGGAGCATGTGGAATAAGGTGGGTGAACTTGCAGCATGAGTTGGTACCTCGGACTTCCTCGCTGTGGCCATTTTGAAGACATGGGTACAGCAGGGACACGAATAGTTGTTGCAGGTTCCGGGATTTAGATGTTTTAGTAAGAACAGAGAACACAGTAAAAGAGGGGGAGGTATGGCATTGTTAGTCAAGGATAGTATTACGGTGGCAGAAAGGACATTTGAGGACTTGTCTACTGGGGTAATAGGAGTTGACATTAGAAACAGGAAAGGAGAGGTCACCCTGTTGGGCCTTTTCTATAGGCCTCTGAACAGTTCCAGAGATATTCTTGGTAGTGTAGATGAGCAGAGAGATCTCTGTCTAGGTACATAGACCCTTGAAAGATGCCACCCAAGTTGATAGAGTTAAGAGGGCATAAGGTGTGTTAGCTTTTATTGGTAGAGAGATTGAGTTTCAAAACTATGAGACTGCAACTGTACAAAACTCTGGTGCGGTCACATTTGGAATATTGTGTACTGTTAGGTCACTGCATTATCGAAAGGATGTGGAAGCCGTGGAAAGTGTGCAAAGGAGGTTTACTAGGATGTTGCCTGGTATGGAAGGAAGGTCTTAGGAGGAAAGGCTGAGGGTCTTGAGGCTGTTTTCATTAGAAAGAAGGTTGAGAGATGATTTAATTGAGATATATAAGATATTCAAAGGGTTAGATAGGATGGACAGTGAGAGCCTTTTTCCTCTGGCAACAGCTAGCACGTGGGGTTTAAATTGAGGGGTGATAGACATTGGTTAAATGTCAGAGGTAGTTTCTTTACTCAGAGCGGTAAGGGCGTAGAACACCCTGCCTGCAACAGTAGTACACCAGTCAACTTTAAGGGCATTTAAATGGTCATTGGATAGGCATATGATGAGAATGGAATAGTGTAGGTTAGGGGAGCTTCAGATTAGTTTCACAGGTCAAAGCAACATCGAGGGCCGAAGGGCCTGTACTGCGCAGTAATGTTCTATGTTCTAAGAGCAACTTCTAGTCAATGAACCAGTTCTCAGCTTTGAAACCTTAGGCACCAGTCGAGTGTATGTTGCAGGAAAAGCAGAGCAGGTCAGGCAGCATCCAGGGAAGCAGGAGAATCCACTTTTCAAGCATACGCCCTTCATCAGGAAACCGGATGTACATGACCTGTTCCACTTTAAAATTCACCTTATAAACAAAACACTCAGGCATTCAAATACAATAAAGCTTAAAGCCAGCTGAGAACCCTTCACTTTTCAAGAGACCAAAATCAACTTCATAGTGTTAAACCATCCAAGAAACTTACAGATT
Organism: Hemiscyllium ocellatum; assembly: GCF_020745735.1. NCBI lineage: Eukaryota > Metazoa > Chordata > Chondrichthyes > Orectolobiformes > Hemiscylliidae > Hemiscyllium > Hemiscyllium ocellatum. The sequence continues at coordinate 109,961,674 of NC_083410.1, read as the reverse complement.
TGCCATACTGGAGATCAGCGATCATAGTCATCCTAGTGTTCAGTTTAAATGTATTTTCAGATCAACTTGTTCAGAGGTGTTATGGTACATCTCTGTAGCAGGTGGGCCTTGAACCCTTGTCTTCTGGTCCAGAGGGAGGGACATTACCCTGCACACAAAAGCTCTTACTAAGATTATGATAATCTGTCACAAAGTACGTTACCATTACCTTTATCAAATATTTTTGAGACAGAGTGGCTATGAGATTTTATGTATAAAAACAGATATGCTCTTTATTTTTAAATTTGCCAAATTAAAATCGAAAGCAGTGAATTAAATTGAATTTGGAATTAAAAGCTGATATCAGTAGTGGCAACCAAGTGATTACGAGATTGTCGTATGATCTGATCTGGTTCACTAGCAACCAAAGAAACATTTCCACAACAGGTGGTCACAGAGCTATCCAGCTTAAACATTTCTTCCTGATTTTGAACTGTGGTTCTGTGTGGTAATGTGGCTCAGTAGCACATTAGATTTATTTTTTTAAAATGCAATGACAGTTTCTACCTCCACTACCCTTTCAGGCAGTGAGTTCCAGCCATGGCTATTCCAAATAAACCATCCCAGCCTATTCAATCTTTCTTCAGTGTCAAATTCTCCATTACTAGTAACATCCTCATAAATTTCCTTCATAACCTCTGTAGGTGATTACCTCAAACTTCTTTAGAGAAGGAAATTGGCCATCCTTTTCCAGTCTGGCCAACGTGTGATTCCATTTCAATATGGATACCTTCCAAAACGACAGAATCTGAAATGGTTACAGAGCAGGAAGAGAGTCCTTGCCCATTAGCTCTCTAACCCTGAATTTAACTGGCACCAGTGGCCTGCCTTCACCTGGCAGCTCTGCAAACCTTTCTTCTTCAGGTAATTGTCAATTCGTGTTTGAAACCCATAATTGAAGCTGCTTTCACTACAGAAACAGGCAGCACATCCCAGATCCTGCCCGCTCACTGTGTCGAAAGTCATCAGATTACCATTTCTTTAGCCAATCACATTGAGTCTTTGGGTTATTCCACCAAGTTGCTCTCTACCCACATTATGGTTTTGAACAACTACAAAATAATTGAAATATCTTATCCTTTGCTTTAGTTGTGTCAGTACAGACTAGAATCCATATTTCATCATGTTATTTTTTTAAATATAAAGTTGGTTAACAAAGTGTTAATGACCAGATAATCAGTATTGGTAGTGTTGATTTACAGATAATATTGGGCAGGACTCAAGCCTAGCCAATTGCTTTGCACTGGTGACAGTCTCAACATTGGGGTGGAGGAGACTGGATCCAGGGTCATGGCTGAGCACTTAACAAGAACAAACGTATAGGTGAATTATATTTCTTTATTTTCTGCCTTTATATTCCATGTTTTGGTTTTACTTTGTTTTTTTAAGATGGCGCCAGAAAGTGGTGACACAATACAACACTTTTTACTGTATTTGTATCAAAATACACATGACAATAAACAAATCAAAACCAAAATAATATAAATGCCCTGTGTAATGCCCTGGGGTCTCTTGCTCAAATTAGATTCCAATACGTCCCTCTTTAGCAATCCTCAAATTGTATATTCCAGAAAGACTTGAATACCTGTTTTGATTCCACAGAGACAAAATTTCCCTAGCTCACGCATCCAATGCTAAAGCATTCCACAAAGCTTAAAAATTTAACTAATGCTAGAGATCAAAGATAAAAGCTGCAAGTGCTGACGAAATTCAGCAAATCTGGCAGCTTCCGTGGACAACGAAAAAAAAAGTGAACATTTGAGTCCAATGATTCCTTTTCAGGATTGAAGGGAGCTGGACACATCGGTTTTTAAGTTGTCGTCAAGAGGTAGGGACAGCGAGGGAAGCAGATGATGAGGGTGTCCAGAGGAAAAGACAAGGACAGTGCTGATGGCAGATGGAGATATAAGATAGGGGTCACTGGTAAACATGAAGAGTCAAAAAAGGTTGAATTTGTGGTGAACAAGCCCATACGGATAAGGCAGTATGGTGAGGCTTTTTCATGTCATTTATGGGAAGTGGGTGTCACTGGTTGGGTAAACATTCATTGCCCTTAAGATGGCGAGTTGCCTCCTTGAATCACCGTAGCCAGTTTGCGTAGTGACACATGGTCAACATTCTTAAGCTCTCCAAAGGTCTATAGAAGACTATCAGTGTGCTGACATAGTTTGTAGTATTTAATTCAGATTCTAGAAGTCGCTGCCTCATATCAATCTTGAATATCTGTGCAAAAGTAAAAGCTAGCAGGAACACTGCCTACAGGGCAATTTGTGAGGGAGTTCCAAGTTTTTGACCCAGTGATATTGAAGGAATAAACATTTCTGAATCAAGATGGCTTGGAGGGGAGCTCGCAGGTAATAGTCACCCCATGTACCTGCTTCCCTTGCCCTTCGAGATGGTAGAGGTCATGGTTTGAAAAAAATGCTAAGGAGCCTTGATGGTCGAGATGGAGTACAGCATTCATGCTCTGAAGTTGCTGAACCCAATGTTGAGATCCTGAAGGCTGTAACATGCCTGTCTGGAAAAACAGGCACTTTCTCTTCTGAAAACTCTCTGGTCTGGTCTGTTCTGATCAGAGACATCCACATCTCATGAGAGAAGAGAGGGTTCTATAAAAGTCACAATACTCATGGGAAATATCCGCTGTGGGCAAAGAGACACGATGGCTAGAACGGCCTCCTTCTGCATCTTCACAATTCAGCTCTGTGAATCATACATACAGAAGAGATCCAGTGAATCCATACTCCCCACCCCACCCCCACCCCAAAAAAAATAGAAAACTACCTACACTGGTCCCATTGCCTTCAATGTGATGAAACAAGTGTCCATCCAGTATATTTTACAGATTTCAGATCCCCACCAACTTCTTGGTGGAAAACCCCTTTCCTCTAATCCCCTTTCCTTCCACCTTAATTGTGGCATCATGATCTTGAATCTTAAAATTAGAGGGTAGAGGTACTTTTTTACCCACAAAAACAAAGAGCTGGAGAAACTCAGCAGGTCTGGCAGCATATGCAGGGAGAGATATCAAATTAATGTTGTGTCCAATGACTCCTTCAATTCTCCATTCAGTCTGTCCGTGCCCCTCATTATCCTGTACACCTCAAATCAAATTCCACCACCCTTCTTCTCTGCTCCAAAGAAAATAACCTGAGCTTATCCAACCTCTCTTCATAGTGGAGATGCTCCATCCCAGGCAACATCCTGGAAAATCTTCTCTGCACTCCCTCCGGTGCAGTCACACTCTTCCTATGTGGCTGTGATTGGAACTGCACGTACAACTTGTCAGGGGTAGTGACTCAGTGGTTAGCAGCTGCCTCACAGGGTCAGGGAACTTAGGTTCAATTCCATCCTCAGGCAACTTCTGTGTGGAGTTTACACATTCTCCCCACTTGTGGGGGTGTTTCCTCCAGGTGCTCCAGTTTCTTCCAAGAAACCAAAGATGCACAGATTGGGGTAGATTCGCTATGCTAAATTGCCCATGGAGTTCAGGAAAGTGCAGGCTACATGGACTAGCCATGGGGGAATTACCCCATCACGTCCAGAGATGTGCAAGCTGGGTGGATTAGTCATGAGAAGTTGCCCCATAGCATCCAGGGATGTGCAGGCTGGGTGAATTGGAGATGCTGGTGTTGGACAGGGGTATACAAAGTTAAAAATCTCAACACCAGGCTATAGACCAAACAGGTTTAATTGGAAGCACACTATCTTTCACTTGATAGTTTCACTTCTTTCATGTGTAAATCACAAAACCTTTTCTTTTAAAAGGTTGCATTCACAGGTTAGCTGTTAACAATGGCGATAGCTAGACAATATGTTGAAGGTGTTGGCCCCCTGTGTTCTCTGCTTATGCCATGATATTTAGATTGATTCTAAACAAACATTCTCACTTTTTAGATTAGAAACAATGTTTGTTTAGAATCAATCTAAACATCATGGCATAGACAGAGAACACAGGGGGCTAACACCTTCAACATATTCGAGGAGAAAGTGAGGACCCCAGATGCTGGAGATCAGAGCTGAAAATTTGTTGCCGGAAAAGTGCAGCAGGTCAGACAGCATCCGAGGAACAGGAGATTCGACGTTTCAGGCATGAGCCTGAAGAATATCGTCAACACATTGTCGAGCTATCACCATTGTTAACAGCTAACCCGAGAATGCAACTTTTTAAAAATAGTTTCACGATTAACACATGAAAGAAGTGAAACTATCAGTGTATTCTAACAGGTGAAAGGCTTAACAGACAATCAATTTTTCAATGTATAATATCAGTTACTTCACACTGCAAATTTTTGCTATAAATTCTGTTACGATCGAGCCCTCCACTATCACCTGATGAAGGAGCGACGTTCCAAAAGCTAGTGCTTCCAATTAAACCTGTTGGACTATAACCTGGTGTTGTGTGATTTTTAACAGGCTAGGTGAGTTAGCCATAAGAAACACAGAGTTACAGGATGGAGTGGGAGAGGCTGTGGCTGGGTGGGATGCTCTTTCGGGGGGAAGAAAGAAAGAAGAGGGGGGGAAGAAAGAAAGAAGAGGGGGGGAAGAAAGAAAGAAGAGGGGGGGAAGAAAGAAAGAAGAGGGGGGGGAAGAAAGAAAGAAGAGGGGGGGGAAGAAAGAAAGAAGAGGGGGGGGAAGAAAGAAAGAAGAGGGGGGGGGAAGAAAGAAAGAAGAGGGGGGGGAAGAAAGAAAGAAGAGGGGGGGAAGAAAGAAAGAAGAGGGGGGGAAGAAAGAAAGAAGAGGGGGGGGAAGAAAGAAAGAAGAGGGGGGGAAGAAAGAAAGAAGAGGGGGGGAAGAAAGAAAGAAGAGGGGGGGAAGAAAGAAAGAAGAGGGGGGGAAGAAAGAAAGAAGAGGGGGGGAAGAAAGAAAGAAGAGGGGGGGAAGAAAGAAAGAAGAGGGGGGGAAGAAAGAAAGAAGAGGGGGGGAAGAAAGAAAGAAGAGGGGGGGAAGAAAGAAAGAAGGGGGGGAAGAAAGAAAGAAGAGGGGGGGAAGAAAGAAAGAAGAGGGGGGGAAGAAAGAAAGAAGAGGGGGGGAAGAAAGAAAGAAGAGGGGGGGAAGAAAGAAAGAAGAGGGGGGGAAGAAAGAAAGAAGAGGGGGGGAAGAAAGAAAGAAGAGGGGGGGAAGAAAGAAAGAAGGGGGGGAGAGAGAAAGAAAGAAGAGGGGGGGAGAGAGAAAGAAAGAAGAGGGGGGGAGAGAGAAAGAAAGAAGAGGGGGGGAGAGAGAGAAAGAAAGAAGAGGGGGGGAGAGAGAAAGAAAGAAGGGGGGGGGAGAGAGAAAGAAAGAAGAGGGGGGGAGAGAGAAAGAAAGAAGAGGGGGGGAGAGAGAGAAGAAAGAAGAGGGGGGGGAGAGAGAAAGAAAGAAGGGGGGGGAGAAAGAAAGAGGGGGGGAGAAAAAAGAGGGGGGGGGAGAGAAGGGGGGTGCAGTGCAGGCAAGATGGGCCGAGTGTCCTGCTTCCACTCTGTAGGGATTCTATACTCCAGCTGCGGCCTAATTCTGTGTCGGTGAGGCCGAAGCCTGGAGAACACTGCGTGCAGCTCGCAGTCACATCCTGACAGGGCTCACCTTTTGCAGCAGCTCGGTCCGGGGCACCGACATCAGAGACTGCAGCGTCCCATCGGCGGATTTCAGGGACTCCTCGAATCCCACCAGGAACTCGTGAATCTCGGTGGGGTACTCCTCACTCACAGGCTCGGCCATCTTGCACCAGCGGAACTAAGGGGGAACCACTTCCGGTTCACCACCCGCCCCCTCACTACGCGCATGCGCCGCAGGCCCAGAGCCTGCCGGAACCTGTAGTCACTCCAGGTTTTACACCCTTTCAGAAATAGCATTACACTGAACAATTGTAACCGGCGACTTATTATCGTTTATTGCAGGTGTACTTGAATAGCATAACAAAATAATCCCACTTTTTTCGAAATTGGGAAAGGCGCCGCGTCGTATTGCAGGGCATGCCGGTAGTTTTGGTTGCGGTGTCAAGTAAAGGATGGGGTCATTAAAGATTCAGATCGGGGGGATTCAAACATGAAAGGGCAGGCTTCAGGAGAGCGCTAGACACTCACCCAGGAGCCGGGAGAACATTATTCCCCCCTCACCCCCATTTCTTTCGGGTGGGAGGAGGCAGCCGTTCGGATGTGCGCATGCGCGGGCCGCGCAGAGGCGGCTGGGAGTTGTAGTCCGGGTCGGGGGAGGCTGTCCGTTGGGCATCAATCAACTCCGCGCCGCTAGCCTTCAGCGTGAGGCTTCACAACCGACCGAGGGGAAGCGGTGTTGTTGTTGTTGTTGTTGTTGGTGAAGAGGGTAATCGGCCGGCCGTGGTCGCGTTTTGACGATCGTCCCGTGGCCGGCGGTGGGGGAAAAGGAGGAGAGAGGGCGTCGGTTGCCATGGGAGCGGCGACATGTTGAGAGGCTGACAGGGAGAGAGAGAGAGAGAGAGAGAACCCCGGACCCGGGCTGAGGAGAAGCTGCTCTCATCCGTCACCACCGTGTCCCCCCCCCCCCTCGTCCCAACACACACCCACACACACACAGAGGGAGAAGAGACGGCGACACAGCGATGGATGACTGCACCCTGAAGGAGTTGTCGCTCTCGGCCGGGATCCTGGACCCTGCCTTCAACCCGTCCATCCTCAACTACAGAGTGACACTGGGCAACGACACGGCCAACCTGACCGTCTACCCGGTGACCAGCGACAACCACGCCACGTACCAAATCATTGTGAGTGCCGCACACAGAGAGAGAGAGGGTAAACTGAATTGACATAGCGCCTGTCACCTCCTCTGGACAATTCCCCCCCCCCCCCAAAAAAAACGTTCTCCTCTTCGCTCCAGCGTCGCTCGACCCCAAACTTTGGCACGAAAGCAGAAAATGCCTTAGAAAGTCAAACAGGTCTGGCAGTAGAGAGAAACAAAGCTAACATTTCGGGTTCAGTGACTCTTGTTTCTCTCTCTCTCTCCACAGATGTTGTCCGACCTGCTGAGTTTCTTTCGCATATTTGTTTTGCTGCTTTTTGAAGTGCAACTGGTTTGGGGGGTGGGGGAAGGAGGGGCGGTGCGTGCGAAGCTGCTGTTGGTTAGCTCTATTGGCTGGATAACTGGCTTCTCAACTTCACTCCTCTCCTGAGGCATGGTGATCCTCAGGTTAAACCATCACTAATTGTCACAATCTAATGAGAAAGTAGCCCAATGGTCTAACAGGATAACCTTACCCCAAGGATGCATGTAGCAGAGCAGCCTTTTCATACATCGCCAGCTCCCTCAAGCAGCAATGTCATAGACCCTCCTTAGGTATTTCTAGTCAATCACGGTGGCTCAGTAGTTAGCACTGCTGCCTAACAGCTCCAGGGACCTGTGTTGAATCCAGCCTCAGGCAACTGTCTGTGTGGAGTTTGCACTTTCTCCCTTTGTCTGTGTGGGTTTCTTCTGAGTGCTGTGGTTTTTTTTCCCACAGTCCAAAGATGTGCCAGTTAGGTGAATTGGCCATGCTAGATTGTCCGTGGTGTTCAAAGGTGTATACGTTAGGTGCATTAGTCAGGGGTAAATGTAGGGGAATGGGTCTGGGTAAGTTACTCTTTAGGGGGTCGATGTGGACTTGTTGAGCCAAAGGGCCTGTTTCCACACTGTAGGGATTCTATGGAACATGCTATTCCTCACTTCAGGAGCAAGTGGGACTTGGACCCAAGCTTTCTGGCCCAGAATGAACCACAAAATAATCTGTTTGTTTTTAACAATGTTGATTCAGGCCTAAATATTCTGAAGAAGCACTCTAACTTGTCTTTAAAATCTCTCACATCCATTGGCTGGACAGAGCCACTGTTTGGTATCTGATCCAAAGGATGTACCTCTAATATTACAGCCCACCATAATAATCGCACTGACTGTATTTTTGTACTCTTGTCTGAGGGTTTGAACTCACAAAGTTTTGGGGATGGGTAACTGGTTGAACAAAGAACAAAAAAAATTCCAGCACAGGCCCTCCAAGCCTACGCGAATCCAGATCCTATATCTGGACCTGTCACCTATTTTCCAAGGATCTGTATCCCTCTGCTCCCTGCCCATTCATGTATCTGTCTAGATACATCTTAAATGACGCTATTGTGCCCACCTCTACCACCTCCGCTGGCAAAGTGTTCCAGGTACACAGTATCCTTTGTATAAAGAACTTTCCATGAATATTACGCTTAATCTTTTCCACTCTCACCTTGAACTAGTGACCCCTAGTAATTGAGTCCCCCACTTGGGAAAAAGTTTCTTGCTATCCACCCTATCTATACTTGTCATGATTTTGGAGACCTCAATCAGGTCCCCCTCGACCTCTGTCTTTCCAATGAAAATAATCCCAATCTACTCAATTTCTTTTCATAGCTAGTGTCCTCCTTACTAGGCAATATCCTGGTAAACCTCCTCTGCACCCTCTCCAAAGCATCCACATGCTTCTGGTAATGTGCCGACCAGAACTGTATGCAGTATTCCAAATGTGGTCGAACCAAAGTCCTATACAAGTGTAACATGACCTGCCAACTCTTCTACTCAAAACCCCGTCTGATGAAGGAAAGCATGCCCGTATGCTTCCTTGACCACTCTTAACGACCTGCGTTGCCACCTTCAGGGTACAATGGATCTGACCACCCTCTTTGTACATCAATTTTCCCCATGGCTTTTCCATTTACCGTACAGTTCGCTCCAAAATTGGATCTTCCAAAATGCATCACCTCACATTTGCCCAGATTGAACTCCATCTGCCATTTCCCCTGCCCAACTCTCCAATTTATCTATAATCTGTTGCATTCTCTGATAGTCCCTTCTCCACCTAGTACTCCACCAATCTTAATATCATCTGCAAACTTACTAATCAGACCACCTCTCCCTTCCTCCAGATCATTTATGTATATCACATACAACAGTGGTCCCAGCACAGATCCCTATGGAACATCATTAGTGGGCGGCACGGTGGCACAGTGGTTAGCACTGCTGCCTCACAGCGCCTGTAGACCCGGGTTCAATTCCCGACTCAGGCGACTGACTGTGTGGAGTTTGCACGTTCTCCCGTGTCTGCGTGGGTTTCCTCCGGGTGCTCCGGTTTCCTCCCACAGTCACAAAGATGTGCGGGTCCGTCAGGTGAATTGGCCATGCTAAATTGCCCATAGTGTTAGGTAAGGGGTAAATGTAGGGGTATGGGTGGGTTGCGCTTCGGCGGGTCGGTGTGGACTTGTTGGGCCGAAGGGCCTGTTTCCACACTGTAAGTCTAATCTAATCTAATCTAATCACTGGCCACAGGTCTCTATTTTAAGAAACTCCCTTCACTATTAATGTCTCCTGTTGCCCGACCAGTTCGCTATCCATCTAGCTGGTATACCCTGGACTACATGCGACTTCACTTTATCCATCAGCCTAGCATGGGGAAAGGGAATAGTGCTACTAACTGAGTCACATTGGATAGGACATAATTTGTTTGTTAACAGTTTAGTTGGTGTGGGTACAATGCTTTATCTTACCTTCCGATTCCATCGTGATTTAGTCCCATGCCTGCCCACCTCCCCACCTTAATGGGCGTTGCAAGTAAATCAGTCAATTGGACAACACTGGTAATTTGCTGGTTGTGGTTAATAAATGAAAGAAAACACGGGTGATTCGGTGATGGGGAAAATATAAGTTCAGTTTTGTGTAACAGCACTTCTGGAAGTAAACGAGAACAACTTGGTAAATGTATTAAATGCTGATGAAGGGCTTATGCTCGAAACGTCGAATTCCCTATTCCTGAGATGCTGCCTGGCCTGCTGTGCTTTGACCAGCAACACATTTTCAGTTAAAATGCTTTAAATCAACATGTTTATGGATAGTGCAATATCCCTCGATGGTAGGGCCCTTGTGGCACAATGGTAGTGTCTCTCCCACCTGAGATGTATCATAACCTCACTGAATAGGTTGATTTGAAAATATCTACACCTCTATAGTAGGTGGGATTTGAAATGGCAGCTAGAGATTGGGATACTACTGCAATGAGACAAGAACCCTGTTAGAAGCAACGCACTTAATTTGAGTTGGATCTCATTGTTGGCAGATTAAGAGTCTCACGCTGTACTGACTGAGCCAGCTGCTGGACGCTATAAGAGTATTTTCTCTTGGAGAGATAGGGAGCATTGTTGAACAGAGGGACCTAGGAGTATAGGTTTATTATTCCTTGAAAATGACATCAGAGGTGAACGGGGTGGTGAAGAAAGCATTTGGCACACTTGTCTGCATTGGTTAGAGCATTGAGCATAGGAGCTGGGATGTCTTGTTGCAACTGTACAAGACATTGGTGAGGCCACTTTTGGAATACTTTGCGCAATTTTGGTCACTCTGCTGAGCAAGGATATTGTTGAACTAGAAAGGGTGCAGAAAAAAATTACAAAACTGTTGTCAGCACTGAAGAGTTTGGGTTATAAGGATAGGGCTGGGACTTGTTTCCCTGAAGAGTTGGAGGCTCAGGATGATCTTTACAGAGGTTTATAAAATCATGAGGAGCATAGATCAGATGAATAGCCATGTTCTTTTTCCACGGGTAGGGGACTCTAAAACTAGAGGACATAGAGTGTAGGTTTGCTCGCGTTTCATTACCTGGTTGGTAACATCATCAGTGAAGCTACACTTGGAGGTTGCCACTGATGATGTTACCTAGCCAGGTAATGAAACATCTGGATATCAAACCTACAGCTCAGCGAGCAAACCTACACCCTAAACCTCAACCTGAGCTACAAACCTTCACAAACCTTGCTAGAGGACATAGTTTAAGGTAAGAGGGGAAAGATTTAAAAGGGACCTGAGAGGCAATATTTCACACAGGGCGAGTTGCATTGTATGGAATGAGCTGCCAGAGGAAGTCGTAGAGTCAGGTACAATTACAACATTTGAACATTATTTAAACAGGCACATGAATAGGAAAAGTTTAGAGGGATGTGGGCCAAACGCAGCCAAATGGGACTAGTTCAGTTCAGGATGCCTGGTCAGCATGGATGAGTTGGACTGAAGGGTCTGTTTTCATGCTGTATGACTCTATGACTCGACAACTTAAAACTAAGGGGCCTTCCATTTAAGGTGGAGGTTAGAAAATTTATTTTCACCGAGGGTCATGAATCTTTGGGAACTCCATCCAGTGACCAATGCAAACAATCATTGAATATCTTTAAAACAGAAATAAGTTGATTCTTGACTAACAAGGATTCAAAAGGTACTGGGTGAGCTAAGGAGGAAAGTAAAGTTGAGACCACAGTCAGATTAGCCATGATTTTAGTTAGTATACTCCCTCCAAGGCCAACATTTCCTTCTTAAGGTGTGGTGCTCAGATCTGCTCTCAGAGCTCCAAGTTAGGTTTAACCAGGGTTTTGATTAACTGCAGCTCAATATGTGTGTCCTAATAGTCATGTCCTCAATGAAGTGGGATTGCACACACTGAGGTTGTATTTCCTGTAATTTGGAAGATTAAGGTGTGATTGAATTAAAGTTTCGAAAGAAGACTCGTTCGTGTGAAAAGAGGATGAGAGTTAGAATTACGTTGGAACCTCAATGACCTGAGGAATTCTCAACTTTCAAGCCAACTCTTTCAGGAGTGAAGTTGGGAAACATTTCTATATGCAAAAGGTGGTAGAAGTTTACTCCCTTCTGCAAATGATAGTTGCTACTAGATCAAGTGTTAATTTTAAATCTATGATTAATAAATTGTTAGTAACCAAAGGTATCGAAGAACATTGGCCAAAGTGAATATAAGAATAGAAATATTTGTGAAGAAAAGGTGCTATAAAAATAAAAGGCCCACGTTTTTGTGCAGCATAACAATGCAAAATGTGACACTGTGCCATGTAAATGATTTTAGGTCAGATGTCCAGAAGTCTGGTTTTAAAAGAGGAGAGAAAGAGAGGTAGACACACCTTGAAGTTTAGGGAAGGAACTCTGAATCTTAAGGACTATACACCTAAAAGCACAGCTATCAGTTGTGGAATCATTAAAATCAGGGATACTTAAGAGGCTGGAATTGACTAAATGCAATTAGCTTGGAGGATTATAGGGGTATAGGACAATACAGCGATGAGGAGGAATTATGGAATAGTTTATTTTTGTTGCACTCACAAAGGAACTCATTTATGTTCAAAAGAAGATCGCTTGCCAGATTTTCCATTTTTGTTGCCAATTTCCAGCTGATATCCAATATTGACTCTTGTATCTGTGGGAACTTCAAGGTGATGGAGAGGAAAGTGAAATCAGAGGTAATTGTTTGTAAGGATAATTGAGTTTAGGGTTGCTTTTTTGAGAAGAGATAATTCATGATTAGATTAGATTCCCTCAATATGGAAACACGTCCTTCAGCCCAACCCAACCCTCTGAAGAATAACCCACCCAGACCCATTCTCCTACCCTACCCTATATTTGCCAATTCACCAGGCCTGCACATCTTTTTATGGGAGGAAACCCACGCAGACGCAGGGAGAATGTTTGTGTGGATATTGCACAGCCACCTGAGGCCGGATTCGAACCCAGGTCCCTGGCACTGCGAGACTGTATTGCTAGCCACTGTGCCACCCTGATTTAATGGATTTAATAGCACACCACAGGGTTTGATACTGGTTCTTTTGCTGTTTGTTTCGTACATTAATAATCGAGACATGACTGTAGGAGGTATGATTCGTAAGTTCACAGATGGTGCAAAAATTGGTGTTGTGGTAAATAATGAGAAGGAAAGATCTTCGACTACAGGACAGGATAGGCAGCTAGTCAGATGGCCTGCACAGTGGTAAGTGGAATCTTAACCTGCAATGTGCAAGGTGAGGCATTTTGGGAGGACTGACAGACAAGATGATACATTTTAACTGGTAGGCAGTTCAGATGATCAGAGAGACCTTGGTGTGGATGTTCATAGATCTTTGAAGGCAGAAAAAGAGGTCACAAAGGTGCTTAAGGACGCATATGTGATACTTTAATTATTAGGTGAAAGTGAGTACTACAGATGCTGGACATTAGAGTCAAAATTAGAATGGTGCTGGAAAGGCACAGCAGCTCAGGCAGCATCTGAGGAGCAGGAAAATCGACGTTTTGGGAATTAAGGGCTTTTGCCAGAAACATCGATTTTCCTGCTCCTCAGATGCTGCCTGACCTGCTGTGCTTTTCCAGCACCACGCTACTTGCATTATTAGTCAAGGCATTGAAGACAAGAAGAGGAGGTTATTATGGAATTGTATGTATAGTTAGGCTGCATTAGCGTAAAGTGTGCAGTTCTGGTTGCCACACTATAGGAAGGATGTGATAGTATAAGAGGGTATTCTGCAGAGATTCATTAGGGTGTTGCTTATTTCTTGATTGTCCCTTGACAAAATGGTAGTAAGTCACTTTGTTAAATAAAACTGAGTATCATGCCAGGCCTTTACTACCCATTCTTGCTGTAGGTTCTGCAATCATGTAAGATGGATAATCATGTTTCTCCATGGTTTGCTCGATTAAACAATAGTTTGCGTTTATATCATGCCGATAAAATATTCCAAGTTGTTTCACAGTGGTGTTGTCAAACAAAATTTGATAGTAAGCTGTGTAAGGAGATATCAGGTCAGATGGCCAGCAGCTTGGGCACAGAGATAAGATTGAAGGAAAATCTTTGAGAACTGAGAATTGGCAAGTTCTGCACATGCCAATTGCAAATGCTTCCATAATCCACCTGCACACATGGACCTCGGAGGTCGGCAAAGTGACCAGAAACATTAGAGGTGATGTATTCCCATGTATATGCTGCCCTTGCCCTCCTAGGTGGTAGAGGTTATGGGTTTGGAAGGTACTGTCAAAGAAGTTATGAGAAAGTGAGAACTGCAGATGCTGGAAAAGCACAGCAGGTCAGGCAGCATCCGAGGAGCAGGAGGTGTTGATGAATTACTGCTGTGTAACTTATAGGCAGTATGCACTGCTTCCTCTGTATGGGTGTTGGAGTGAGTGAATGCTTAAGGCAGTAGATAGGATGCTAGGCTGCTTTGTTCAGGATGGAGCTGAAAATGTGTTGCTGGAAAAGCGCAGCGGGTCAGGCAGCATCCAAAAGCAGGAGAATCGACGTTTCGGGCATAAGCCCTTCTTCAGGAATCAGGCTCATGCCCGAAACATCGATTCTCCTGCTCTTTGGATGCTGCCTGACCTGCTGCGCTTTTCCAGCAACACATTTTCAGCTCTGATCTCCAGCATCTGCAGTCCTCACTTTCTCCTTGTTCAGGATGGAGTCAAGCCAATTGATATTTTCATTCAGGTGACTATAGAGTATTCCATCATACGCCTGATGTTTAGATGGTGAAGACAAGAGATGAGCTGCAAACTGCAGAATTCCCAGTCTCTATCTTGCTCTTGTGGCAAAATGCAACATCGATTTTTGCATTTGATGAACAATTAGATTATTAAATCTTTCATTTGGCCAACAATGAAGAAATTCAATGTTATGGTGGTATTAGCTGAGAGAGATGAATGGTGGCAAGCCACAGGGAAAAATACAGATCATTTTCAAGTAATACCATAGATCTCAACTACCTAGATGAATGATACCGGTTCACCATGTATCGGTGCTGCTCTTGAGCATCAGCTTGACTCCTTTATCCAATTCAGGAATGGATTTGAGCGTACAACCTGCTAGTCTGTAGGTGGACAATGCTGCCACTAAATGCAAACAGCTGACACTTCTGGGACATTCCTTAGCAAGAAATTGCTCACACAAGTGTCCTGCATTTCCCCAAGTGTCACGAATAGTAAATGTACTTTCGCTGCCTGTTGAGAGTATTTAAGTAATAGTGCCATTCTGACCAATGAGCTCATTCCTAATGCCTTATCAGGTAACAACTGTACATCCAAACAATTAAGAAAGTAATTGTCCGTGAAATATTCCATAATGTGGTGAAATTATTGCTTTTTTTCTCCTCTAGGGTACAGGTGGCAGTAAAACAGTCGGTCTCCAAGATGGTCTAAATAAAATTGAGATTGAAGTTGCTGCAGAAGATGGAACTTTGAAGCGATATAAAATAGAGGCAACCAAGCTCAGTGCAAACACCCCAGTACTAAGTGGACTGAAAATAGCTGAAAACTTGACACTTGATCCTCCATTTTCTATCAGTGAATATAAATATACATGTATGTGGGTGGTTTCTTTGATGAATCCTGGAAGTAAATTAAGTTTTCTCCATTGCAGGTTGGTCAATGACCTTGCACTAGCAAGGCTGGAGACAAAGAACGAAAATGTTTCACAGCAATCTACAAACTTAACATCAAACTTAAAATTAAAATTAAGTTATCTACCTCGATTCCCTCACTTTCTGATCAACTGCCCTGCCAGAAAATCTAATTGTTTTCTGTCTTGCAGATTAACCCTTGTTTTTCAGTGATTAGACAGTGCTTTCAGTGTGGAGAAAGTGAGGACTGCAGAGGCTGGAGATCAGAGCTGAAAATGTGTTGCTGGAAAAGCGCAGCAGGTCAGGCAGCATCCAAGGAACAGGAAATTTGACGTTTCAGGCATAAGCCCTTCATCAGGAATGAGGAAAGTGTGTCCAGCAGGCTAAGATAAAAGGTAGGGAGGAGGGCCTTGGGGGAGGGGCGATGGAGATGTGATAGGTGGAAGGAGGTCAAGGTGAGGGTGATAGGCCAGAGTGGGGTGTAAAAAAAACCTCGACACGGTCCTGTCCCCCTTAGTCCAAGAACTCCCCACCTACGTTCGGGACACCACCCACGCCCTCCACCTCCTCCATGATTTTCACTTCCCCGGTCCCCAACGCCTTATCTTCACGATGGACATCCAGTCCCTGTACACCTCCATCCCCCATCATGAAGGACTCAAAGCCCTCCGCTTCTTCCTTTTCCGCTGTACCAACCAGTACCCTTCCACTGACACCCTCTTTCGACTGACTGAACTGGTCCTCACCCTGAACAACTTCTCTTTCCAATCCTCCCACTTCCTCCAAACTAAAGGAGTAGTCGTGGGCACCCGCATGGGCCCCAGCTATGCCTGTCTCTTCGTAGGATATGTGGAACAGTCCATCTTCCGCAACTACACTGACATCACCCCCCACCTTTTCCTCCGCTACATCGATGACTGTATCGGCGCTGCCTCATGCTCCAACGAGGAGGTTGAACAGTTCATCCACTTTACCAACACCTTCCACCCCGACCTCAAATTCACCTGGACCGTCTCAGACTCCTCCCTCCCCTTCCTAGACCTTTCCATTGCTATCTCGGGCGACCGAATCAACACAGACATCTACTATAAACCGACTGACTCACACAGCTACCTAGACTACACCGCCTCCCACCCTGCCCCCTGTAAAAATGCCATCTCATATTCCCAATTCCTTTGTCTCCGCCACATCTGCTCCCAGGAGGACCAGTTCCAATACCGTACAGCCCAGATGGCCTCCTTCTTCAAGGACTGCAGATTCCCCCCAGACGTGATCGACGATGCCCTCCCCCGCATCTCCTCCACTTCCCGCTCTTCCGCCCTTGAGCCCCGCCCCTCCATCTGCCACCAGGACAGAACCCCACTGGTTCTCGCCTACCACCCCACCAACCTCCGTATACAGCGTATCATCCGCCGTCATTTCCGCCACCTCTAAACGGACCCCTCCACCAGGGATATATTTTCCTCCCCTCCCCTATCAGCGTTGCGAAAAGACCACTCCCTCCATGACTCCCTCGTCAGGTCCACACCCCCCACCCACCCAACCTCCACTCCCGGCACCTTCCCCTGCAACCACAAGAAATGCAAAACTTGCGCCCACACCTCCTCCCTTACTTCTCTCCAAGGCCCAAAGGGATCCTTCCATATCCGCCACAAATTCACCTGCACCTCCACACACATCATCTATTGCATCCGCTGCACCCGATGTGGCCTCCTCTATATTGGGGAGACAGGCCGCCTATTTGCGGAACGTTTCAGAGAACACCTCTGGGACACCCGGACCAACCAACCCAACCACCCCGTGGCTCAACGCTTTAGCTCCCCCTCCCAGTCCACCAAGGACATGCAGGTCCTTGGACTCCTCCATCGCCAGACCATAACAACACGACGGTTGGAGGAAGAGCACCACATCTTCTGCCTGGGAACCCTCCAACCACAAGGGATGAACTCAGATTTCTCCAGTTTCCTCATTTCCCCTCCTCCCACCTTGTCTCAGTCAAATCCCTCGAACTCAGCACCGCCTTCCTAACCTGCAATCTTCTTCCTGACTTCTCCGCCCCCATCCCAGTCCGGCCTATCACCCTCACCTTGACCTCCTTCCACCTATCACATCTCCATCGCCCCTCCCTCAAGTCCCTCCTCCCTACCTTTTATCTTAGCCTGCTGGACACACTTTCCTCATTCCTGATGAAGGGCTTATGCCCGAAATGTCGAATTTCCTGTTCCTTGGATGCTGCCTGACCTGCTGCGCTTTTCCAGCAACACATTTTCAGTGCTTTCAGTGTGCCAATTTTGTTCTTATGAACAATGTCTTCAGAACTTGCATAGCCCAGAATTATCACTGGCTTTTAATTGCATTAAACTTAACTTTCCATAACTTTGATATTTGCAGTCTCATTTGGAAGATAGAAATATCAAATGCAAGAGGAGAGATGTGCATGCTGAATTTGACTGCTGTTGTGGTTCTGTTCGCCGAGCTGGGAGTTTTTGTTGCAAACATTTCGTCCCCTTTCTAGGTGACATCTTGTTAGCAACTGACAACCGGAAGCGGCAGATTCAAACCACTATAAATGCCGGAGGAATCAGCACAGAAGCGCTTCACAGGAGGCTCCCAAGCACTGAAGATGTCACCTAGACAGGGGGCGAAATGTTTGCAACAAAAACTCCCAGCTCGGCGAACAGAACCACAACAACGAGCACCCAAGCTACAAATCTTCTCACAAACTTTGAATTTGACTGCTTTATTCATGTGTTATTTAAACAGTTACAGTTATGTACAGCATGGAAACAGACCATTCAGTCCAACCTGTCCATGCCAACCAGATATCCTAAATTAATCTAATTTGGCAGCACTTGGCTCATATTCTTCTAAAGCCAACCTATTCATAAACCCATCCAGATGCCTTTTAAATGTTGTAATTTTACCAGTCTCCACTACTTCCTCTGACAGCTAATTCCATACATGCACCACCCTCTGAGTGAAAAAGCTGCCCCTTAACTCCCTATTAGTTCTTTCCCTTCTCACCCTAAACCTATGCCCTCTAGTGCTGGACTCTCCCACTCCAGGGAAGCGACCTTGTCTATTTACCCTATTCCTGACCCTCATGATTTTATAAACCTCTACAAGGTCACCCCTCAGCCTCTGACGCTCCAGGGAAAACAGCCCCAGCCTATTCAGCCTCTCCTGATAGCTCAGACTCTCTAATGAAGCCATTACAAATATCATGCTTATATCATTTGTATACAAGCAGTATAAAAATACCTTAAAATGTGAACTTCTGATTTTTTTCTTTAGCAGCAATATAGTCTAGTCCCATGAGCAAAACATTCCAAAAGGTGTTTTTAAATAACTTCCATGTTTGCTAATCTTTTGGTTTCTTGAAAACTGTCTATTAACACAACTCAATAATGGCCTCACGTTCTTCTTAAGAGCCTGCCCGCTTTTAAGCAAAAAAAGAATACAGATCAATGGACTACTGTTTTGACATCAAACAATTAAATATTTTCTAAAAATAGTGATTTTGAAAAGATTTGTAGCTCAGATTGATAATAAGTATGTAAGTTAGCTCGCTGAGCTGGAAGGTTTGTTTTCAGACATTTCGTCACCATGACTAGGTAACATCATCAGTAAGAGTCTCTGGTGAAGCGCTGGTCATATCTCCAGCCTCTCTATTTATAGGTCTTGGTTTCTTAGGTGGGTGATGTCATTTCTGTTTTTTTTTAAAGGAAAGGTAGATGGGATCTAAGTCGATGTATTTATTAATGGAGTTCTGGTTATAACCTCAAGGAATTGTCGTGTGTGTTTAGATTAGATTACTTACAGTGTGGAAACAGGCCCTTCGGCCCAACAAGTCCACACCGACCCGCTGAAGCGCAACCCACCCATACCCCTACATATACCCCTTACCTAATACTACGGGCAATTTAGCATGGCCAATTCACCTGACCCGCACATCTTTGGACTGTGGGAGGAAACTGAGCAGCCGGAGGAAACCCACGCAGACACGGGGAGAACGTGCAAACTCCACACAGTCAGTCGCCTGAGGCGGGAATTGAACCCAGGTCCCTGGTGCTGTGAGGCAGCAGAGCTAACCACTGTGCCACCGTGCCGCCCCACGGTGTTCTAGTTTCTCCTGTCCTAGTATGTGTGCATTGTCCCAAACAAAGTGGTGTCCTCCTTTGTCTGTATTTATGGAAACTATGTATGTATGTAAACCAAGACCTACAAATAGAGAAGTGGGATATATCACCAGTACTTCAGTGGAGATTATCACTGATGATGTTACCTAATCATGGTGACGAAACATCTGAAAACAAAACTTGCAGCTCAGCAAGCTCACTTATGTACTTACTTTCTAAAATTGTTTAAAAATCAAGTACAGTACAACATCTTTGAATTTTAATCAGGAATCTGGCCAAATTTAGTTGAAATTCATATTAGCAATTTATAGATCCTAGACTAAAATTACAATCTCAAAAATATCTTTGAATTTTACTACAGTACAATATCAAATTTAAACAGTTCAGGGATTCAACCGATTGTCAAGTTATGTAAAGTTTGTTAATCTAGAAATTGTGGGATTTTGAAACATTCATTGAGAACCAACTGAGGAAGCCAGTGAAGCACCAGGGTAATGCTGTAAAGGAGACGAGGGGAACAATATGGGTAAGAATACCGTGAATAGTTGTGGGCATGCAATACCTTTCGGAACGATAAAAACGTGAATTTGCAACCTGCTCCAACACTATGCGCAGCAAATACGCAAAAGCATTGAAACACCACATTGCTGTCACTCTCTACCAAATGAAAAATGTTTGGGATTATTTGTGACCAGGGGTATGACTATAAATAAAACATCCTCTGGCAGGGTGCTTTCTCATAGTGCATGTGCAGATGCAACCTCCTTTTAAAACTTGGAATCCAATGGAAAAATGCACAACACATTCTCATGAGGAAATGTATTAAGAACATAAGAGTTCTTCGGATCTTTTGAGCATTATCTATCCTGTATTTTCGAATAATTCCCATTTTACTTTAGAGCTTATTAATTTGCATGGATGCTGAAATATTAAGTTGTTAACTATGAGACTGTAGATGTGTGTATGTATGAACAGCCATGACATCTCAATTGTCTGAAGTAGTGTGGCTATACAGTGAGATTTAACAATCGGTTTAGTTGTATTTTAATTAATCTATTCAGGTTCCAATATATGTGTACACTACATGGTGAAAGCAGTTTGGAGCTATCTGTTTTTTTTAAATCAGAGCTAAATTCATGCTCACATATGTAAAATTATTCTCTTAACTTTAGGTACAGCACCACTAAATATGATCAGTGTAATCGTTGAACCAATTGCCCCAGACCATAATATGCATGTGACTGTTAATGGTTCAGAAGTCGGGAATCAAACATACCTAAATGTAGGACATACCAAAGTGGAGGTGAATGTTACATCAGCAGATGGCACTAATTCACAGGTACAATGCAATCAATCTGCTTGGCCAAAGTTTCCTTTACTTTGTTGTTTTCTAGCAATTTAAAGGCATTTAACATCATCTTCTGAAAACATGAATCATTGACCCCACTAGTTTTTTTTCCCTTCTGTGTTTGAAACACATTGGGGCCTTTGTTTACTCGATAAGCAATAGACATGAAAGTTATTGTACAATGTAAACTGCAATTACCCAAAATATTTGCCATTGGCAGTAGTGGTAACCTCCTGGAATGGGATTTGAAACATGCCAATTATGGCATTGTAAGTGGATTATTCCAGTATTGGGTAAGTTCTGGCATTTTAGGCACTTAGCCATAAACTCGTTGTAGGGAACAGCAGTGTGGACTTTGTCAGGAGTGGCCTCCAACGACAATTGGCAAAAGTTTGAGAAGCATAGAGTACACAATCACTGTAAGATCCCAGGCCATTCTTCAATTTGAAATTTTCAATCCCGACATTGTGGTACTCTAGTGCTGAGTTTTTAAAAATTCTTTCATGGGATATGGGCATCACTGGCTGGCCAGCCTTTATTGCCCTTGAGAAGGTGGTAGTGAGCTGCCTTCTTGAACCCTTGCAATCTACAATGTAGATAAGCCCTCAACGCTATTAGGGAGGAGATTCTAGGATTTTTATCCAGCAACAGTGAAGAAATCAGGCTGAGTTTGTTGGAATTGGCGAGTAAGTAGATGTAGGCAATAGATGGGGAGAAATGGAGCCCAAGCAGAAGCTCGGCCATTTTCAAATGGTGGGGCATGATTGAAGTTTGTTCTTAGTCCAGTTTCTTACGTGCTGTTTAATCGTGCCAACTTCTAAAGCCAGCCCTTTAGAAAAACCTTTTAAAATAATAATTCTCAAACTTTCCTGAACAGATATATCAGATCGTTATCTCCCGGGTACAGTTTCCGTGGTCTATTAGTTTCTCAGATCATAATGGTGCCCTAGAGTATGAGTGCCCAATATCCCTTAAGGCTTACTACCGGCCTGTCTCTATCAAAGGAAGGTAAGAAAAGTTTTCAGATTATTCTACAAAGTAAATTATTGATTTGCCCTTTTGGTTCCTCTATTAAATCCCATGTTCAGCGGTAAGGAATGACAGGAGGAAGTACATCAATTGCATGGAGCCAGACATTTCAGTGTTTAATAATTTTAGAAGGAGTTGACAAGAGTTACAAAAAATGTACTCCATTTTGGTACAATTGACTTTTTATTTAGCTTCCTTGCATAATTGGTGCCAATTTCACTGAGAAAATCTGTTTCCTACCAGTTAAAGCCAGTAGTTTTAATTTACCATAATATGGGAAAAAAAATTAAACAATTAAATTAAATCACAGTAAATTGCTGTCCTGAATGTGCCTATCAACTTCAACAACTTGAGCATTTGTATGAGAAGGAACTAGTCATTTATTAACAGCTAAAAATCATTCACAGACTTGAGAATAAACAATGAAATACTGAAAAGCAGAATCTTCAGTATAAAAACCTAGAATTAGCTAACAAGAGGCAAATCGATCCTTTTAAGAAATATTTTTCCAGATTTTCTTACAGATTTTGAATTTAAGTCATTTTACTTCTCTTATTCCTTGATAAACATTTTAGTCTTGAGGTGTGTTTTTAGAATGAGATGTTAAATATCTGATAAGTTTAGCTTCCAAATACTCCCAATAATACTGAATGCTAACAATTTGGCATGTGGAATTTATTCTTTGATCTTTCTTAAGTAAAATAAAATTGAGAAACTACTGAATTAATAGAAGGTTGAGGAGGATCTTGGAGAAGTTTCTCAAATTATAAAAGGGCAAATTTGTGGATGATTATGTCCATTAATTGGTGAAAAGTACCACACTCAGTAGTGACGAGTGTAAGAAGGGCATTAAGGAATTATTTTGTACAAAAAGTTCTTGAGCAATGAAATCCTTTACCAAACTTTAACATTGAATCAAACTATTACTACATTTAAGTTGGATAAATATCTAGAAGAGAAACATGTTAAAGAGACCATGAAAAATGAAGGGAAATAGAAGGGATAGCTCTAGCAGTGGAAATAACTCCAATAAAAAACACATAGGATGTCAATTGTTCTTGTCCTAGTGATCTGTATGGCTCTGTGTACCTTCTTGGTGGGTAAACTCTTTGATATCTGCATCCAGTTATAAAGGTTTAACAAAGACAATGTGTTCTCATAGCAATAGACCCTTTCAGTTGATTTCCACTATCCACTTGTAAGCTACTACTAACTGCATTGTTTAGTAACTTTTAAATTCTTTTAAATTATTTATGTTCAAAAAAATGGTAACAAGAACTAAAATATTATCCAGCTTTCTCATGAAAATGTCACTGCTTAGGGTGAGGAACATAGGAGCAGAAGTAGGTCATTTGATCCTTTGAGCCTACCATATTAGATCATGGCTGATCATCCACCTTGACACCAGATTAACATGCTATGCCCATATTTATTAATGTCAGTATAATAACAAAATCCCTCAATCTCTATCATAAACTTACTAAATGACCTAGCTCTCTCAGCTCCACTGGGGTAGAGAATTCCAAGGATTCAACTCCTTCTGAATGAAGAATTTTCTTCTCAATGAGTTTTTTTTATTCTGAGCCTGTGTACGCTGGTTGTAGATGCCCTCCGCCATCTTGGGAGAACTAAGAAAAAGAGGTGATGATGACAAATGTTCTGAGGGCATCTGTAGCTTTCAGCTGTAATTCCAGGGTCAGATCAAAATAGCTCATTAGAATTTGGCCAGGATTCAGAGGCTCCAGGCATCACATCATTTCAATGATTTTTTTTCATCGGGGATGGATTTTCTGCCACACAAAGCATATGTCTTTTGTTTATAACCAGAGTAGTGACCCCAAATTCTCTTATTTTCTTAGAACAAAGCATTATCTCAGAGCATGATAGATCCAGTGAGATCAGACTTGTCTATGACAACACAAACAGACTGGGCCCCCTGAAACATGAGACCTTTTTGTTTAAACTTCTTAATTATCTTCCTGGACATAGGGTGCTCCTGGGACATGAATGTATTCTTTGATAGAGTGATGAAGGGTGGGAGTAGAGGGAGTTGTGCTGTGAAATCTATTTCAGTGGTGGGCAGACACAACTTTCCAAATAAATGAATCATCAACTATGGAGGTTATCTGCATTGACAAAGAGTATTCCATTCTCTATGCAACTGAGGTCTAATTTTTTGACAACAGGGACTTTAGGAGGATTGGTGCTGGAAGGCACCAGCAAGTGCTATCCCACCAAACTCCAGGAATCATGTCATATAGATATTAGAAACCAAAAAAAGAACACCAGTGAAGAATCAAGTCTAATGACATGACTCCAAGATTGTTAACTGGCTTTCTGATCATGCTATTGATTCTTCTATAACACAATTTGTTACTGTTGAAAGTTTCTACTTAATGGGACAGTACTTCTGTGGTTAAAGCTATATTTGGAATAACAACCTGAATTTTGAACCAGATCATAATGCCCTAATCATACAAAGTGGTGCTCTCACAATACCAATCTACTGTGTACAAACTAGATTATGATTGTACATCTTTCTAATTACTGTTACTGTTTCTTATTGCCAAGTGATCCCAAGCACATATTCTCATCATCGTTAATTAAGTTCCTCACTCGAAAGACAAAGTGTAATCCTTTCGATGATACTCCTTTTGATGCACAGTGGTGTGTCCCAGAATATGAGGTGGACAAAAGAATGTCAGCTGCTTCTGTTTACTGTTGCTTCAGATATAGAGGTACAGCCCCCTTCTGGGAATATTTTACAACATTTTTGAAAGTTCAAATAGAAATATTGTGTTGATTACATTGAAGGAAATCTTACTGTCTCATTAGTTTAGGTGTATTACAAAAAAAAGTTCCTCTAATTCTTCAGCTTTAGGTATATGTTCATTTTTTATCATTAATCTACACAGAATAAAACACATTTCAAACAATCTCTGTAAAGTGCTGAAGAAACTCATCAGGCAGGTCTGGCTGCATTTGCTCAGAGAGATGGAGTTAAGGTTTCCAGTGCATTGTGATTCTTGGTTCTGAAGAGGACTAATTTGGACTCAAACATTAACTCTGTTTCTTTCTCAGTAGATGGTTCCGAAACTACTGAGTTACTCCAGCACTTTCTGTTTTTTAAATCTTCAGCATTTACAATATTTTGTTTTTATCTGAATAGATGCAACATGACTGAGGTCAAAAACTGAATACAAGAAATTGAAGTAGATTAGTCCTCATCTGCTGACCTCATAGCTGATCTTCCACCCTTACTTCACTTTTCCACCATATCTCCATTTCCGTTGATCCTTGTAATACCCAAGAATCTTTTGATCTACAACTTGAAAATACTCCTGAACTCAACATTTCTGGCCTGTGGTTCATAACTCTTTGAAAGAATTTCTACTCATCTTGATCCTATTGTGTGTTCAATCCTGAGAATGTGATCCTTAGCGAGTTTTGATAAGATTTGTAGCTCAAGTTGAGGTTCTGGATATAAGTTTGCTCGCTGAGCTGGAAGGTTCATTTTCAGATGTTTCGTCACCATACTAGGTAACATCATCAGTGAGCTTCCAGTGAAGCACTGGTGTTATGAACTACTTTCTATTTATGTGTTTAGGTTTCCTTGGGTTGGTGATGTGATTTCCTGCTCTTGTTCTCAGAGAGTGGTAAGGTGATACAATCCGTAGTTGTAGACTGTAACCAGCAGGTCCATTACCCATTATCCGTTCTATCACGCCATTTAAGAACTTTATGAGGAGTTAAGTTCATTCACATTATAATCAGACTTTCATGAGTTCCCCAAGTGCAGTCAGCCCATAGTCTGCTACCAACTAGGCCTGTGCAGCACTTTCCATTAATATCTTTGAAGTGTCACACTTGAGCCATGTATGTAGTAACCTACAGTACTGCGTGCATTGCTCATTGAGATATCCTTAGCCAATTGTGGATGGGATATGTAGTATACTCCTAGGCATAAGCTGATTGTAGGGCAGTTTCAACACTGACTAGTTTTGGTTGCAGGGATTTTTTTAAATTTTCAGTTAACATAGTGTGTGCAAAAAGCTGTCATGTGCTTTTGTTTTTTGTTTTATCCTTAACTAATCTTCCTGATGGTATTGCAAGTATGTATTTGTAGTCAAGCACTAATAAATATTTAATTCAAATAGAAGTTAATTAAAGCTCTATGGGGCTCAGTTCACAATGCCATCTCCATGCTATTGAAAGTCTTTTCAGTACTGTTGTATTTCTCTTTGTCTTAGGTCCTTGTCCACCGTTTTTTGTCTGGTTCAGCACATCTGTGGGTTAAGTTAACATATTTATTGCATTACAAATTTCAGTTTTCATTTCCTACTTGAAGTTACTTCTTATTTTGATGAGCACAACAGTGATGTAAATCACCCATCTAAAAGGATCAGTGAAATAATCTTGCTTTTCCACATCATTATTTGAAACCTATTCCACCTTTTTTGCATAATCCCAAATTAAAAGAGTCATTAGTTCATGGAAGTGAATTGCGAATGAATGATGCTGAGTGGCTTCATCCTGTGAGGATTCCTCAGCCTTCCTGATTTGATATAAGTGGAATATGTACTTCTGTTGAGTTCAAGTACATGGGTAAGATTTTAACTGGTACTGCAAGGTAGAAGTGGAGCAGTTTTGTTAGAGCCCACCATTATGTGAGTCCAATCCCACATTGGCACTGTCAGGCAACCAGTTAGTTTGCTTCACGAGTCTAATATTTGAAAAGACCATCCTTCTGAGCTTTATGAAGGGGCGCATGCAACTCTTTATTTAAGAAAGAAAAATAATAATAACATGGAATGGGGTGGTGGTCAGTTTTACTGCCAGGTAGTAATATACTGAAGCAATTCACCCATCCTTGATAGAACACATTAGGTGTTCAATCTGTGGCTTAAACTTAATGGGAACCCCTACTGCACATTATCCAGGCAATGAAGTTCAAAATAACCCCCCTGAACAGGTTGGTTTCTGTCCATTCTAAACTTAAGGAGCACCATTTAGGAAAATGAAGCTGTTACCCTGTGTTTTATTATGCTGGAAGAGAATGAGGCTGAAATTTACTACCTAAAAATGTCCGTTATTATAGAGGAAATAAGGCACAAGCTTACTGGAAAAGTGGACTATCTCACGAAGGTTTAACCTACCCTCGCCGCAATAGAAATAGGGAATGAAGCCCATTTTGCACTCCCAATTCTACTCTTCACAGTAATTCTGATGAAAGGCCATTGATGTGTTCACTCCATTTATGGTGTGCAGAGATGTACATGACCTACTGAATATTTCTAGCTTTTTTTTTCATTTCAAATTTTCAGCTCCGATAATATTCTGATTTTGTGGTCAATATAGAGTTGAATCAGGTGGAATATGAAACTGTCATCAGACACTCCTGTCTAAAACATACTTTTGAAGAAAAAACTTAGAAGTATTTTTCAGCCTGTGACTTCAGGATGCCTCAAAATGTTTTAAAGCCAATGGAGCATTGACTTATAATTTCTTTTGAAGCTCTTGGTTAAGGGATAAATACTAGCCAGGACACCACAGATAACTCTGTTGTCCTACTTTGAAATTGTGCTGGGTTCTTTGAGTCACCATATACATTTATGTTTTAACATTTCGATCTGAAGGCAATATCTCCCACAGAGCAGCAGTCTCTCAGTTTTGCACTGGAGTATCAGACAAGATTTTCAAGCTCACATCTGTAGAGTTGAACTTAAACCTACAACCTTTTGCCTTAGAGGGACAAGTGTCACTAACTGATTCATGACTGACACTTTTATTTCATTTCCATTCTCTTCAGATCAGTTAGGTTAAAATCAGGGCATGATTACAGAAATGTTTCCCACAACAGTTTAGAATGTGTATAGAATGCTTCTATTACAAATTATGTGGCCAGATTTATTGGAACAAAATTCTTTTTCCTTTTAAATTTGGGAACGCTGAAATTTCTACCAAATAACGAACAAAGATTATATCCACAGTCTTCATGAAATTATTTCAAAGTCCTTTCTCTATAATGACACACACACTATTTGAGTAACATTTTATCTTTACTCATTTTATTTAGTGATGAAGATCATTGCACAAAAGTTTCATATATCAAGTATAAATAGGAGTAGACTAATGGCCTTGGTTCAGTTAATTATGACACCATTGCAGCTGATCACCAAAGATAGACAATCCAACATTTTATTTTCTGTCTAACAGGAATTCAAACATCCTGATAAATATCTAAGCCTATAGGATTGATTACAGGCAGTTTTAATTTCTTACTTTACACTATACATAAAAAGCCTACATATTCACAAAAATATAGTAGCTGTTTTACTCTGCTCAGGGTTGTTATCACATACCTCTGGACATGTTACTTGAACAAAGGTATAACGAGTCCTATAAAATACTGAGATATATGTGTTAATTGGATAATTAAAATCTATTATGGAGAATATTAATTCAGCAAGTAAGCATGATTTAAATCCTAAATCAATGTCAATAAACTGCTAAAATTCCAATAAGGTTACCAAAATACACTGTAAATATCGTTGATATATTTATAATTGAGTATTTTTTCAATGCAATTGTAATTATTATGTTACATTATGATGTCAGAAGTGAGAATGTTTTGTTGATGATTGCACTCCTCAGTTACTGGAGTAATATCCATATGCAGCAAGATTCCTTCTAATTTGCTGTACATACTATTGAAAGGAGAATGCACATTAGCAAATTTGATTGATTTGTACCTAACCTCCTGCATTCCATTTCTTCAAATTTGAGTTTGGACAGGGATGCTAAAACAAACCCATCAGTGAGGCAAACAGGAACAAATAGCTGTGAGGTTTGGCTTGAATGCTAATTTAGAACTCCTTCAAAAAAGTAAAATCTGCAAGATATATGTCTTTGATCAGAATTTGTCTTTCAAATATTTCACATTTTCCTGTCATTCATTTTACTTGATTTCTCATGGCAATGTGCCATTCCCTAGAGTGTAAGGAGAAGGGACTTTCTGTTGAGTCCACTGAGACAACAGGTACCAGAATGCCCCATATTGATTGAATTTCCCCCCCCCCCTCTTGAAAGAAAACACTGTCTTATTTCTCGAAAGCAAAATCAGTTTAAAAAGTCGTGAATGTCAATCTGCAATTCCCCCATTCAATGATGCACAACATGGAGATTCAGGAATAAATTTTATTCATTTTCATTTGAATCTTGCTGCTAAAATACTGGTTTTCTTTGTGCACATATAAATTACCATCACTCTTAGATGTTCTGAGCCTTTATAGTCCTGTGACCACATTCTGTATTCACCATCTTACTCCTGTTAAGGTTGTACTGGTACGTTTGAGCTGTCAGAACTTGGAAAACATGCATTGGAGTGTCCGTTTAAGCCACCAAGTGAACTGGATTCAAAGGTCAGTTATTTGAGGAAACTAAATAAACTTCTAATTGTTTTTGCACTCTCAGTGAGTAATGTTAATTTGCAACTAAAGTACATCAATTTGACCATAAGACATAGGAGTGGAAGTAAGGCCATTCGGCCCATTGAGTCCACTCCACCATTCAATCGTGGCTGATGGGTATTTCAACTCCACTTGCCAGCATTCTCCCCGTAGCCCTTAATTCCTTGTGACATCAAGAAGTTGTCAATCTCTGCCTTGAAGACATTTAGCGTCCCGGCCTCCACTGCACTCTGCGGCAATGAATTCCACAGGCCCACCACTCTCTGGCTGAAGAAATGTCTCCGCATTTCTGTTCTGAATTGACCCCCTCTAATTCTAAGGCTGTGTCCACGGGTCCTAGTCTCCTCGCCTAACGGAAACAATTTCCTAGCATCCATCCTTTCCAAGCCACCTATAGGGAAGCTTCATAAATTATGTAATTTGAGCTGTTTGTTTTAAATACATTCACAGTTTGTGGATATCACTCATGAGGCTAGCATTTAATGTCCTTGAACTGAATGGATTTCTAGACCGTCTCAGATTGTAGTCAAGAGTCAACCACAGCATTGAGTTTGAAATTCCACATAGGCCAGACCAAATAAGGATAGCATATTAGCTTTCCTAAATAACAACTTAGTAATTTCATTGAGTGGTAACTACTGCTTTCCTCTGAAGGCAGGGTGGGATGAGTGGGAGTGGTAACCATATAATTGGGAAGGCAGAGGTAGGGTGGAGATCGCACGCAATGAAGCAGGCCTTCCCTAAAAACAGTTACCTGAGGCAATTACTGGCTCTCCGTCCACTGGACAAAGCCCCATCAGCTCCAGTAAATACCAGTAACAATCTCGGGAATGAGTGATAAAAGGTCATTAGGTTCAAAATTATCATTCAGAGCTTAAGGTGGATGTGTAAAATAATTTTTGAGATACGAAGTGTTGTCAAAGCTTATGTTTTGCTGCAAGAAATATGAGAGACGGGGACATTGCACTTTTTATTAAGTGTTGATAACTGTTTAAAATATAGAATATAACAGAACAAAATAAAATAGAAATTTATTGTCCTGTGTACTTTTACATGAAAAATAGTGAGAAGTTTTATACATCACCCCATCACAGTATCTACAGTGTCAATGACAGAAGTCATACATAGTGATTTTTTAAAAAAGTAAAATTAAGCCAAAGTTCATCACAGTTCAGTTCATCACATAGTCAGAAATAGGAGTATGATATAGAATGAAGACCTGGCACTGATTTGGGCCAAATTACTCTGTTCTGTGTAATAACTAACAAAAGTTGATTAAAACCTAAGCATATTGATAGGTGCAAATTATAATAGTTTAATCAGCTAGCTAAACTGGAGATTTTTTTTATGCAACATAATAAGGCACACTCATTTGCAGTGTGAAATCATAATATGTTTTACTCAATTCTTGACATATTGAAGCCTTGTAACCAAATTTATTTTTTATTGATGTCACTGTTAAGGCCAGCATTTATTAATCCAATTGAAACACGCTTCAAAGATTAAAGAGCTGTATTGGAACTTAAACATTCTATTGGTAAAATGACAAGCAGGTCATAGAGCTGAATCCGATATCTTATCTTCCTTGCACTTTGGAACTATGCATGGGTGATATACAAACTGATTTTTTTCTCTTCCCTGGTAAGTCTGGGTGAGAAAGGTTGAAATTACAGTGAGAGTGGAAATTCAGATTCTCTTTATTTTGAAAGATTTCCTAAATTTCCCCTCCAGCCATGAATGGTGACTTCAGAACCTTGCCATTTGAGTAGTGACTACCTTATTTCCATACATTTGGATCTCATTAAGGCCCCAACTTGTCTTATTTATACATCCTTTTCAATTTCTTCTCTCCTTCCTTATGAACCTAAGTTAGAGCAGGTACCTGGCAGTTGAGCTCAACAAATGCTTGTCCCAGCCAACATGCAACATTCCAGAATGTTCCGTGGCCACTAGCCTCCTCAGCTCCTTGAACACACCGGTTAGCATCAGCACACCACCGGCCTCACCATGTCATCGCATCTACTTCTGGATCTCCTCAGACACCACATCAGTCCTTCAACACTTTACTTCGGAGCTCTGGGACACCTAAGACTTGCATATTCCTGCTGTTTCACGTTGTGTTCAGAGACACATGCATTTGAACAGGATGCATCTTTTGGCTAGGAACTTGCTTTCTTAATGCCCACTCACTTTACTACTTACTTGGAGGCTACCAGCCTCTGTATACTTCATATTGTTTTCTTACTGCATGCTCATTTCACTTTGTCTTATGGGCAGCCAGCCTTTGTGGGGACTCTAATTGATTTCTTCATGCACAAGGTCTTTAATGATCAGTTACAGCAGGAGAGGCAGGCAGCTTGTGACAGTGGAGTACACTGAACAGTTGACCTTGTTAGATTGGAAGACCTGGGCAGTTATCCCCTAATGCCTTTGGCTTAGCAACCTACTTAGAGTCACCTGTCCAGATTGCAGGCTCTCCATCCTCAGCTTGACCTGCTGCAGGCTATATTATTATAAACAGGGAGGAGCACTTGTGCTGAGAAGATGTTTCATTTTGGGTACACACACACACACACACACACACACACACCTCTAGGCCTGGTCATGGGCCAATTGTATGTGCATTGAGACAAAAGAAAAGACTGACTCTAAGGGAAGTAGCTAGAAGAGTAGTTAGTGATAGCGAGTGTGCAGGTGAGGTGGTGGGGTGTCCTCTGTGAGAAAGAAGAAGTGCTGAGTACAGGAAGGCTTAGTAATGGCAGGCAGAAGAAGAAGGAAACAATCTGAGGGCACATAGGCGACATGGTGATGTACCATTGTGGAGTGCAGAAGATTATTAACCTTTTCCAGGAGCTAATCATCCTGCTTTACTCAAGACAGAATATTGACCAAGGCGGCATCTTGTATCCAGGCTAACTGGGCTTGGAAATGTCTACTGTTTTTAGTCAGCTGTTGGCCTCTCCACTACCCCGTCTATTAAAAATTCATGAGTGAAGTGGAAAGTGAGCTTTCCTTTCCTCTTGGCGATATACTGATTGTTGCGTTTCAAGCACCACTTTTGTGAGGGACAAATTCCAGTTTGCAGCCCCTAAAGTGTACAGATGGGCTTTATATATAGTGCCAGTGGAGTGAAAGCCTGAAGGTCCTGGAGTAGCAAGTTCTTCCATCTCTGACCCCATGCTATTTCCCAAGAAAGGTATTCAAGAGTGGAGTTGAATGATTAAGAGCAGAAAACTGCATTAGAATAATAACCCAGGGCAGTACAGATATCGCGGATCACTAAACAAAACACAAAACTAAACTCCCACCCAATCTGTTGTGCAAAAACATATTGTTGGATAATATTTTATAAATTTTGATTTGTTTTAGGATGTGACTGGAACTTCATGGTATCAAACAGAGTTTGGCCTCACAAGCAAACCAAGACACCAATTCAGACACACTATAGAGGTAGGAAGCAAATGGACACAGCAGTGTTTTGAGGATTTTGTAAAGAAAACTTTAGATTGAATTGCATTTTAAAAATCAGCTAACAAAGGAGTTGGTTTGAGTTACTATTGGTAATACTTGTTTGGATGACTTCTCTGTAATAGTCTTGGTATTAATAATGATATTTCTTGGTTCCTTTTTTGTGCTGTAGTTTGGCCAAGTATTTGCATCATTCATAATTATGATTGTGTGTGTTACATCTGTCTCTGGGTTGAATTCACAGTGTAACAGTGATGCTTTTGACATTCTAGTATATTCATTTTTCATTATCCTTGAGAAGGTATTGGTGAGCTTCCAGCTTGACAACTGAGCAGTTTGCTGAGCCATTTCAGAGACATTTTTTTAGAGTGTAGAGTAGAGTAGCTTTTATTTGTCAATTCTACTGTATACAACAGTAAAAACAGGACCATGTTCCTCCAGGACCAAGGTGTACATGGACAGCACAAACTACACGTTCATATAAAGGGCTGCAGAAAGTGCATAAGAAGTGCAAAACACGCAAAGTACAGTGTAATAAAAGAATGATAATTAATTGACATCGTTCTAGCAGCAAAACAAAGTCATGCAAAGAATTTCAGATGGGAAAGAGTCCAATCATACAATGTTAAGGAGCCTGATGGCTTGGGAGGACCTGGAGCATAGTCTGGCCGTGAGAGACTGAATGCCCTGGTATCTTCCATCAGATGGCAGGAGGGAGAAGACTTTGAGTGAGGGGGCGTGTGGGGTCTTCCACAATGCTCTTAGCCTTTCGGATGTGGCGTGTGGTGTAAATGTCTGCAGTGGAGGGAAGAGAGACCCGATGATCTTCTTAGCTGTCCTCACTATCCATTGTAGGGCCTTACGATCTAAGATGGCGCAATTCCGGAACGAAGCTGTGATGCAGCCACGAACCCTCTTTAGAATATGGTGAAGAATGGGGATGGGTGGGAGGTGGATTTTCCTCAGCCTGAGCAGAAAGTAGAGGCACTGCTGGGCTTTCTTGTGTTCCGCCCCCGCCATGCTCAGTGTCATGGTGTTGGAAATGCAGTTCCCAATGTTCCTAATCCAGACTGACTGAGATCTCCCAAGATCCTGTACGAAGGGAGGTATTTAGGCCCAGCAAACTCAGCTTTCCAGTCAGGTGTTAAGGAATGATAGTGTTAAATGCAGAACTAAAGTCTACGCACATACAGTAACATACTGCTAAACAGCTGTAGCTGACGCGGTGTCATAATGCTTATTCCAATTGGATATACCCAACTAGGCTAACCCTCAGCTGGTAAGTTTGTATGAGAAATTGTTTATGTATTCGTAGTCACAATGTGGAGCTACAGATAAGACATCAATTGTGTGCAGTTCATGTAACATGGTACAAGCGAAATAATATTAATTACTGCGCACGTCTGTCTACTCAGTTGAATTTTCAGCCCACAAAGCCTTATGTAACAGAATTTCCAACAATAGGTGGTGATGCTAATGGAGGGCACTGAGCAATCAAGCTGAGAAGTTCACCAGGATCTCCATATGTAGGTTGCAATAGGGATGGAAAACAACTGGATCAGTCAAACGGACTCTCGCTGGAAAAACAAAGTGTCTTTGGTGCAAAGAGGGCTGATAAGAAGGGGGAACAGATAGACAAAGGATCCCTCAACCACATATAATCCACAAGCTTTGGTTGTTTACATACTGTAATTAGTTCCCTGTTTATTCTCAATTCCCCTTACTGATGGTCATGACCTGATTCTAGTGGAACAAAGAATCCTTGCTTCATGATCTTCGGGCTTTCTGTATATACAGGTCTTATGTTACATTTCTGGCAGGGTTCCACAGCATAGACAACAAATCATGGTAGATAACGACAAAAGGCTTAAAGATTCAGTGCAACTCTCAAGATATTTGAAGTCGTTAATGTGAAAGTGATCTTTGCTTCATGGCTTATATCTCTTAATAATCTTGATGTTTCATTTTCTAAAATTACTCTTTTCACAACTGAAATACTCATTGAGATATCACATGGAACTGCTGGGGAATAGGACACAATTCTTTAGATTAGATTACTTACAGTGTGGAAACAGGCCCTTCGGCCCAACAAGTCCACACCGACCCGCCGAAGCACAACCCACCCATACTCTTACATTTACCCCTTACCTAACACTACGGCCAATTTAGCCTGACCCACACATCTTTGGATTGTGGGAGGAAACAGGAGCACCCGGATGAAACCCACACAGACACGGGGAGAACGTGCAAACTCCTGAGGCGGGAAATGAACCCGGGTCTCTGGCACTGTGAGGCAGCAGTGCTAACCACTGTGCCACCATGCTGCCCACTTTGTCTCTGCATTTTAGTATTAAGCCTCATTGTAGAGTAAGAAATTCAAAGTTGCATAGCAATGTGCTTGTCAATTACATGAGCAAGTACTGCAGGCATAAATAACATGAGAATTCCCAAGCATTGTCATTCTAGCTGAGAATAGCAGTGTAACTATGTGTACCAGTGCAGTTGCAGATTGGATGTGCCTTGTACATACATTGTTTGCAATACGTACCCAACTGAAACTTTCAGTGCAATTCGAGATTGCATTTTTACTGTGGTTCAATGAATGTCTGGTACTTTAATACCACCAAAGAACTAGCTCTGAAAGCCAGTGTGCTTCCAATTAATTGGACTATAACCTGGTGTTGTGTGATTTTTAACTTTGTACACCCCAGTCCAACACCGGCATCTCCAAATCATGACCAAAGAACTGAAGCAGGTTCTGAGTGGAAATTTATGTAATTGTTCTGCATTTGTTAGGCCATGATAATTTCTGTCTGTTTTCTTCCTGTGCTATTTGATAGCTGCGTAACTGGGAAAAGAACCTTCGTGAACGTGCAAGTGAAGGCAATGTTGAGAAACACTGCAACAATGCCAGAAATGAAATTAAAAGTTATAAAGAATTGGTTTCCAAAACAGGCAAGTTCTGTAACACTGGATTTTATTTTCCATGGAGGAATAACTAACAATTTATCAAAGTAACGATTTTCCTTTGGAAGAACAAATAATTTTAACAAATAATGTTAAATGCCAAATAATATGACTGTTTCCCAATGCCATCGTTTTAGTAGACCAGTGAAATTGACACTGCAAATTCCCACTTCCTTGTTGATACATAATGCCCTTTGTCAATTAAGTTAGATTCTGGAACTGACTGTAAAACTGATAAAGAGGAGCTGTTGTGATGGGGGATATCCTTCCAACTATTATCTGTCTGTCTAATTTTTAAAAATACTCTTTCATTTTTAAAACATGGGAAATTAAATATTTTTCTTCAGGAAAAGAAGTGTCTCATAAAGTTATTTTCCAAATGTGTACAGCATAGGCAAAGTAGTATTTATTGACCATTCCTCGTTTGCCCAAAGCCAATAGAAATCAATCACTTCCTGTGCTGATGGAATTAGTTGCAGGTCAGATCTGATAGGACAGCAGGTTCCTTTCCATAATGGACAATGTAGTGAACAAGTTGGGTCCTTACAGAAATTCATTTTTATTTCCTGATGCCAATCCAAATTTACTATATTCATTGAATTCAGTTATACAATGTGACATGGCAGGATTTGCATTAATGTTAGGGGAGGTCTTGACTTTCTGCAGTAGAATGAAAGGATGATAGTGAACCATTGCACACTGATTTCATTTCCAGCTTTTCAAGCATTTGAAGATCAAGTCAAAATTGGTATTCATTGCACCATTTTCTGAATGGGCAAAAAGGAACAAAAATGAAGAATGAAATGTTCCACATACAGTCTGCAGCCATTGTAAAGGTGACTTGCCAGCCATCCCTATTGGCTGCCCAAAACAGGTGTGGGGTCCTTGGCTCTTAGTTAAGGGTCTAAACTTTTCGTAATGATCTTCCTGAAGAAAGATGGCAAGTGTCATTCATTCAACACAAATGCCAAGTATGACCATTTCCAACAGAGAGAAATTCAATTACCCTTAACATTCAATGGAATTGTTACCATTGGACTGTGGGGAATGAACAGGCAATTAGGACTAATTCGATAGACAATGGACTGATGCAATATTGTTCTATGATTCCTGAGGAAGGGTGGCCAGTGAAAAGACTATTGAGATCGTATCCTTTTGCAGCCTTGGATATGTTGAAAGGCACTCTGTGGTTCTCCTCTCTGACCTATCACCATCATCCCCACCTTCATCTACCTATCACTTTCCCAGCTACCTTCCCCCAGCCCCACCCCTTTCCCATTTATCTCTCAACCCCCTTGGCCCACAAGCTTCATTCCTGATGAAGGGCTCCCGCTCCCGCTCCCATGCTGCCATGCTGCCATGCTGCCTGGTCGGCTGTGCTTTTCTAGCACCATACTCTTCGAATCTGTATATTGCACGGTTCACGTATCTTATGTGATTGTACCTACTTTTGTAGAATGACGTGCTATTTGCAAATTTTATGGTTAGAAATGTTTTGTTGCTTTTCTTCATATATTTTGATTATTTTCTAATATATGATTAGTGCCTTACTATGAAGAAGGAAAATCACCTCTGGATGCCTTACATAAGGCAGCGGTAGACTATGCCTTGGCTGTAAAATTGAAACCAAAGGATCCAGAGCTGCATTTCCACCTAGGTGTGGTGTTAGAGGAACATTACTATGCGGCTGTGATATATGGTGTGGTGAAAAAGGTAAGATAACTGTAGCAGGCTAAACCCTATAGATCTGAAAAGAAAGCACACTTGTCAAAGTATTGAAATTTCTGTTACCAAATATGAGAGATAATGCTTCCATTCTTTTTTGATACCTTAATATTTTCCAAGATGGTGATGTTTTCTGAAGGAAATGATGAGAATTGAATTGTTTTAATTAAGAAGTTTCTTGAAAGCTTTGGATCTTCATTTGGGAAAGATGTTTGTTTCAGGGCTCCTCTTGATTGAGAACACAGGCAGAGATTTTTATCTGCTTACTGTGTTGTCTAAACTGGAAAATGAGTACGGTAGGTGATCAGTTTTCTCATCTGGAATATCTCCTGTACAGTGAATGCTTGAGGCATGCATGACTTTATTTGAATGGACTTCAAAATAGTTTGGTTGGTGCTTGTAGAATAATGGGATTAGCATCAGAAGCACCCATGATGATTATGTCAAAGTTACATGATTAAATAGAGTGAGCTGGAAGAGAGTAGCTCTGCTGTACAGAGTGAAGAGAATATGAGTAAAGATCAAGACAGAAATAGAGTTTTTGCAAATCGTTCCATAAGATCCAAGAGTGTTACTTTGGGGGAACTGAACAGAGTTAGATCCCAAAATCTCAACAAAATAGTACTTGCTCCCAAATCAACAGGAAACCAAATGGAGGACGCCCCAGGCTCCACCGATACAAGTTTTAGATGAATTGGTAGACAGTACTGCTGTTGCAGTTGATGCAGAGCACTCCAATCCCCAGCCTTAATAAGGGAATATCAGTAGCTGTTGTAGAAATTATGCGGTTATGTTAGACCTAAAGAAATCTTCCCAGGCTCTGTGACCTCCCATTCAGTGACCTCCCTCCTCCTTGGATTGCCTCCTGTTCTTCTAAGTTTAACTAGCTCCGTGCTATGGACACAGGAAAGTTAAATTTGCTTTCTCTCCCATCTCAAAATTTGAGAGAAGCCTTCCAGCCCCCTTTAATTGCTGGCAGCACACTAAGATCAATAGATAAGCTAAGAGCGTTGAACCAGATTATGCCTATTGCTGGAGCCATCAACAGATATGCAGTTTCGCTGTTCACCATCTAGCTGTTGCGTACAGAACTCAAAAATAGCTCAATTAAGTTTTAAATTATCTTTAAAAGTAAAGACCTCAAAATCTTCAGTTTTTCTCAACCATGTTATGTCCTGATGTGCTTAAAGAGATCGAGTTCCAGTTAAATTATTTACAATGTTTATCTTAGTGATGACTTTGCTCATCAGATTTCACAACTTTCTCCATGTAAATCTTTGAGTCCTTATTCTGTCCTCCTATACAGCCTAAACCATCAGTCTACAAAAGTTCAGATTGAAGATTTCACTACTATTTTTATTTCTTGCCCTTATCAATTCTGAACATACTAGATAAATAAGTTATCTTTTTTACAAAAACAGAAATAACTGAAAAAATGCAGCATATGTGAATAGAAATCCAAGTTAATGTCTGAAGGATATGAGCCAAGTGCTTGCAAATGGAACTAGATTAGGTTAGGATATCTGGTTAGCATGAACGAGTTGGACTGAAAGGTCTGTTTCTGTGTGCTCTATCTCTATGATTCTATGACCATTCATTAAAACATTAACTGTGATTTCATTCCACACATACTGCCAGACCAGGTGAGCTTTTCCAGGGATTTCTGATTTTGTTTCTGGTTTCCAGGATCCGCAATTCTTCCAATTATCTTGTTTAGATTTTCTTACCTAAGATGAATCAAAACTGGGTCTTAGTTGCACTGATATACACCACTGAAGTAATGCAGTTTATCTCACCAGTCATTGCAACAATGCTTTGTTCTTTTAACTGTTATTTATGTGGATAAATTATGTATAATTTCCAAAACATGATGTCTGCTAGCATTCTAAGGGTTGAATCTCATTTACATTAATAAAACATGTTTTGGCAGTAATCTTTGTGAACATTTCCCTTTGTTTTCAGGATTGTTAGAATTTAAACCACCTTAGAGAATTGGTCTATTAATTTTTAACATTAGGATGATTTTAATCTGCCCTCAGATTGAAGACCAGGGTGCAGAAAAGCTCTCTGCAGCTGAGATCTCTGGTAGAAATGATGAAATTGCAGTCATTTGTAGACTTCATGGCTTCAAAGCAGATTGCACACTACAGCAACAATTGAAGGCATTGGACATGGAATATCACCAATTAAAGGAACAGGGGCAGACTGCCAAATCTGATTATGTACAGTCACTCTACAGCTGGAAAGCTCAGCAAGCAGGGAAGGTATGAATCTAGAAATTACTGTTAATATTGTATTTTCAAAAAATACCAAACAGATTGAGACAAACTGACTTCATTTGCCTGCATGATATCTCAGGGAAGATTGTACGCTGGCCATCCCAGTACTTCTTGACCTGTAAGCCACAGCTGATCGCATCATCCTTTTCCAGTGGCTTTGTCCAGACTATACTTGTCCGGTTGCTTTCTTATAGTTCAGTCACAGTGAGAGAATCACATGCTATAGCTTCTCTTCATTCTCACACACAATTACACCAGAAACCATGATTCTGAGGTGGTGACCTTTGAGAACCTGTTCTATGTCCCAGACGAGAATTCAGTGCTTTGCATTGAACTCAGTTGGGTGGATTGAATTGGGCAATAATGCTGATTATGTTACATAATCTGCATAAATCATCAGCATGAATAAGTGAAAATTAGCCTTGATGGATTCATAAGCATGTATGTAATATAATACAAAATTTGGTAGCCATGAAATACAAAACATGTAACATGAAAAACACTGATCCAGCACCAAAAAATAGTTTATTTCTGTGATCCACTTCTGCATAAATCCTTACATATGTAATTTAATGGCAAGAGCTTTGATCACGTAACTGATGCTCTATATTATTTATTTTTATTGACTGGCTACATAATATAGGATGGTAAATTGAAACCAGTGGTCTCCGATGAGCATAAGTACATCGAATGGTCCCTGCTGAAATACTTAGATGCCTTGTCTCTTCAACCTCAGAGTTGGAAATACAATTTTCATGTTGGTCGGTTGTACCTGTTCCAAAAAAAGAACAATGATGCACTGAAACATTTACAGGTGGCACTAGCACAGAGACCAACAGAACCTTCCATCAGGTGAGCAGCTAAAGCCACAGACTTTGTTCACATCACCTTGGTAAGGATTATTGCTGAAAAACAACACGTTTGTCAAAACATTTTGCATTCTTCAGGAAAATTCACAGGAAATACTAATATGATGGGAAAATCAACATTTTATGGTGTGTGAGAAGAGAGTGTTGATTGGCTGGTCAGTCGACTCTGATGAATACCACGGGACATTCATTCATTAGATAACAATTGACAGTAACTGCCAAGCTTTGTTTAAATTTAAACCAGTTAAGTTGGCTATGATGAGTCCAGTCATTTCCTTGAGAAATTAACCAGAGAATGGTTAAGTTTTTTTTTAGTTGAAACAGGTACAATATTATTATTTTCTGACCGCAAATAACAGGACCCAGTGTATTAGTAGACACAACTTCCAGTACACACAAATATATCACACTGCAAGCCCAAATGACATTCATAAATTGGTTGTCAGCCTGATTCTTAGCACACTCAGAATTATTTAGCTGATGACCAATCACAACTAAAGTTTGATACTGTGTTTTGATTTTCACAAGCACAGGCTGATTGGTATGGTTAGTCGCTTGCTGAATTGCAAACCAAATGGATCTGCTGTTTGGTACGACCTCCCAGTCTTTGAGATGTATGACCTATTCACTGGA
Organism: Hemiscyllium ocellatum; assembly: GCF_020745735.1. Classification (NCBI taxonomy): domain Eukaryota; kingdom Metazoa; phylum Chordata; class Chondrichthyes; order Orectolobiformes; family Hemiscylliidae; genus Hemiscyllium; species Hemiscyllium ocellatum. Next base: position 109,920,548 of record NC_083410.1, on the reverse strand, counting down.
CAGTTGAGTTTGTATAGCACATCATTCATTTCTGTGATTAGCTGAATGTCTTTTTGGGCTGACAGCAATGTCCTGTCAGTGATAAACACCACTCATGTTGATATTGCATTGTAGCAGCATGAAACATGGCAACAGCTCCACCAATCACCATCCACTTGTCAACCAATTAGCACTTTGTTTTCATATTGCGGTTCTCCTTTTACATTGGTATACTTAGGAATTATCTTGATGATTGTAAGACGAAAAGGTCCAACAAAATGTGTTTTTTTTCCCAGCAATGCTGAAGTTGTGTACAAGGACAAGTGCCTTAATTTTCTTTACAATTAATGAAAACATCTTGCATCGAATTTTTAAAAGTTTTTATAGACTTTCACTGTGTTCTGCACTACTTATTTCAAATTATATAATTATTAAAATGATTGATTAATAATTCCACTAAACAAAGTTAGGGTTATAAATCTAAGATGGTTGCTCATAAAGTCAGTAAGAAATCCAGGAGAAAATTCAGAGTGCTTAGTATGTGGAACTCACTACTGTAGGAAACAGTTGATGTGAATAGTACAGATACGTTTAGGTAGAAGCGAGACAAACGCAAGAGGAAGTAAAGAATGAAAGTATTTACTTATAGGGTGGAATGAAGTGAGGTGAGGCTTCTCTGGGCTATAAACACCTGTATAAACCAGTGAGGTCAAATCCTCAGTGAGTGCCATAAACACTTTGTAATTCTGCATAACAATACATTTTCTGACAAAGCTCGAAATGCCGATTCTCCTGCTCATTGGATGTTGCCTGACTGGCTGTGTTTTTCCAGCACCACACTCTTCGTCTCTGATCTCCACCATCTACAATCCTCACCTTCTCCTGTAACCGTCCATCTGCAAGGACAAAGGTGGAAACATCTATTCCCAGATATATCTTAATTATGTGCCGGCAAGTGTACAGTGATGAATTTATCATCTTGAGTTTTACTTTGCTGTCTCAAGTACATTGAGTTCCACTATTTCTGAACTAATTTGCCACATTCCTGTGAAGCACAATATATTTATGCGCTCTAAGTTAGTGTAGTTACTGCCCTGGAAATACACATCACTGGTTTAAAAATAGACAAGATGTTTTACAATATTTTAAAGGGAAAGAAATTTATCTTCATTCTGTTTATTATATATGTCAGTATCTTACACAAACCTAAGCATACTTCAGTTTTGACTAGGCCACCTCACTGTTTATGGTGATTAGGATACAAATGGCCATGTCATAGAATCATACAGCACAGAAATAGACTTTTTGGTCCAACTCGTCCATGTCAACCAGTCATCCAACCAATCCCTCTTAAAAACTTCCTATTCATATATCCGTCCAGATGCTTTTTAAATGTTATAATTATACCCAGCTCTGCCACTTCCTCTGGCAGCTCGTTGCGTGCACGCACCATACTCTGCGCGAAAAAAAGTATCCCTCAGCTCCATTTTAAAACTTTCCCCTCTCACCTTAAACCTATGCCCTTTAGTATTGGACACCCCACCCCTGGAAAAGACCTTGGCTATTCACTCTATCCATGCCCATAATAACCCCTCAGCCTCCAACACCCTGCTGGAAGAAAGCCCCAGCCTATTCAGCCTCCCCCTATAACCCAAACCCTCCAGTACTGGCAACATCCTTGTAAATCCTTCTTGCACCCTTTCAAGTTTAACATCTTTCCTACAGAAGGGCAACCAGAATTACACACAGTATTCTAAACGTAGCCTCACCAAAGTCCTGTACAGCCACAACATAGAAGTTGGAACACTATACTTAATGTTCTGATTAAGGAAGGCAAGATGTATGACCTATTCACTCGGCAATTAAGTTTGTTGTAGCACATTAGTCATTTCTGTGATTAGCAGAATGTCTGTTTGGCTTGACAGCAGAATCCTGTCAATGACAATACGCAGTAATCCTGCAGCATTTGCCTGGATCTGAGTTCAGGTATTTGCTCATAATACACTACTGCTTTTCTACCTCATTTTTCCTCCTTTTAAACAATTCTTAAAGCATTAAACATTTGATCATCTTGTCTAGTATGTCTTGTTCTGGCTTGGTGTCCGACTTAATTCTATAAGCTTCTGTGAAATGCCTTGGGAGGCTTCGTTATGTTAAAGGATCTACAGTATGTAGATAAAGATTATTGATGTTCATAGATCCAAATCTCTCACAGAATAATCCTGTCTCTGGATTGTTTCTGTAAGGAAAAGCAATTTTGATGTTTTATTAGGCTGGCTCACATTCAATAACAAATGGGTCATAGCCATCTGTTAAATATTTCTAATATTGATGTTGGGCAGCACCTTTCCTTTCATTATTATAGTTAAGAATCTACTGTGCAGGGTAGAGAGAGCCTTTTGAAGAGCAAGCTATATTGTGCAAGAGGATGTAGCTGTATAACTAACAATGCCCAAGTCAGGCAACAGGTTTGCAGGGGCTATATAGTCACAGGATAGTGAATTCCTGTCTAAATCAATCGAGACTAAAACAAGAATGAAATGCTATGAATGTTGGATATCTGAAAAAAAAACAAATGCTGGAGAATGTCAACAGATCTGGCAGCATCAGTGGTGAAGGGAAGTGTTAATGTTTCAATTACTCTCCTCCTCCTATCTCAGCTGAGACCGAGAAAACCTATTTTTATAAAAAAAGGTTTGATAAAAATGTGTTGGGATGATTTTTCAGATACAATTTGACGCGTTCAAATGATTCCATATGATATAGTAGTTCTCTCATGTTGGGGCGAGGGTCAGGAGATTTGCAGTTATGGTGAAACAAGACAGAGGTGCTGATGTGACAAGCATGGCTGCATTTGAAAGAAAGCAAATCTACACACTTGAGGGAGAAAGGAGCAGAAAGATAATTTGATGGGGTTAGTTGAGAAAAGGTAATGGGGGCTATTGTGGAACATAAATATAAAGGGCCTAGTGGGCCATACAAATATTATGGAATACTTTTATAACATAACATCGTGATGCATGAATATCCTAAAATATTGAATGATTCTTTTTGCAAACTGAAATATGTGTGCAGGGCACTTCCTTCAGGTATTAAATGGATGTCACCTCCAATATAGTTGTTCTGTGTGGGAAGCAGTCTTGATTTCTCATTTTATGTTTTCTTGTGTTATTAAATGGCCTGCTGTTGGTGTAAGGAGGAGATTTTACCTCTCTTTCCACTCAGCAGAAACTAAACAATTGAATACTTACCCTGGTCATGAGATCACAAAAAGTAGGAGAAAGTTTTGGCCTATTAAGGCAGCTACACCATTTAAAAAGATCATCATTGAAAGTTTGTCTCCAATTTTGCTTGTTCTATCATCTATGTCATAGAATCCGTACAATGTGGAAATCGGTTCTTTGGCCCAACGAGTTCACAACAACCCTCCGAAGAGTAACCCACCAAAACCCATTCTCCTACCTCAATACTCTACATTTAGCCCTGATTAATGCACTTGACCTATACAACCCTGAACCCTTCGCATGACCAATCCATCTAACCCGCACATCTTTTGATTGTGGGAGGAAACCGGAGCACACAGAGGAAACCCACGCACGGGGAGAATGTGCAAACTCCACACAGACAATTGCCCGAGGCTGGAATTGAACCCGGGTACCTGGTGCTATGAGGCAGCAGTGCTAACCACTGAGTCACTGTGCCGTCCAATGTCATTAATATAAATCATAAATAGCTGAGACCCAAGCACTGATCACTGCAGCACTCCACTATATAGTAATGAGCTTCATTTCCTGTGCTGTTCCACTAATCCCTGATTGAATGGTCTTGAGATGCTGATACATCATTTGGATCACAGGAACAATGCAAGTAGACATGGGAAAGTGACCCAGAAGCCTTTAACTGTGACCAGAGACAAAATACCTTGTGTCCAAAACCTGTGTCTGTAAATGTGATTTGCACACTCCCACCTGAATAATAACTAAATTTAGGGAAATGGCGGGGCAGTGATAATGTTATTGGAGTTAGACTGTAATCCAGACACCAAAGCCAATGCTCTGGGGGCGTGAATTCAAATCACACCAGGACACCAGGAGAAATTTCAATTCAGTTAATGGGGGTTGGAAGAAGGTTTGGGGCGATGTCAGAGGTAGGTTCTTTACACAGATTGGTAGGTGCGTGGAATGCACTGTCAGCAGCGGTAATAGAACCAGATACATTAGAGACATTTAACCGACTTTGGGTAGACACACAGATGATAGTAAAATGAAGGGTATGTAGGTTAGTTTGATCTTAGAGTAGGATAAAAGGTTGGCAAAACATTGAGGTCTGAAGGGCCTTTATTGTGCTGTAATGTTCTATGTTCTTAATTCCAATTTGGAATTGATAGCTGGTCATCAGTGAAGGCAAGGCTGTCTGGATCACTAATGTCTGTTAGGGAAGAAATTTGCTGTCCTTACCTAGTTTTGCCTACATGTCACTCCAGACCCACAGCAACATGGTTGACTCTAACCTGTCCTGTTATATGACCCAGCCTGCTTTCAATTCAAGGGCAATTAGGAATGGGCAACAAATGTTGGCCTAGCTAATGACACTCACCCTACAAGAGAATGAAGATTAATAGAATTTCTTGGTGATATTTTCCCCAACAGGTTAGCCTATATAAATTTGAAGTATTAGTTAACAATTAAGGATTTGTGCAACATTGTGATGATTAATCCTGATATTTTAGTTGAACAAACGGGACGTCAATATACATATTGCTTATTTATCCTCAGATTTTATGCTGGCTTGCTTGTGCTAGATCAGGATGATGGCCTGGGTCCTCAAACACGCTATGCCATTCAATATCTCCAACAGGGCTTAGAGCAATTACTAACTGACCTTCAAACTCCAAGTGACAACTCAGCAAAGTAAGTTTTTATTGTCCACAATAATACACTAGATACATGTTTGGATATATAATACATTTCTGAATTAAATTCCAAAATTTTTACACTGAGACTAAACACTCTTCATATAGATAAGGCCATCAGAGTCATTGAATCCGGACAAGTAGATTTTTTTTTTCACAAATCCCTGGAGCCAACCTCATTTTGCAGAGCTTGAGGTGATTAGTCTAATGCTGTGTCTATTGAGGGGTTTGGTAATGTGCAGCATTGTTTGTGTTTCTCTATTAGTGCATAAGGGGTTTCTCCACATAGATGGAGTTCAGGTACGGGTCTGCTATGAATTGATTGAATGGCAGAATATCCTTGAGGGTATGAATGGCCTCTTACTGTTTCAACGTTCCAGATGGGAAATTCAATACCAGCTTCAGGAACAAACATTCCTAGTACTTCTAGATTGAGTGTGAAGCTCCCTCCATTCTCCTAGCAATTTTGTTTACTCCTAATCTCAAGCGAATGCACATACTGTACCAGTATGACATTTTCTCTTGAGTCATAGAGCTGTACAGCATGGAGACAGACCCTTCGGTCCAATTTGTCCATGCCAACCAGATATTTGAAATCAATCTAATCTCATTTGCCAGCATTTGGCCCATGTCCCTGTACCATCCAGATGACTTTTAAATTGTAATTGCACAGCCTCCATCACTTCCCCTGGAAGCTCATTCCATTCACACACCACCCTCTGAGTGAAAAGGTTACCCCTGAGGTCCTTTTTTATTTCTTTCCACTCTCACCTTAACACTATGCCTAAAAAAAATGACATTGTCTATTCACTGTATCCATGTGCCTCATGATTTTATAAACCTCTAAAATGTCACCCCTCAGCTTCCAATGCTCCAAGGAAAATAGTCCCAGCCTATTTCTACCAGAAATTTGGTAGAATCTTGAGTCCTTCAGTGAGGTTTTCCTTGACATCAGGAGTAACTGATTATTATTTTTCAATAGAGTTCCAGACATCAAATAAGATTCTTGCTAGGGATTGGCAAGATGCCTGTTAAGAAGAATTATTGCTTGTTAATACTCTTCTATTATTTGCAAATCCAACCTCATTAATATGCAGCTTCATTTGCTACCACCTGCCACAAGGGAACCATATGCTGAAAACTCCTGTCACGAAAGTGAGAACGCATACCTTGTGACTCCAGCTTGCTGTTTGCTCCTCTGGGGTCCCACCTTTGACACTTGTCACAGTGCCTCAGAACTGCCTGCACCCCAGTTTCACAGCTATTGACCTCTAATACGTAATAGCCTCACTATATTATCATGGCACATCTTGGATCCATTTGCAGCAGATTTTTTTTAACTTAAGGGTGCTCTGGCACCTATCATTGCAACATCTTTACAAGGATACTTTGCATGCAGGGACATGGACTGAAGGTGTGGGGTGGACCAGGCTACATCTCAGGTCTGTTTGTCAATCTCTTAGCACTCACTCACATTGAGTCTACCTGTATGCTCACATACTTTTTCTGGCCTTGTCTTGCCTTTTATGGTTTGACTTCTCAGCCAGAGCTACCATGCTCACAATATTGTTATATTCTCTTGCCTTTTAATGTAGATACAAAGCCAAGTGTTAGCAGTCTTCAGTCAAGTCAAAAGATACTCTTCAGTCAGGTGGTCCTGACACAGAAAATCAAACACATTGCCCATGCAGCCACACCAAATGTCTGTGAAAAGCAATTGATGTAGAGATACATTGACTTCTAGTTCCAGAACCAACGGCTGTGCAGGAACCTGGGAGGTCCACAGAGCAAAAGGTGAAATTAGAGGGAATGTAGGTCCAGGGCAACCTCTAAAGTCAGACCAGGAACTTGGACTTAGTCAGTCAGTTGCTCAAGACAATCAGAATCCGGTTCCTCTCATGAGGGACAAGGACTCAAATGTTTGATAGCTGTCACCAATTTTGGGACACTCTGTCCTATTGTAGGCTGTCTTATCCTGAAATGAGGGAAAAGGAGGTATTAAGAGAGATGAAGGTAGGATTCTCAGCTGTCCATACTGGTGAAGCTGTGGTGAGATATTCCGAGGGAGTGAGTAGGAGGGGCAAAGGCCATTGCATGACTTAATAAGGTGAGGATGAAACTGAGGCAAGATTTGCTTGTGATAGTGAGTGTGTTAGACTGTGCACCCTCATGGAAGGTGGCTATTAAAGCAGAGATTAATATGGTGGCACTTATCCTGATGGTGTGGACAAAGTTGTTAATCTTGTTCCTACTCTGCTGAGCATTCCTACATACAACTGAGACTGTACTGACTCTGGTGGTAATGTCAGACAAGGCTGACAGAGCTCTAGAGAGTGATAGTATGAATCCAGTGGACTAAATGATCTCCTCTAAGCAGCATCAACTGGGTAGCAATCATAATAATAATGTTTGAGCTGTGATCTGGAAGTGGGGTGGCCAAATATCAAGGAGGTGAGGTGTGCATGTGTGCATCCATGCATCATATGGACACCTTCCCAGCAAGGTGCTGCTCTCCTAGCGATAGCACCTCCTCTGTAACACGCACCCACTTACCTTCATTCCAGATTGGCCTCCATGATGCTGCTGTGAACTGGGTACAGTCTCAGCTGTGACCACCATTCCTGCAAGCTACTTTCAAGGTATAGGCATCCTGTCACAACTAACCAACAAGTCAGGCTACCCAGAATCGGCCTAGGCTGGGTTTCCGCAAAGGTGTGCCAACTCATAAACAAGACCAGCAGCGTCATGTAAACCTCTGTTATGACTCTATAATGTTGCCCTGTTTACCCATAGTTAACCACTATCTCTCTATGTTTATTTCAGTGGGTTAGCAGATTAAGTCTATTCTGATGTTTTGAATAGTTTGTAAGTAAATTTTTATCCATTTTTCCCGTCTAGTCATGAACTCTCATTTCTTCGGGCTTTAGATACATTTTCTCTTCAGAACATTCAGTTGATCAAAGGGATATACAGGCTAGGAACATTTCTCTTCAACCCACCAGCAGGATTACCTGAAAGAACAATGTCTCCCGAACAAGTTCTTCACTTGTAAGTGTTAAATGTTGTTTTAATGAACTTCATATAAAATAAATTGCATTTATGTAGCATTTTTAATGCAATAAACCATCAAAACTTGATAAAAATGCCCAGAGTTAAATTTAAGCCCTGGGTGACTGTTTTGAAAAGCCAAACAAGCTATAGGAAATCAAGGAAAAGCTGTATGGATGATTATGTTTTTTGATTGAGCCAAATGTGGACAAATGTCTGCTTGGCTTCAGTCTTCGCAGAGAATCAAAACCTAGCTGAGGGGTCGGAAGGACAATGTGCTGCATCTATGGGAAAGCGAGATAAACACAAGGGAGAAAGGAATGAAAGATTATGCTGGTAGGGTTAAATAAAGAGGAATGGGAGGAGATTTCAATTGATTATAAACACCAATATGTACCACTAGGATATAGCTCGGTCTTAGAAACAATTTCCAGGTTCCTTAAGAAACAATAAAAAACAAATTTATTGAAAATGAAAATTACTTAAACAAAGATGTCGAGATTTTTAACACAAGATTTAAAACATGCAAATATAAACAAACAGACAAAAACACACCCTCAAAGTCTTGGTAAGAATATAAACACTAGAGTATAACATCTTAATTTGTGTTCTTTGCAAGTGCAACTTTTCCCTTGCTGCTGCCAGCCTCCATTGGTTTACAAAGTACTGTTTTCCAAAAAGTCCAAGATGTGGATAAATGTCTAGTCAATAATATCCTAAATTAATTTTTCAAAAATCACATCGATATGACAATTGCTTGCTAGTTGTTTAATAAACTCACTTACTATTTTAAATTTGAAGCAATGAAACAGTGATCCTTTATCACTGCTAAAGATCTGAATGGTCTTTAAATGCATTGCATAAATGCTAAAAATAATTTGCAGACTGCTTACAATTCATTATTTCAAGCATGTTACTGAGGAATACTTGCATTTTAAAAGCTGGGATAGACACTTTCAAAGAATTAGGAATTGAAACTTGTTCATGAGAGTGACCTAAGATGCAAGCTGGAAAATAATTTATTGTTAGAAGGATAGAAGACTTAGATTTTTTTTAGATTAGATTAGACTTACAGTGTGGAAACAGGCCCTTCGGCCCAACAAGTCCACACCGACCCGCCGAAGCGCAACCTACCCATACCCCTACATATTACCCCTTACCTAACGCTACGGGCAATTTAGCATGGCCAATTCACCTGACCCGCACATCTTTGGACTGTGGGAGGAAACCGGAGCACCCGGAGGAAACCCACGCAGACACGGGGAGAACGTGCAAACTCCACACAGTCAGTCGCCTGAGTCGGGAATTGAACCCGGGTCTCAGGTGCTGTGAGGCAGCAGTGCTAACCACTGTGCCACCGTGCCGCCCAAAAATAATCATTACCGTAACCACAAATTAGTTACATCACTGTCATTTTAATGAATGGTTTCAAGGATTTATCATTCAATAAAAGATAGATATATTTGAGATCTAATAAAGCATCATAAATTCACAAACCACAATAGGGTATTGAATTATACATTCTTTTGTTCTTTCTCTTACTCTATCTCACCTGAAAGCAATAACTGATGCTGGGTTACATTTACTAAGTTGCAGTTCCATGAACAATTAAATTAGGAGTAAGAGTAGGCCACTCAATCCCACGAGCTTCTGCCACCATTCATAAAGATCATGGCTGATCTGATTGTCCCATGTATCTGCCTGCTCCTTTCACCCGTTGCTTATCAAAAATCTACCTACCACTGCCTCAAATGTATTCAATGACTCTACTTTCACTTTCTTTTGTGAAAGAGCTTTCCAAAGACCCAGGACTATTTATGAGGAAAGGTTTCTCCTTATGTCTCTCTTAAATGACTAATACTTAGTTTTAAACATTGGTTCCAACTTCTCGATTCTTTCATGAGAGGAAACATTCTTTCCAGTTCCACCCCTCAGCATTTTATATATTTCAAGCAAGGTGCTTTTTATTCTTCTAAACTCCAGAAGATCAGTTTTATCTTGTCCAACCTTTCCTCATAAAACCATTCCTCCCATTCCAGGTATTAGTCGAGTAAAACATCTCTGAACTGCTTCTAAAACACGTACAGCCCTCCTTAAATAAGGAGACCAGTACTCTACACAGTATTCTGTATGCATCTCACCAGTGTCATCTATAACTAAAGCATAACATCCCTACTTTTATACTCCATTCCCCTCCGTAATCAACAACATTCTATTCGCATTTCTAATACTTACTGTACCGACATGCTAATGTTTTGCAGTTCATCTACAAGGACACCCAGATTCCTCTGCAACTCCGAGCTCTGCAATCCCTCACAATTTCAATATTACCACACTATTGTCAATTTGCCTAACCTTTTTGTACTCATTTAATCTATCTATATCCCCTTTTAGCCTCTTATTTATTCTTCACAACTTAATTTCTGATGATTTGGAGATGCTGGTGTTGGACTGGGGTGTACAAAGTTAAAAGTCACACAACACCAGGTTATAGTCCAACAGGTTTAATTGGAAGCACACTAGCTTTCGGAGCGTCGCTCCTTCATCAGGTGGTAGTTGGAGGGCTTATCCTAACACACAGAATTTATGGTATTACCTTTCATGGTATTTATTCTAACAGAGGAAAGGCTTAACAGACAATCAATTTTTCAATGTATAATTTCAGTTACATCGCACTCTAAATTTGTGCTATAAATTCTGTGTGTTAGGATTGAGCCCTCCACTATCACCTGATGAGGGAGCAGTGCTCCAAAAGCTAGTGTGCTTCCAATTAAACCTGTTGAGGTATAACCTAGTGTTGTGTGATTTTTAACTGTGTAATTCCTGATGAAGGGCTTTTGCCTGAAATGTTGATTCTCCTGTTCCTTGGATGCTGCCTGACCTGCTTTTCCAGCACCACATTCTCTACTCTAATCTCCAGTATCTGCAGTCCTCATTTTTGCTAAATTTATTTGCATGTCTATCGTCATGTCTTCAGCAAATTTAGCAACCGTATATTAGTTCCTTCATCCAAGACATTTCTATCAATTGAATGAAACAGCATTGATCACTGTGGCACACCACCCACTAGAAAAATACCCATTGATGCTAGTCTGAAATTCCTGTCAGCTAACCATTATTATGTTAATGCCTGCACGATGATCATCTATTTTCCACAATAACTTGGGATGTGACACCTTATCAAATGCCTTTGGGAAATTTAAGTATAGCATATCTACCTTTTTATCCACAGCATATGTTACTTCTCCAAAGATGTCTAACAAATTGGCTAAACTTGATTTCCCCTTCACAAAACCATGCTGATCCTGCCAATTACCTTGATTTTTTTTTCTAAGTGCCCAGCTATGACATCTTTAATAATAGCTTCTAACATTTTCCCTATAATAGATGCTAATCTAATTGTCCTGTAGTTTCCTGCTTTCTGTCTCCCTCTTGTTTTGAATAAAGGAATTACAGTCTCTAATTTTTTTCTCTAATGAAACTGTCCCTGAGTCTAGGGAGTTCTTGGGAATGCATCAAATATCTCACTACCCATTATTTTTAAGATCCTATAATAAAATCCATCAGGATCCAGGATTGTAAGCCTTCAGGCCTACAATTTCATGAATCATAGAGTCATAGAGATGTACAGCATGGAAACAGACCCTCTGTCCAAATCGTCCATGCCGACCAGATATCCCAACCCAATCTAGTCAACCTGCCAGCACCCAGCCCTTATCCCTCCAAATCCTTCCTATTCATATACCCATCCAAATGCCTTTTAAATGTTGCAATCGTACAAGCCTCCACCACTTCCTCTGACAGCTCATTCCATACACGACCACCCTCTGCATGAAAAAGTTGCCCCTTAGGTCTCTTTTATAGCTTTCCCCTCTCACCCAAAACCTATGCCCTCTAGTTCTGGACTCCCCGACCCCAGGGAAAAGACTTTGCCTATTTATCCTATTCATGCCCCAAGTCTCTTTGTTCAGCAACACTCCATAGGACCTTACCATTAAGTGTATAAGTCCTGCTAAGATTTGCTTTCCCAAAATGCAGCACCTCGCATTTATCTACCTGCCACTTCTCAGTCCATTGGCCCATCTGATCAACATCCCTTTGTAATCTGAGATAACCTTCTTCGCTGTCCACTACACCTCCAATTTTGGTGTCATTGGCAAACTTACTAACTATACCTTTTATGCACACATCCAGATCATTTATATAAATGACGAAAAATAGAGGACCCAGCACCGATCCTTGTGGCACTCCACTGGTCACTGGCCTCCAGTCTGAAAAAAACAACCCTCCACCACCACCCTCTGTCCTCTACCTTTGAGTCAGTTCTGTATCAAATGGCTAGTTCTCCCTGTATTCCATGAGATTTAACCTTGCTAACCAGTCTCCCATGGGGAACCTTGTCGAATACTTACTGAAGTCCATTTGGATCACATCTACCGCTCTGCCCTCATCAATCGTCTTTGTCGCTTCTTCAAAAAACTCAGTCGAGTTTGAGACATGATTTCCCACTCACAAAGCCATGTTGACTATCCCTAATCAGTCCTTGCCTTTCCAAATATATGTGCATCCTGTCCCTCAGGATTCCTTCCAACAACTTGCCCACCACAGACGTCAGGCTCACTAGTCTATTGTTCCCTGGCTTGTCCTTACCACCCTTCTTAAACAGTGGCATCACATTAGCCAACCCCCAGTCTTCCGGTCCCTCACCTGTGACTATCGATGATACAAATATCTCAGCAAGAGGCCCAGCAATCACTTCCCACAGAGTTCTAGAGTACACCTGATTGGGTCCTTGGGATTTATCCACCTTTGTGCGTTTCAAGACATCCAGCGCTTCCTCCTCTGGATTATGGACATTTTTCAAGATGTCACCATCTATTTCCCTACATTCTATATATTTCATGTCCTTCTCCATAATAAATACTGATGCAAAATACTTGCTTAGTATCTCCCCCATTTTCTGTGGCTCCACACAAAGGCTGCCTTGCTGATTTCTGAGGGGCTGAAAATGTGTTGCTGGTTAAAGCACAGCAGCATAGGCAGCATCCAAGGAACAGGAAATTCGACGTTTCGGGCCAGAGCCCTTCATCAGGATTTCTGAGGGGCCCAATTCTCTCCCTAGCTACCCTTATGTCCTTAATGTATTTGTAAAAACTCTTTGAATTCTACTTAATTCTATTTGCCAAAGCTTTCTCATATCCCCTCCTTGCCCTCCTAATTTCCCTCTTAAGTATACTCCTACCACCTTTATACTCTTATAAGGATTCATTTGATCTATCCAGTCTGTACCTGACATATGCTTCCTCCTTTTTCTTAACCAAACCCTCAATTTCTTTAGTCATCCAGCATTCCTTATACCCACCAGCCTTTCCTTTCACCCTGACAGGAATGTGTTCCTGCCTACTTTCCATTTCCTGATTTACAGTGAATTCTGAAATATTGCTTGTATCCTCTATAGTGAAGACTGACACAAAATGAACTGCAGACGTTCATCACCATTTCCACCAAAAGTCTTTCTTCAGCTGTGTGTGTTGGAGATTTGTTGAACAATAGAAAATATGAATACTGAGCCCAACAGTCGCCTCAGTCAGTTCTAGCCGTCCCATTGCCGACAAAGCTTCATTGATCAGGAGCAGAAGCCTTGTCATACTGAAACGAACTTCAGCACTCACATTGCTACCAGCCTTGAAGCTGGGTGGCTCCAACAGGGGTCATACTCATAACCTTTGAGGCATTGGAGTTCAATCTTTGAATTGAGATGTTAAATCACAGCCCCATTCGGACTCTCTGCTGGTGTTGAAAAGATCCCATGCCAATACCATTCCCTATACCCAAATCAACGTTAATCTCTCAATTAACATTGCCAAAAACATTTTATAAATTATATTAATACTTGTGGAGTCCTACTAAGAATAAATTGCCTGATGCATTTCTTATAACGTGGTAGTTATTATACCAATAAGTAACCGGCTGTAATATACTTGGGAACATCCATAGGTCATGAAAGACAGTATAGACATGCAAGTTTTTATATGACTCAGTACTTGAAAGGGGTCAATTTCTCTCTCCCCTTCTCCTCAAGACTAATTTGTTAGATATGATTAACACTCTATTTTAAGTCTTTACTGAATATTTCATCTGCAATTATTTTTCTGTATTGATGTCAGTGCTGTCGATTTAACTTCCCGAAGCCTGTGCAAATATCCGTACCGTGGAATTTTAAGTCAGGAATTGGAATTGATACTGCTTGAGGCTCATTTTACCCTTTTAGAATTACTTGCCCATCAGACATTGGTAAATGAGGATTTGGTTTCTAAAAGATGCCAGGCTTTGTCTGCACTGATAAAAAGTACCAACCTTCAAACCAATGCAGAACTTCAAGAGATGCAACGAACGGTATGAAACCAAGAATTACTGTTATTCAATGTTGGATATTGACAATCAAATATTGATTAAGTGGCACTCCGATTAATCATTCGATCTTAGAGTTTTCTTTCTATTCTACTCAGCTGTTCATTTGTGATTTCATCATTAATGCTTTGTGTTTTAGAGATGTAAAAGTAATAACAAAGACATTATTTTCCTGCTACTTTACCTTTCTGCTCACATAAATAGTTTAATTTGTTAATCTTGATCTATTCCTACATTGTAGAGCATTGTCATTCTCAATATAACGGAAGATTTAATAATTTCTGTTTTTAAAAGAGACTCTAAATGGACACTCGTAAGATCATCATGTCTGCATCCACTATAGATTTCCCTTCAAAAATCTGTTGTTTCTGTTTTCAATCTATCCCCATTCATCTCTCTCTGAACTGAACTAAACAGGCAGTCTACTTCCTATCTCCTGTCAATAATATTCAGTGACAGTGCAGAATGGCCTCTATAGTGTGACTTCTGTTCAATTTTCTCAACGACTTGCAATGAACTGAATATACTATTATCATCTTTTCCTTGTCAACCACATTCCCTGAGATCTGGAACTGGCTTTGTGAGGAAGGCAAATTTATATTGTATTATTCCATTGTTCGGCATTTGTGACATTAGATTGAAATATTGCTTTCTAAAGCCATTACCCATCCAATGTTTCCATTCTGGTGTGATGCTTAGTTGTAATGATTATTTTACGGGCAATTTCCTATTGTTGAAAGTCAGTTTCCTCAATTAACATTATAATATTGCAAACCTGAGCCGTCTATTAAAAGAGTGAATGAGTTGCCACTAAAGACTGAAGTTGCTTCTTGAAGTGTCCACCTCTGAGATCCAGGTGATGAGCTGTGAAATCAATTATCAAGAAAGCAATAGCAGCACATTTGGAAAATTATTATCTAACCAAGCTGAGTTGGCATGGCACCATGAAAGGGAAATTGTGTCTGATTGATTTATAGAGTCATAGAGATGTACAGCATGAAAACAGACCCTTCAGTACAACCCGTCCATGCCGACCAGATATCCCAACCCAATCTAGTCCCACCTGCCAGCATCCAGCCCATATCTCTCCAGACCCTTCCTATTCATATACCCATCCAAATGCCTCTTAAATGTTGCAATTGTACCAGCCTCCACCACATCCTCTGGCAGCTCATTCCATACACGTACCACCCTCTGCGTGAAAAAGTTGCCCCTTAGGTATCTTTTATATCTTTCCCCTCTCACCCTAAACCTATGCTCTCTAGATCTGGACTCTCCGACCCCAGGGAAAAGACTTTGTCTATTTATCCTATCCATGCCCCTCATGATTTTGTAAACCTCTATAAGGTCACCCCTCAGCCTTCGACGCTTAATTTATTTGAGTTTTTTTGAGGATGTCCCACCCAGAGTAGGTAGAGGGGAACCAGTGGGTGTGTTGTATATGGACTTCAAGAGGGCATTTGACAAGGGACCTCACAAAAGATTAATTCATAAGACCCTATGGTGTTTGGGGTAGTGTAATGGTATTGGTAGAAAATTAGCTAAGGGGCAGGAAGCAGTGAGTAGTCATAAGGGGTTCTTTTTCAGGTTGACAGCCAGTAACCAGTGGGATTCCACAGGGATCAGTGTTCAGATTGCAAATGTTAGCAAAACATGTGAATGGCCTGGAGGAAGCAAACGTATGTACTGCAGCCACGGCAAACAAAAGCTGCATGATTCAATAAAACACTTTTCAGGACATGACCATATATATAATGGTTGTTACTTCAAAAATTAGAAACAATAGAATCATGATCACGTTGGAGTTTCGAATAATGAAAGGTAATTTCAGTAAATCTTATTAGATTCTTAAGGGGCTTGACAGGGTAAATGCAGAGAGGATGTTCCCCCTCATGGGAGGGTCTAGGACCAGAGGATATAGCCTCAATAAAGGGAAGCCAATTTCATACTGAGATGAGGAGGAATTTCTTCTTTCAGGGAGTTGAGAGTCTTTGGAATTCCTTACCACAGAGAGAGCTGTGGGGTGGGGGCAGAGTCACTCTGTATATTTAAGACTGGGATGTATTCTTGCTCAGGAGAGAAATCAAGGATTGTGGGGAAAAGGCAGGAAAGTGAACCTGAGGAATATTGGATCAGCCATGATCCTATTGAATGGCACAGCAGACCCGAGGGGCCAAGCGGCTGCCTTCCGTTCCTATTTTCTGTGGTCTTAAGTAGTTACATCAGCCTCACTACTCAGCTGTTTTTAAGTTTGTAATATTGCTGGCATTTTTCCTCAATGACAAGTCAATCCCTCTTTTCCTAGGTGTGCCAATTAAGAGTTGAAACAACACCATGCAACAGTAATGCTCTGTACATGCTTGGCTTGGCATTCATGGCTGAATATGACAGTGAGCCCACAAAAGATAAAAAAGTTCTCCTTGAAGATGCCTGCCTTTGTTTTCGAGCCAGCATCACCCTGGAGAACAAACCAGTTGTTGGAACACCACCAGTGGAACTGACTAGTAAGTGAACTGGTTCTGCACACCCATCTGTTTTTAAATAATGGGAAAAACATACATTGTGAGCCCAATGAAGTAAGAAAGCAGGAACCAGAACTTATACCTCTAAAAGTAAGTGCATGGGTTTCCCTTAAAAGTGCATTTATGGGGGGATCCAAGATGGCGTTGACCTAGGAGGAGCGCACTGCAAAGCTCCACACTGCATCACAAGCAGGATGAACTTCTAACCTTCCCAACCTGGACCATTGCATTATCATGGGACTCTGGAAAGGTCAGAGTCCCAGGAGACTGTGGAAAAATTAACTTACCTGCGTTTTTGCCATCCAGAGATGCCGAAGAAGAGAGGAGGAGCGTCCGAGGCGACCCACGGCTCAGCCTGCAGGATCCTCGGACTCTATTTCCTACCAGGCCCTGGTGAAGGAGCTCACAAAATCTCTTGATGTTGGGGAAGCAGATAGAGGAGAAGCTGGTCCAATATCTATCATGCTGCAGAAGCATAAACAGCAGCTGGGAGACCTGGAGAAGAGGACCGATGAGTTAGAAGACAGGGTCACAGTGGTGGAAGCTGATGCCAGTTCCTCCAAGGATAGGATCCAAGCCCTGGAGAAGCAGGTCTGTAGTTTGCTTGATCAAGTGGATGATGTTGAGAACAGGGGCAGGAGAAGAAATATTAGGATTGTCGGTCTGCCGGAGGGTAAGGAAGGTGAGTGGCCGGTAGAACTTATTGAGGACTGGTTGCCGAAATTCCTTAACTTGGAGGCTGGCGTGAGAGGCTTGAAGATTGAGAGGGTTCACCGGGTCACGATGCAGAGGTCAGGTCTGGGTCAACATCCTCATCCTCTCCTGATGCAGTTTCATCACTTTAGAGATAAGGAGAGAATTGTGGAAGCTTCCAGAATCCAGGGGAAGGATCTGAAGGCCCTTGTTTTCGAGGGCTCTAAGATCATGTTCTTCCAGGACCTCTCAGCGGCGGTGATCCAGAAACAAAACTCCTATGACGGTATGAAGAGAGGACTGAGGGAGCTTGGGATCCAGTACTCTGAGGTATCCGGCAGTGCTTCGGATCACCTTAGGTGGATCCGTACATCTCGTTGACACGTCTGAGAAGACAAGAGACTTGGTGGACAAATTAATCTAATCTGAACGATTTAGTATGTGCAAATAGACATGTTGTTTGGGTATGTCTTTTTTTTTCAAAAATGAAGCAAGTCAGGTTGGATCTTTCTTTTCCTATGTTTGGTGGTGGTTGAGATGTGTACTTTCAATTTCTAAGTTATACCAAAGGAAGGTTGGGGTATTCACCCTTTTTTATTTAATTTTTTTTTCTTTATTCATATTGCTATTCCATGGTGTATTTACTTCCTTTTCTGCTTGTGTTTGTGGTACAGCTCTAGCTAGGAGCAGGGAAAATGGTTGGGATGGTTAGATGCCTAATTACGAGCAGTTTGGGATGAGTAGTTGCCGTCTTTGGGCAGGAGGTGAGTTCCCCTGGTGATGTCACACCAGGATTGATTTATTTTTCTGACCCCCTGGGCTTGGTGGCATCTTGTATGATTGGTAATATTACCTTACCATCTCCAATCACGCTCCAGTGTACCTGTTGGTTAAGACTAAGGACGCTACAGTGGGCCTGAGGCACTGTCAAATGGATCCCTTTATCCTTAAGAATAAGGCATGTGGAGTATTTTTCGAGGGAATTTCAGGCGTTCCGAGATATTAACTCAGGCTTGGTTAGTAGCCTGTCCGTCCTTTGGGAAACTGCCAAAGTCTATGCCAGGGGGTTAGTTATTTCCTACTCTGCCTGTAAGAAGTGGCAGAAGGGCGAGCAGCAACATCTCCTCGAAGCGTGGTTGAAGGCAGCCGAGCAGACTTACTTTGACAATCCTCTTGGTCAAGCTACAGAGGATTATCGCGCTGCAGTCTGCACTGAATTCTGTGCTCATGCAGACAGCAAGAAAGAGCTTACTTTTGCAAGACAGAGGTTATATGAGCATGGTGACAGACCTGGCAAGTACCTAGCATATCTCGCCAGGAAAAGGAACGCCCCTCAAGCCATTACGGCAATTAGGGAAGGGAATGGGAACCTAACATGTGATTCCAAAAAAGATTAATGTGGCATTCCAGTGATTTTACTCTGAATTGTACCAATCCAAGGATTGTGAGGAGGGACGGGCCAAAATGAAATCCTTTTATAAGGATCTGGAGCTCCCGGACATGACGTCTGACAAGAATCCTTTCTCAATGCCCCCTTATCAGAGCAAGAGGTGCAGGAGGCTGTGAAGCAGCTTCAGAGTGGGAAGGCGCCTGGTCCTGATGGACTTCCCAGCGAATTCCATAAGGAATTTATAAACACATTCTCAGGCCCGATGCTCAATGTGTTTAATGACTAGACAGCCGAGATCATCTCCTGCATCTGTAAGAGAAGTCAATATTTTGCTTATTCTTAAAAAAGGGAAGGTCCTGGAGGACTGTGCTTCGTACAGACCCATCTCACTCTTAAATATGGACTTAGAGAGGATTTTAAAGACTCTTGCATTAAGGCTGGAGACTGTGTTACTTCCTATTATTAAAGACGACCAGACAGCCTTCACAAAGGACTGCAGATCCTCCAATAATGTAATTCAAGTATGTCAACAACAGTCAATACAGGGATTGGTGATTTCTCTAGATGCAGAGAAGGCCTTTTTTTGTATTGTTTTGTTTTGTTGGAATAATTTTTAAAAATCTATTTTTTTCAATAAAAATAAATTCTTTTAAAAAGCGCATTTATTATTTTAAGGCAGCTAGTTTATTCCCCTCAAGGTTCCTAGGAAGCAGTGAAGT
This sequence comes from Hemiscyllium ocellatum, assembly GCF_020745735.1. Taxonomy (NCBI): domain Eukaryota; kingdom Metazoa; phylum Chordata; class Chondrichthyes; order Orectolobiformes; family Hemiscylliidae; genus Hemiscyllium; species Hemiscyllium ocellatum. Next base: position 109,900,874 of record NC_083410.1, on the reverse strand, counting down.
AAAAATGAGTGATTCATTTGTTTTTTTGATGGGGCCAATTGAAAGATAATTAATATCAAAGTTGCCAAGTGAACTCCTCTCCATTCCTTCCATTAGTAACATAGCATCTGTTAAGGAAATCTGAATGAGATATGCCTCATTTTAAATTTTCACCCAAGAATGAACTTCAGCAATGGATGCTGCACCCTTTGGTATTGTACTCAAGCAGCAAGCTATGCATACTATAGACTTTCTACATTAATCTGAGTTGTTGTGTTACCATAGTCTTACCTGACCATAGAGGCTGCTCTCATTAGAGAGAAGTGACTGGTGGTGATTTAAACTGAGGGCCACCAGACATCAGCCAAGGGACGAGGCTGAGAAGGAGCGTCCCTCATGGTGGCCTCAAACCAGTGAGGGGAATTGAACCCATGCTGTTCACGTCACCCTGCTCTCTAAACCAACGATCCAGCCAACTGAGCTAAACCAATTCCCATAAATCTGCGTATGGGAGCTCGAATACATAACTTCCAGTCATACTACCTATACGAATTATGTGTTAGGGTCGAGAAATGCTGAGTAACTTTAGCATTAAATAGCTCTTCATTACCTACTCTGCATATTCCACAATAACACCTCCAATTATTTAAAGTCGCTATACTGAAAGTAATGGGGGAGATGGGGGGCACTTTTAACTCAGTTCTGTAGACTGGGTATTGTGAATCTGGTTAAAGCCATCAATTCAGGTTCAATTCCTGATCCGGCAAAGGCACATATGGGACTTGCCTCTGTGCCCTGCCACTGAAAATGGAGGGCAATGACACAAAACTGACAGGAACAACCAACTCACTGTTCTCTCTCGGTACCTTTTCCTGCTATTGCAAGGAGTGCAAAACCTGCACCCACACGTCTCCCTCACCTCCATCCAAGGCCCCAAAGGATCCTTCCACATCCAGCAGAGATTGACCTGTACTTATACCTGCGACATCTACTGCATCTGTTGCACCCGATGTGGTCTCCTTCACATTGAGGAGACAGGACGCTAAATTGTGGATTGTTTCAGAGAACACTTCTGGGTCACCTGCACTAACCAACCCCACCACCCTATGGCTGAACACTTTAACTCCCCCTCCCACTCCGCCAAGGACATGCAGATCCTGAACTTCCTCCATCGCCAAACCCTTACCACCCGACGCCTGGAGGACGAACACCTCATCTTCCGCCTTGGGAGTCTCCTACCACATGGGATCAATGTGGATTTCACCAGTTTCCCCAACCCCACCCCCGCCACTTGATCCCACTCCCAACCTTCCAACTCAGCATCACCCTCTTGAACTGTCCCACCTGTCCATTTTCCTTCCCACCTATCTGCTCCACCCTCCTCTCCGATCTATCACCTCCCCCACCTTCATCTACCTATCGCATTCCCAGCTGCCTCTTCCCCCCCCCCCCCCACCCTTCCCATTTCTCTCTCAGCCCCCTTTGCTCACAAGCCTCATTCCTGAAGCAGGGCATATGCTTGAAATATCGATTCTCCTGCTTTCTTAGGTGCTGCCTGACAGGCTGTGCTTTTCCAGCACCACACTCTTCAACTCAGAATAAGGGGCAGGCCATTTAAGACGGAGATGAGGAGGAATTTCCTCATTCAGTAGGTGGTGAATCTTTGGAATTCTGTTCTCCAGAGGATTGTGTAGGCTCAATCATTAACTGTGTTCAAGACAGAAACTGATAGATTTGTGCACATTGAGGTATAGTACAGGATAACTGTATTGAAGTAAAAGATCAGCCATGATTTCATTGAGGCTTAAGGGGCCAACTGGCTACCTCCATTTTTTTATGTTCTTATACTTATAAATTAATGCATAGATCTATGTGTTCTACAGTTTCTCTGATTGAAAAGAATGAGAAGCCTAGGAAATGATGGATTGTATGCCGAGTAGTGTTGTCACCTTTCATAGACCTGAGTATTTTTATTTCTGTCTTATTTCAGAACAGAAGTGGTGGCGGGATTGGAAAATGGACGAGTCCCTAAAAGCTCAGCAGCAGCAGCAGCAGCAGCAGCAACAACAGCAGCAGCAGCAGCAACAGGCACTGAAAGGTGCAGCATCAGCAGCTCCTGCGCCTCCAAAAGGTGGGGCAGCCAGGGGCAGGGCCACTGCCACAAGAGGACCTGCAGCAGCCTCTCCTCAAAAAGCTGCCAACGCACCCCGTGGTGCAGCTGCAGCAGCGAGAGGGGGCAGGTAACTAATCTCTGTATCATTTGATCTAACTTTAAAATCTTACAAATACAATACTATTTAAAGGGAACTAATGCTTCTTCCTGCCAAAACATATGCAAAAATAATATAAACATGATTTAAAAATTAGCACAGGTTTTCCAATAATTAATCTATTTAGGAGTTAATAATGAGATGCCCCTAACCTCAATCACCGAAACACGTTGCTAGCATTGCTTGAAGGAGGAGTAACCAAATGGATTTAGTGTTTCCAGTTTATACTGACTACAAGAAGAATCAACAAAACATTTTAAACTCATTCGTCACATTCAGATATGAATTTCCTTTCCTTTACAGAAGAACTTAAGCAGGAGAATGCAATCCAGCCCCTTGAGCCTGTTCAGCTAATTAGTATGATCACGGCTGATCACATCTCAGCTTCAGCTCCACTTTCCTGCCCTCTATAACCCTTGAACCACTGTAAATTAAATATCATTCCACCTCCTCCTTAAATTTATTCAGTGTTCTAGCATCTACTGCACTGTGAGGTAATAAATTCCACAGATTCATAACTCTTCAGGAGAAGTAATTTACCACCTCTGTTTTAAATCTGCTATCCCTTAGATAAAACTATGATTCAGTGCAAGAGTAATATAGCTATTCTCATTCTTACACCCTTCCCCACATTTCTGAAAACTGTTTTTTTTGTTCAAATGCTTATCCAGTTCCCTTCTGAATTTCATAAGTGAATTCGCCTCAACCACCTGCTCAGACAGTATATTCCAGATCCTAACATTCACTGATTGAAAATGTATTTTTCTCAAATCATCTTTTGTTCTTTCCCATTCACCAGTCATTGGCCTCTGGTTTTCAGCCCATCTGCTAAAGTTTAATACCTTGATCAAACCTCCTCACTGGGAGGAGAACAGTCTCATCTTCTCCAGTGTTTTTAACATAACTGGTTCCAGCGGTGTGAGATTTCATTCTCATCAATTGACCCCAGGGAAAAGACTTTGTCTATTTATCATATCTGTGCCCCTCATTATTTTGTAGACCCCTATGAGGTCACCCCTCAGCCTCCGACGCTCCAGGGAAAACAGCCCCAGCCTGTTCAGCCTCTCCCTATAGCTCAAATCTTCCAACTCTGGCAACATTCTTGTAAATCTTTTCTGAACTCTTTCAGATTTCACTACATCTTTCTGATAGGAAGGAGACCAGAATTCCACGCAATATTCAACAGTGGCCTAACCAATGTCCTGTACAGCCACAACATGACCTCCCAACTCCTGTACTCAATACTCTGGCCAATAAAGGAAAGCATACCAAATGCCGCCTTCACTATCCAATCTACCTGCGACTCCACTTTCAAGGAGCTATGAACTTGCACTCCACACACACAGGGTGGTACGGATGTGGAATGAACTGCCAGAGGAGGTAGTAGAGGCTGGTACAATTGCAACATTTAAAAGGCATTAGGATGGGTATACGAATAGGAAGGGTTTGGAGCGATATGGGCCAAATGCTGGCAGGTGGGTGTAGATTGGGTTGGGATATTTGGTCGGCATGGACAGGTTGGACTGAAGGGTCTGTTTCCGTTCTGTACATCTCTGACTCTATGATTCTTTTTCTGGTGCACAGAATTAGACACAGTGCTTCAGTAGAGGCTGAACATGCATTTCATAAATGTTCATCAATACATCCTGATTTTGTACTTTCCCAACATTTTAATGTTACCCAACTGGGAGTGGTAGTCACTTCTGAGGAAAAACTGGCCAGTCTGCTCAATTAAGCTAGCATGTGGGGGCCTCGCTTTAAATTGAGGGGTGATAGATATATGACAGATGTCAGAGTTGTTTCTGTACTCAGAGTAGTGGGGCATGGAACACACTGCCTGCAACAGTAGTTGACTCACCAGCTTTAAGGTATTTAGATGATCATTGCAAAGACATATGGACGAAAATGGAATAGTGTAGGTTAGGTAGGCTTCAGATTGGTTTCACTGGTCGGCACAACATCAAGGGCCGAAGGGCCTGAACTGTACTGTAATGTTCCAAGTTCTAAGCGTGGGCAGCCATGATGTGGAGGTGCCAGTGTTGAACTGGGTTGGGCAAAGTCAGAAGCCACATGACACCTGGCTATGGTACACCAGGTTTATTTGAAATCATGAGCTTTTGGAGTGCTGCTCCTTCCTCAGGTAAATGTTTGCTAGAGTTTATGCTCCACGCTACTCTCCATCTACCTCATCTTCTTGAATTTTATTTTCCTGAAGAAAGCTAAAGGCTTTTATTCACCAGCCCCATTATTTACTCAGGAATTCCGTAAGAGGAGAGTCGCTTATGGAAATATGAAAAAGGTTGACTTGAGACTTTTTAAAGGCTTGTGTGTATTTTGTTTTACTGTGATTGTGAAGTAAATGTTGCATGTTGCTGTAGTGTTGATGTGACAATAATCAGAGCATTTTGCATTTGCCACCAGGGGACGTGCTGCTGCCAAGCCTATGACTCCTACAAGACAACCTGAAAAACCAGCTGGAAAAGATGCAGTCCCTGGCACCTGTAAGAAGCAGAGCTCTAAAACTCTCATAACCATACCTATCTCTGTCATCTCAATTACAAACCAGATATGTTCTCTTGTACCATTGCCTGGCAGAGCTCATGTTGAAAAGAAAATGTATTTCCTGCTCTGACCAGACAGGCGTATTTGATGTGTGTTCTTCTTGTCATGTAGTGCTTTTAATTTTCAGACCTCAGGCAATGGGAAAAGTTTGAATCTTTGGTTAAATATGGATTGGTTTTGGAGATTCTAAAGTCATGGATATAAAATACAAGCTAAAAATGATTCAGCAGAAAAAAAGGGACTCTGCCAAACATCCAGTAGTCCACTCCCCAGCTCTTTCCCTTGCAGCACTGGCAGTTTTTCCCCTTCAAATATATGCTGAATTATTTCACCACCCTTTCAGTCAGTGAATCCCAGATCAGAATAAGTTGCTGAAAAAAATTCTTTGCCCTCATGTAACCTCTGGATTTTTTTTCTGTTCATTTTAAATCTTGCCATCGGATTGATTACCCTCCTTCCACACTTTACCAAAATACTTCATGGTTTTGTACAGCTCTATCAAATTTCCACTGTCTTAACTAGACCAGTCCAATGAAGGCTGTCATCACCACTTAGCCAATCCAAAAGCACATCTATTTGTTATTTATCCCAGGATGTGGGTGGCACTCATTAGATCAGCATTTATTATCCTCGAGAAAGTGGTGGTGAGCTGCTTTCTTGACTAATGCAGCTAGATGGTGTAGGAACAGCCACAGTGCCGTTGGGTGAGAGGTCCAGGATTTTGACCCAGCATTTGTTAAAGAACATTGATACAGTCCAAAGCCTGGATGGAATGTGGTTAAGAGGGGAATTTGCTGCTGGCGTTATTTCCATGAATCTGCTGCCCTACACAGTGGTGGAGGTCATGGGTTTGGAAGGTGCTGTCTAAGGAGCTGTGAGACTTTTGTTACTACTGTGAAGGGAGTGAATGTTGAAGATTGTGGATGGAGTACTGATCAAGTCGTCTGCTTTGTCCTGGATAATGTTGTCTTCTTAAGTGCTATTACAGCTGCATTCATCAGAAAATTGGAGAGAATTCCATTACACTCCTGATTTGTGCCTTGTAGATGATGGACAGATACTGGGGAATCAAGAGGTGAGTTACTTCCTGCAGAACCTCCAGCCTTTGACCTGCTCCTGAGGCCTAAGTACTTATAAGGCTAATCCAGTTCAGTTTCTAGCCAGTGGTCAGCTCTCCCCAGGATATTAAGAATGGGATATTCAGCAGCTGTAATGGTACTGAATGCCATGTGGAGTGGTTGGACTCTGTTGCTTTGTATGGCATGAATATTTCTTGCCATTTATCAGCCCAACCCTGGATGTTTCCAGGTCTTATTGCATTTCAACACAGCATACTTCAGTATCTGATGTGTTACAAATGATGCTGAACACTGTGCAAACACTAGTAAACATTCCTACTTCTAGACCTTATGATGCAGTGAAATTCTTGATGAAAGAGCTGAAGAAGGATGGGTACAGGACACTACCCCGAGGAACTGCTGCAGAATTGCCCTGTGCTGAGATAACTGACCTCCAACACCTACAGCTGTCTTCCTCTGAGCCAGGTATGAATCCAACCAGCAGATAGTTTTCCCTTAGACTCCAGTTTTGCTAAGATTCCTTGATGCCACGATGAGTCAAATGCTGCTGACTTGATGTCAAGGGAACTCTCATCTCCTCCTTGATTACAGCTCTTTTAACTGTGTTTGAACTAAGGCTGTAATGAGTGAGGAACTGAGTGGGTCTAGCAGAACCCAAACTGAGTGTCAGTGAGCAGGTCATTGCGAGTAAGTGCCAATTATTAGATTCTCTATGATGTGGAAACAGGTCCTTTGGCCCAACAAGTCCACACCGACCCTCTGAAGAGCAACCCGCCCAGACCCACACCCCGCTCTGACTAATGCACCTAACATTATGGACAATTTAGCACAGCTCATTGAGCTGACCTGCACATCTTTGGACTGTGGGAGGAAACTAGAGCACCCTGAGAGGAAACCCACGCAGAGAATGTGCAAACTCCACGAACAGTCACCCGAGGCTGGAATCGAACCTGGGACCCTGGTGCTGTGAGGCAGCGGTGCTGTGAGGCAGCAGTGCTAACCACTGAGCCACCGTGCCAAAAATTATTTGCACTGAAGACCACATCTTTCATCACTTTGCTGCTGATGGAGATGGATGAAACTGTAATAGGCTAGGATTTGACCTGCTTTTTGTCTATAGGATATTATCTGGGCAATTTTCTACTTTGTTAGGTCGATGCCAGTGTTGTAGCTGTACTGGAACAGCTTGGCTATAACTGTAGTTATCCTGGAGCACCAGTCTTCAGTCCAATTGCTGGAATGTTGTCAGACCCATAACCATTGAAGTATTCAGTGCCTTCAACCATTATTTGACATCATGTGGAGTAAACTGAATTGTCTGAAGCCTTGCATTTGTAATGCTGAGGCCCACAGGAAATGAATCATCCTCTTGGCACTTCTGGTTGAAAATTGCTGCAGATGCTTCATCCTTATTATTGTACTGTTACGCTGGGCACGTCCATCATAGAGGATGGGGATATTTGTGGAGCTTCCTCCTCCAGTGAGTGGCCTAATTGTTCACCACCATTCTCAACTCGATGTCACAAGCCTGCCGAGCTTAGATCTAATTCATTGGTTGTGGGATCACTTAGTTCTGTCAGTCCCATGTTGTGTGCACTGCTTGATATGCAGGTAGTACTGTTTGGTAGCTTCACCAGATTGATATGTCATTTTTTAGTCTACCCAGTGATGCTCCTTACACATCCTCCTGTACTATTTGTTGAATCGAGTTGACTCCGGCTTGATGGTAATGACTGAGTGGGGATTGTGCAAGGCCAATAGGTTTGAGATTGTGGTTGGATACTGTTCGAGTAAAAAGTGAGGTCTGCAGATGCTGGAGATCAGAGCTGAAAATGTGTTGCTGGTTAAAGCGCAGCAGGTCAGGCAGCATCCAAGGAACAGGAAATTCGACGTTTCGGGCCAGAGCCCTTCATCAGGAATGAGGAGAGGGTGCCAGGCAAGCTAAGATAAAATGTAGGGAGGAGGGACTTGGGGGAGGGGCGATGGAGATGTGATAGGTGGAAGGAGGTCAAGGTGAAGGTGATAGGCCGGAGTGGGGTGGGGGCGGAGAGGTCAGGAAGAGGATTGCAGGTTAGGAGGGCGGTGCTGAGTTCAAGGGAATCGACTGAGACAAGGTGGGGGGGAGGGGAAATGAGGAAACTGGAGAAATCTGAGTTCATCCCTTGTGGTTGGAGGGTTCCCAGGCGGAAGATGAGGCGCTCTTCCTCCAACCGTCGTGTTGTTATGTTCTGGCGATGGAGGAGTCCAAGGACCTGCATGTCTTCGGTGGAGTGGGAGGGAGAGTTAAAGTGTTGAGCCACGGGGTGGTTGGGTTGGTTGGTCCGGGCGTCCCAGAGGTGTTCCCTGAAGCGTTCTACAAGTAGGTGGCCCGTCTCCCCAATATAGAGGAGGCCACATCGGGTGCAGCGGATGCAATAGATGATGTGTGTGGAGGTGCAGGTGAATTTGTGGCGGATATGGAAGGATACTGTTCCTCTGTTACTGATGTCCAAGACACCAAATGAATGTGCAGTCTTGAGTTGCTTGATCTGTTTGAAATCTATCCCATAAATTGAGTGGACAATCATAGAGTCATAGAATTGTACAGCACGGTCTAATTGTGCATGCCCACCAGATAACCTAAAAAGATCTAGGCACATTTGCCTGTGTTTGGTCCATATCCCTCTAAATCCTTCCTATTCATGTACCCATAAGATGCCTTTTAAATGTTTGTAATTGTACCAGCCTCCACCACATCATCTAGCAGCTCAATCCATATGTGCACCATCCTCTGCATGAAAACGTTGCTCTCAAGGTCCTTTAAAAATCTTTCCCCTCTCACCTTAAACCTATGCAATCTAGTTTGGACTCCACTATCCTAGGAAAAAGACCTTGACTATTCACCTTATCCATGCCCCTCATGATTTTATAAACCTCTATAAGGCCACCTCTTAGCCTCCAAAAAAGCCCTAGCCTTTTCAGCCTCTCCCTATAGTTCAAACTCTCTAATCCCAGTAACACCCTTGTCAATTTTTTCTGTACTCTTTCAAGTTTCACAACATCCTTCCTATTGAAGGGCAGCCAGAGTTGAAGGTGGTATTCGAAAAGTGGCCTCACCAATGTCCGGTACAGCCACAACATTACATCACTATCGATATGAAGGTAGGAAGTCAACTGTAGAAGGACTGAACATTGGTCACTTCTACCAATGCTGATACGACCAGGGTGTACCTGCAGTAGTGGATTGGTAATGATAGGGTGAATTACATTTGTCCTCTTGTTGGTTCACTCAGCAATCTGCCACGGAGCCAGTCCAGCAGCTGTGACCTTTAGGATACAACAAGCTGTCAGTGGTAGTGCTGCCGAGCCACTCTTGGTGATGGATATTGAAGTCTCCCCACCAGAGTCTGGAGCCTTGCCACCCTCCAAGTGGTGGTCAATATGGAGTGGTGCTGGTCCACCGTCCGAGGGAAGAGCGGCAGTAGGTGGTAATCAGCAGGATGCTTCTGTGTCTATGTTTGACACGGATTCTGGAGCCAATTTGAAAGGCTCCCAGGACAACTTTATTTCAACTGTATATCATTGTGCTGTTGGTCTGTCCTGTCAGTGGGACTGATCATATCCAGAGCTGTGATGGTAGTGTCTAAAACATTGTCTGTAAGATATGTTTCTGTAAGAGTGACTATTTCTGGCAATTGCTTAGGGAAAGATTCAGGAATATTCTAAAACAGTGGTATGTATCAAACTCTACAAATGTCCAAACATTTAAAATCCTAATTATGAAATTTTGGGCATCTCCTGTTTCTCCATTGGTCATCCTCATATTGACAAGTCTTTGTTTCAAGCAGATGCATTGCTTTAAAAAGCAGATCACAAAAACAGCTTGTTTGATCAGAATGACAGTGTTTCCAAGGCAAATGCTATAAATATGAGAGGAAATAAACAAGAAAAGTTTGCAAACCACAGCAGGACAATCATCATCAGATACAGAAGGGTGGGGATTGTGGGCATCAGACACAACCCGATAGATCATAGAACCCCAACAATGTGAAAGTAGGTCATTTGACCCATTGGGTCCACAGCGGCCCACCTTATCCCTGTATCCCTATATTTCCCATGGCCAATCCACCTAGCCTGCACATCTTTGGATTGTAGGAGGAAACTGGAGCACCCGGAGGAAACCCCCACAGACACAGATGGAACATGCAAACTCCACACAGTCAGTGACCCAAGGATGGAATTGAACCAGAGTCCTTGTGAGGCAGCAGTGCTAACCACTGAGCCACCGTTCCGTTGTGCAGTATTTTCCATGCACCTATGTAGTTTCACAATAATGACAAATCACTCCGAGAGCATTGCTAATTAGTTAAATAATAGATCACACCTGTTTAATCCTGTATTGTACTGTCACTTGAGTTCTACAGCTCTCACTATGAAGTGTAACCTGTATATCAGTACTGTGACCTATTGTTGGAGAAAGTGAGGACTGCAGATGCTGGAGATCAGAGCAGAAAATGTGTTGCTGGAAAAGCGCAACAGGTCAGGCAGCATCCAAGGAGCAGGAGAGTCGACGTTTCGGGCATGAGCCCTTTTTGGGCATGAGAAGGGCTCATGCCCGAAACGTCGACTCTCCTGCTCCTTGGATGCTGTCTGACCTGCTGCGCTTTTCCAGCAACACATTTTCAGCTGTGACCTATTGTTGCCTGGTACATCTGCACATTACCATTTTACCGCAATGGCTACTCTGTCATATTGTAAATCACTTTCTCATTTCTAAAATTTCAAAATAAATAAGAGTGCTAATTCCACAGGTTTCTGTTCAAAAAGGCCAAAGGTTCTATTAATATTACAACTGCACCAGACTTGTTCTGACCTCTACAGCTTTCTGACCATTGTCAATCGCTGTTAGGATCTCCTTTATACAGTCCCACTGTGACAGTAAGAGATTCATATGGTCTCCTTTTAAAAACCTAATCTTCTTTTTCAATGTTGTTACATAAATTATATCTGACTCATTAAGAGAGTGGATTTTAATTCTTTCAAAATGAAAGCTTGAATTGCTTCATTGGGAGTTTTTTAAAATTGAAATCCGACACCATAAAGCTATTAGATATTTTTAGAATAATTTTTCTTTAGATTGTATTAAGTTCAAGCTGATAAATAACTTCTTTTTTTCTTGTTTTCTTTTTGCAGCCACTGGTACTGGTCAGGGTGGTAAGTTATCACCAATGCCCCCTGCCATAAACCCAGTTTCTTTTGCCTATCGCTTAGCACTGGCTCGTGCTTTGTCACGTTTGGATGAATTATCCGCTGAGGCCCAGAATTACTACAATGAAGTGATCAAAATGGCACCAGGGGTACTGCAAATTAATCCTTTGTATTTTCAATCACGTAATATTTGGAGGTTTAATAAGCAACCAGTGCAGGATATTGGTTTGTCATTACCTACCAGCACTTATTTCTCCTGATCCTACAGTCCCTTGTTTAAGTGAGCAGAGGTAGGGCCTATCATTGATCCTCATTCTCTTTTGAGTTTGCTTTGCTGTGAGTGTCCACACAATGTCTTTACTGCTCTGCCTGGAATCAGTGTGCGACTACGGTTGTTGGCTTCAACTAGCTTAGATTCCACCCTGTAGAGTAGTGCAGTTAAATCAAATCTAAATAGCCTAATGGAATTATTTGATAAAGTCGCCAAAGTTGGTAAAGAGAGAATGCATGTCATATGCATGGATTTGGTAAGGCCCTGTGTTAGAAAGTGTTTGCTGAAATGAAATTGCAGGCAATGTTGTAGTAGTGATGGATCATTAATTGGGCTGAGATTTGGGATAATTGGAATAAGTGCTGTAACCATGGATGTCGAGGCTCAAGTTTTTTTTTAATGCTATTGTTTCTAATTCCCACATTATTTAAATGAGATTGCAATTGGATTCATGCGATCATGAAAGCAGCCAACTACCCTGGATCTTACAGGCTGACTGTTCTTTGTGCCTTCATTTGACTCCTATCCTCACTTTTGAAAATGGGAGATGAGATACCTGCCATGAGATTCCTACAGAGTCACACTCACTTTAAAAGGACCGAGTGCTGAAAGCTAAGTCATAGAGCTGAGGGCAAAGATACGATGGCTTTTCAAGTAGTGTACTGGGAGCATGATTCGTTTGCAGCAAAAACTTCCAGCTCGGCGAGCAGAACCACAACAATGATTACCTCTAAATGTAAACTCTGCATCTTATAATCTGTATGTCCTTGTTTGTTATGATCTGCCTGTACTGCTCACAAAACAAAGCTTTTCACTGTGCTTAGGTACACATGATCACAATAAATCAAATCAATTCATGGTTCCATGGTGGAAATCAAGTCTATATTCTCTGACTGCAAGCCCGAACTCCTGGGAATTGAATTAAGGTTGAAGTGGAGTGAGATTAGAGAGATATTAAAGCCTTTAGAAGCAACTAGTCTGAAACTTCACAAACTTTACGCAATACAGTAAAATTGTTGAATGTGAGATTAAGCAGTACAAAGATTGGATATGTCTGTATACAATGCAGATTTAAACATCTAACTGAATAAAGTGAAATGACCTTCTGGTTTTCAGGTCCATGATGCTTACATGGAATTAGCAGATCTTCTCCTCAAGACCAATCCCCTGCAAGCAGTGGACGTTTACAGCAAATTTCCTTTAAAACCCCTTAGTTCACAAACATACGACGATGCCTTCATTACTGGAGAGATTGTTCGCCTGTTAATGAAGTATGAAAAGTACGATGACAAGCGCCTGGCGCCAAACCTGATTGCGTATGGGAGAGTAATGGGACTAGGTGCGTATAGGAACTACTGTGTCAGCAGAAATTAGTAACAGATTGACATCTTGGCAGCATGGACACTGTGACATGTCACTTTACAGGTGTGTCATAAACTCGCCATTAGAATGTCCTTTCTGCTAGAGCACCTAGTAGCATAATGGCCCACGTACAGTGGCTGCTGCTAAATGAAAAACTTGTATCATATTTACTAGTTACTTCAATGTTGCTCATGTACTTGACAAAATGCAGTTTCAACTCGATATGCAGAGATAAGACAACCCATCCTGTTTTTTTTGTTAGGGTTGGGGGTCAGGTAGAGGAGGAGATAATAATGGCTGGTAAAATTTAAATTCAATTATAAAACCTGGAGTCAAAAGCTGGTCTCAGTAATGAAACCATCACAGATTTTGGTAAAAACCTGCCTAGTTCACTAATGTCCTTTAGGGAAGGAAATCCTGAGCCAGTCTGGCCTACATAAAACTCCCGAACCACTGCAATGGGGTCGCCTCTGAAATGGCATGGCAAATCACACAGTCCAAGGACAGCTAAAGATTCTTGCCAGTGACACCCACATGACATTAAATAAAAAGAAATGTAGCAGTTTGGTAATGAAAAAAACATAGGATGGGTTTAATAAGAGGCAGTGCATTCTCTTATACTGTTACCTGATCCTCTGTTATAAAAGGAGCCATCATTATTGTCTCAATCAGGTTTTATTAAATCTGTTAAAAATCACACAACACCATGTTATACTCCAACAGGTTTAATTTGGAAGCACTAGCTTTCGGAGCGACGCTCCTTCATCAGGTGGTTGTGGAGCATAAAATTGTAAGACACAGAATTTATAGCAAAATAAATTCTGTGTCTTACAATTTTATACTCCACAACCATCTGATGAAGGAGCGGCGCTCCGACAGCAAGTGCTTCCAAATTAAACCTGTTGGAGTATAACATGGTGTTGTGTGATTTTTAACTTTATACACCCCAGTTCAACACTGGCATCATCAAACCATTATTAAATCTGTGCATCTCAGAAAGCTAGCGGACATTTTATGCAGAATTCTCTTTAACGCTACATGATGTAGATTGTTCCAGTGACATATCAGAAATAGCTCCAGAGAGGGCAATATGTCATCACTAAGTTACCTTGGACTTACAAATGAACAGTCCATGACACTCATCCAGTTCCCTTAGAGCCAGCTCTCAGAGTGAACTGAGCCTCTGCCACTCTTGTTTTTTTTCTGCCGTTCTTGTTTATTTATTTTTTCCTTCTCTTTTTCATTTTTTTCTTTTTTTTGCAGGTGTGAGACACAGTGAAAGACACAATATGTACAAATCTTTACCATTCTTGTTTATATCTGTCAGCTAGGGCCAGATTTAACAGCCCCAATCAGTGAACTCATTCCATGAGGACCACTTGGCAGACCTTGATACAAGATCACAATAGGAATAGTGGGTCAGACAGTAACATTTATCATTCAAAAGGAAGAGTTCTACATATAACTTGGCAACAGCCATTTTGTCAAAAGCATGATGCACAGCAAATGGAGTCATGCCATTAAGCGTGCACGATTAGATTGAGACAATTTAGCAGAATATAAGTTCTGAGGAGCACATGTTAAGATATTAAAGCTAACAAAGCTAAGATATGAAAATGTGAAAAACATTGTGTGCCTGATCAGCAGGCAGGAATAATTAAATTAACCTTTATACATATTACAATTAAGAGAAAAATCTAAAAAATTAAAACATACTTATGTGGATTCAGTTTGTATTAATAGTAACTTGTTACCATAAGTCTGTGTCCTCCACGTAATATTTGCAATGCTTTGCAGCTTCCATCGATAATTACATCAACACCCTTGACCGGAAAATGAAGAACGAGCTTTTGATGAAAGTCTACGCAGGAATCCATGATAAATCTATTGAAGATACAGAACTTCAAGCATTCTTCACTTTCAAACATTGGATATAGGATGCCTTGCTATTAGCAGTAAAGTGTCACAAATCCGCAGTCTGCATAGAAAGATTTCAGGGTTAAAGGTTAACCTGTTGAATGGAATCATATGTTGTCAAAAGGTTTTGTCAATTGTGTTAAATTTTGTATCAGCCTAAACAAGCAGCAATTTTGTGTTTTCCTTCCGTTCATTTCACTAAACATTCTGTAGGTTTAAAATAGTTCTATGGTTTGCGTCATTGTTAGCATTTCTGAGGTAAATGTTTCTTAAGTAACAGACGCTGATTATAAGATGATGGAACTGTTTTTACAGAACAACTTCCAGAATTAGAATTTGTTGGTTACTTACTCAACTGGATAATTTAATTAATTTCCAGGAAACTAGTATTTGTACAGAGAGAAGTGGAATACAACTACCTATGTCTTGTACTATGACTGCTTCACAAGAACCTATTTTACCACAGCACTGTCACACAATTTCAACCCAATAACTTAGGGTGACCATATGTTTCACATGCTGGCAATCTTGCAGTACACTGCATTGCAGAATTCTCAGGCTATTTGTATCCAAACACCTAATACGTTTTCATCCTACACTTTAAAATGAATATTGAATGAGTAATTTGTACTTTAATACTATAAGATAATAATTCAATATTGTGTAACCTGCTCCTGACTTGAATTAAATGACTGAATTAACACTGTTCAATGTATTCTATCATCAATCACAAACAAATTCATCAATTGCTTTAAATTTTATATGTCCCCTCCCTGCCCCTTTTAGGTAGTCCTCTACATCATTAGTGGTTTGGATAACCTAGTCTAAGTTAGTCAGCAAGAGATATTTAATTGCAATCCAGTGGTATGCCCCAGTCTGATTTTTCCCCATTCTTTGTGAGGTCATTTCTACAACCAAAGCATTAAACAAAAAATGGATAATTTAGCTAACAGAATCCATGATTTTCATGACAGTATCCTGGTGATTAATCTTCAAATTCTGAAGAGTTGACAACCCGACATAAAGAGAAAGAAAATGCATCAAAGTCCTCATCCCTACACTATTCTGTTAACTATTAATACTACAGCACTCTGTATTTAATTTTCAAGTATAAAAACTGGAAATGCTTAGCACATCTGACAGCATTTAACTGTTAATGTTTCAGATTACTGACCTTTGTGCCCTGAACATATTCCAATTCTGATGAAACCGGTTTTAAGGAAGAATTGAGGACCTCTGGTTTAGCTGATTAAAGTACCCATCTAGTAAACTTGCGATTCTAGTTAATTCTCAGTCATTACCTAACTGGTGCATTCTCCATTATAAAATACTATACCAATCAATGTTCATTGGCCAATCAGTAAGCACTCTCTTCTCATCAGTGGAAAATGTTTACAGTGGTATCTTGTCAATGTTCTGATGAGTTTATCACAACGAGTTTTGGCAAAATGGCTTTTTTCACCAATACTCAAGACCCATGTT
Organism: Hemiscyllium ocellatum; assembly: GCF_020745735.1. Lineage (NCBI taxonomy): Eukaryota > Metazoa > Chordata > Chondrichthyes > Orectolobiformes > Hemiscylliidae > Hemiscyllium > Hemiscyllium ocellatum. The sequence continues at coordinate 109,884,765 of NC_083410.1, read as the reverse complement.
ACTAACAACTGTAAAGGTACCAAACTTAGTAAAATCCCAAATTCTAGTGTATGCTACCATGCAAACAAATATGAGGAGAGGTGGAATCACAGCGAGTTTTCACATTTTAGGAGATCTTGTTATGCAGTCAATCATGTTCCAACATTGATCATTTTGTTTTAGAACTGGGCATACTATTTCAAATGACAGCTTACATTCTGTAAGTTCTTTGTGTTACTGTTGGCTGTAGCAAGTTATAAGCTGAAAATGTGTTGCTGGAAAAGCGCAGCAGGTCAGGCAGCATCCAAGGAACAGGAAATTCGACGTTTCGGGCATAAGCCCTTCATCAGGAATTATTTCTGATGAAGGCCTTACGCCCGAAACGTCAAATTTCCTGTTCCTTGGATGCTGCCTGACCTGCTGCACTTTTCCAGCAACACATTTTCAGCTCTGATCTCCAGCATCTGCAGACTTCACTTTCTCCCTGTAGCAAGTTATAACCCTGGCTTGGGCCCTTGAGGTGCACTGGTGGTGTCCCTACCTCTCAGCCAGGAGGCATGGGCTCAAGTCCCTCTTGCTCCAGAGGTCTGTAATAATCTCCCTGAACGTGTTTCAATGTGTGAAACCTGGCCATTAGTCCACAATAGTGACCATCTATTTTTAACCAGGTTTTGACAGTCAATTGTCAGAATTCCTGTTATCCTTTGATATACCTCAGACAAGTGCACTGTTCAATAATCTTTTTAAAATGAGTTTCAGAGGGTAGTTCCTTCCAGCAAAAACATAATTGTGAACTATGCATTTGAGATGGTGAATTTTAATGTCCTTATAATTACACTTGGATAGATATTCCTTTGAAAATTCCTGTTGAGCTTGGTTACTTTCAGGTCAGGTGGCTTTGACCATTTTAAAGTCTTTCAGTTGAGTTTTAACTGATTTCTCTCTAAATCCAGGATTTTTGAGTTAGTTGGATGAGGTTAAGATTGAAAAGTCGACATTGACAATTGTCATCAGGACAACAGGGAACGCGCACTGACAAGTGTATAGACATACACCTTCAATGGAAGATTCTGCTGCTAGCTCGGTTTGTATCTGCGGATTAGAAACATTTGTCAGAAGGCTGGCATCTGCTGTAACTGGATCCTGATCAAGATTAGGGTTGATCCAGTGATTTTCTATCAGTTATGCCAAGCCTACCGAAAGAGCCCTGGATTCTCAGGTGTAAGTTTTAAAAGCAACACATCTCAATTTTAACAAATGAAAAAAGCAAATCAATTCAGCACTTGTATAATTACACAGAAAAACTACATGATTAAAAAAAAATCTATACCTGAGCAAAGGCAGCAGCATTCAAACTAGGGAAACGTACCTATTCTGTTTAAGAGTAATGCTGTAAATTCTCAATCTGTGAGGAAGCTTATGAATGGATTTTTGAGGTTGTTATTGGCCCCAAGATGTAATTCCCCAGAACTAGAAGTTGAGAACAGATGGTGGTTGACCTGATAATACAGCCGAGTATTCAGTCCTGCGAAACAGCATAGAGAATTAAGCAGGCTGTCCACCTCTCCAATTAATTCCAAAAGGCTAGTAAGGTTTACCATGGGCTGGACATTTACAATTCAATTCCAGCTCTGGTGTTTAGAACAGTTTTAGGTTCAGAAATGAGGTAAGCTTTAACGGTATTCAATCTAGTGGGCAACATGATTTTATTGAAACAGCAAGGCTGCTTTTATGTACATTTAGGAGTACCCAAGCTAGAACCCATCCTATCCGTGCCTACTTCAGTCCCCTTACAAGGAGAACACATCCTTAATTTGGTCCTATTCAAAATATGGCAAGGAATTTTGTCCAATATCCACAGCCAACACATCACCATTAAACAATTAAATCAGTCATTTATCTCATTTGCTGTTTGTGGGTCACAAGTTATTTCCCAATAGTGATCATATTTTGATCGTACTTGCTTAGTATTGCTTTGGGACATTCTGATAATGCAGAATACACTATATATAAATGCAATTATTTTTGATAAACTTAGCAATAGGTTTTGCCTTCATGTTAAAAATTCAGTTGGCCAACAAATTCACATAGAGAACAAGGTGTTACTATAGAAATAAAAATCCAGCAAATGTTTGACTACATTTTTACAGTTTGTACAGTTTATTTGAGAGGTGACAAATTATCAGTAACACTTTCTCATGCAAATGTACACACTAATGTGCAAAATATGTTAAGCAAATAGTAAACTCAACTTTAAAACAAAATGCCAGAAATATTTTTGGATCCACTTTATTTACAAATGCGGCTAAAAATAAAAGGTTTAAACCAATCTCTGCCTATGGGAGATCATAATAACCCAAGAACAATTTACTTCCCCAAGTAAAGACAGCTGCAGAATTTAGATGCCAGGTCCCTGTCCTGAAACAGTGAAGAAAAAAAAAGGAAATTGCTTGCACACAGATTATTTTACATATGGAGAAAGAAAACGCTGTTCTTGTCACAGTGAATGTCTCACCGATCAGGAAGTAAAGGTTTTGTAACAAACAGGAATTAGCCTGTAACCATTCTTCAGACCAAATGGTTAAAAGAGGTGGGATTTTCTGTTTTGAGAGTTTCAAGAAAAGGGGAAAGTAGGCGTTGGAAATGTGATGGGAAGGGAGCAGCTCACATGCATGCACATGCGTGTGTGCGCACATGTGTATATATGTATGGCACTCCCATTCTTACATGGAAGCTTATACGTGTGCATAATCAGATACAGTTCAATCATGGATTCTACAAACAACCAAGCTGGACACCCCTAGAATGTGAATACATTTAACACCTTACGTATAAATTTACAAGAAAAAGTGCAAATTCTTCACACCCTATTTCAATTGGAAATTTTGTAACCATGAGCTGAATATAAAGTTGGAATTGTCCCAATAAACCAAACATTTTAAACACTTTAAATACAAGTCTGCAGGGGTCACTGAGCGCAAACATTGCACTACTAGAACACGGCCATCAGACTGACACTTCAGCTGAGCAATCCTCATTCAAACCACCAGGTGGAGCACCATCAGAAGAAAAATGTTCTCTCAAGATGAGCAATTGGACATAATCCACCCGAACAAAGGCTTCTTCAGCTGGTGGTACCGGGCTCCAAAATCACTCTCATCAAAAAGCAAGAGAATAGTCAGCACAGCACGTCCTATAAAGGGAGGACAAAATAAATAATATCAGCTATTTTGCAAATGATTTTTAAATGAAATATTGATAAATTGTTTGGTAGGAGAGAGTTGATTTGCTGAAAGGAGACATGCTGATGAAGCGGTTTGTTTTGCACCAGTTCAGACAAAATGAAAGAATGCCAAATTTCATTGATCACAGTTGATGTTACAGGCCTCATTCAGTTATACGGGGCATGAGTGAGATGGCATCTGATGTCTTATGTATTCAAAGTTTGGGAGAAGATTTGTAGCTCGGGTGCTCATTGCTGTGGTTCTGTTCACCGAGCTGGGAATTTGTGTTGCAGACGTTTCGTCCCCTGTCTCGGTGACATCCTCAATGCTTGGGAGCCTCCTGTGAAGCGCTTCTGTGAGCTTTCCTCCGGCATTTGTAGCGGTTTGAATTTGCCGCTTCCGGTTGTCAGTTCCAGCTGTCCGCTGCAGTGGCCGGTATATTGGGTCCAGTCTTACCGCAAATTCAACCCAAACTCTGGGTCAGATATGTGGATCACACCTTTGTAATCATTAAAAACACAGAAATAGAGAACACACACCGGATCATCAACGCCACACTCACAGGAATCCGATTCACTCAAGAGAAAGAAAAAGACAATCAACTCCCATTTCTAGGCGTGATGGTACAGAGAACACCGAACGGAGAATTCACCACAAAGGTATACAGGAAAGCCACACACACAGACCAAGTCCTAAACTATGAAAGCAACCACCCCAACACACACAAAAGAAGTTGCATCAAGATACTATTCATAAGGGCCACAACACACTGCAGCACACCAGAACTGCAAAAAGAGGAAGGAGAACACCTATACAAGGTATTCACCAAAAACGGATACTTGCACTATTTCATCAAAAGATGCCTAAGGGAAAGACAACGGAATGAGACATGCCACAACCCAAAGGACTAGCCACACTACCATACATCAGGAGCATTTCTGAACTGACAGCCAGACTACTGCGACCACTAGGACTCATAACAGCACACAAACCAACAGCCACTCTCAGACAATAACTCACCAGGACAAAGGACCCAGTATCCAGCATGAGCAAAACCAATGTAGTGTACAAAATCCCATGCAAGGATGGAACAAAACACTACATAGGACAACCAGGAAGACAGCTAACGATCCGCATCCATGAACACCAAGTAGCCACGAAACGACACGATCAGCTATCCTTAGTAGCCACACATTCAGGTGACAAGCAACATGAATTCGACTGGGACAACACTACTATTATAGGGCAAGCCAAACAGAGAACAGCCAGGGAATTCTCCTAAAGGCATGGCAGTCAACCACAGATTCAATCAACAAGCACATCGACCTGGATCCAATATACCGACCACTGCAGCGGACAGCTGGAACTGACAACCGGAAGCGGCAGATTCAAACCACTACAAATGCCAGAGGAAAGATCACAGAAGCGCTTCACAGGAGGCTCCCAAGCATTGAGGATGTCACCTAGACAGGGGACGAAACGTCTGCAACACAAATTCCCAGTTCAGCGAACAGTTTTATGTACTGTATTGATCAACTAATTTAAGGACAGATGTAAATGCATTGGATACAGTTCAAAGAATGTTTACTAGAGCCATATCTGGAATGGATGAGTTGCTTCACGAAGAAAGGTTGGACAATCTACATGTGTACCTGCTCCAGTGAGAGGTGACTTGAGTGAAACATAAATAATCCTGATGGCTCTTGAGATGTGGGAAGGATGTTACCTCCTATGAGAATCCAGATCTGGGATTACTGTTCAAAATCAAGGGTCACACATTTAAACAGAGACTAGCTGAAATATTTTCTCACAGAGTGGCATGAGCTTTTGGCTCTCTTCCTGAAAAGGTGATGGGAGGAGAGTCCTGGAATATTTTTAAGGCTCAGGGAGATACATTCATGTTAAGCAAAATAAGCATGGGGATAAATGCTTATATGGAGTAGCCAGGAATGTCGATTTAAAGCTACCAATAATATCCAGCATGATCTCACTATGATCTTTTGGTAGAGTACATGGTGGTACAGTGGTTAGCACTGCTGTCTCACAGCACCAGGGACCTGGGTTCAATTCAGGTGACTGTCCGTGTGGACTTTGCTTTCTCCCAGTGTCTGTGGGGGTTTCTTCTGGGTGCTCCAGTTCCCTCCCACTGTCCAAAGATGTGCAGGTTAGGTGAATTAGCCATGCTAAAATTGTCCCAAAGTGTCCAGGGATGTGCAGGTAGGGTGGGTTAGCCATGGGGAATGTAGGATTACAGGGATAGGGTAGAGGGGTCGGTCTGGATGGGATGCTTTTCAAAGAGTCACTGTGGACTTGGTGGGTTGAATGGGCTGCTTTTACATTGTTGGGATTCTATGAGCAGTCTTGAATAGCCTACTCGTGCTCCTGATTTGTCTGCCCTTTCCTCCAGTAGTAGAAATTGTTGTGATCATTTATATTCAGCATTCTTGTGTTTGTCCTGTATGGAGGCCAAAAAATACTCAATAACATGTCCCTCTATTCAGTATTAAAAATATTAAACCTCAAATTCTCAATACATTCATCAGAAACATTTTATATTGTACAAAGAATACAATCTGCTGTTGATCAGAGTTGGCTGTTTACATAATACCTTGTTCCATTTGTTAAACTCGATTCAGTTTTGTGGCAATCAGAACTCGCACTGTTTGGTCAAATGCGGTGCAGACACAGAGGCCCTGCTTATCTGGGCTCCAGTCAAGGCTTCCTATCGGCTGGGTGGACACAGTCACATTCTGGAGCAGTGTGACTGTGCCTGCAACTCCCATATCCATGTTCTCAGAGTCCTTTTTCGAACGCTGGGCAGGGTACTCACTGGGGAACACACGAGAAGAGGGACATGTCAGTTTCAGACAACTATATCTTTCAGCTATTGCCCTCACAATAAACAGCACACAACAAGGTGGACAGAAGGCTATTCAGCCCTCACTTGTACCAGTCCTATAATAACAGCTAGTCACAATGAGACTCACTCACCAGCTCTATCCCTCAAATGGTCTTCCAAAGTGTAGAATTGCTGTAAATGGCGCTTTATAAACTTGCCTTGCACACTACAAAGTCATGATTCTGACACATGAATTAAGGCAGGGTCTTTTTGTTATCAATCCTTATCAGATATTGCACAGAGTCAAAAATCAAAATCCAACTTAAGGACCTCAAAGAACTATAGAGGAAACAATAAATAAGGTCAAATTCTCATCATTCTACAAATAACTAAAAACCACCGCTGTTATCCGAATCTGGGAGTAAGTTCCAAAGCTTAGCTATAAAAGCAAGAACTGACTCCCACACCTCTCAAATCTTGCACTCAACCCACCTCCCAATTTCAAAATAGAAAACTGCTGGAAACCCACTTGTACTAAATTACGAATTAGACACTGCTCCAAAACATCAACATGTATCAGAACTCAGGTTTTATTTTGTGACTTATGTGGCTGTCAAACCCTTAAAATGCACAATGAGCAAGAACATGGTACAGATGAAGGGGCCCAAGATCTTTACAATGTCTACTTTTGGGATGGAGGTTGTCAAAAGTTAATCAAAACCCTCCTTAACAAGCCTCAATACCCTGGGTACGTCCTCAAAGTGGAGGCAGAGGACTTCACAGTTTATGCAAATAACACATCATTAAATATCTTACAAGTCACACACCTGCAATTCTGTCAGTAATAAACATCAGAAGAGGGTCAATTTTGAAGGATATCATGGACTTTCATAATCAGAAAAGGCACCTCCAGCCTCTCTCCAGATGCACACATTTCAGAATTTCATTGGAGCCAGCACACCCGGAAGAAATGTTTGACACCAACCAGCTTTTCAAAAAAAAAAACAGCAGCAGGCCAGAGACCCAGAAACCCAGACAGCAACAAGATGTTCACTCTCAGTCAGAGGTCCCACTTGGGTCAGAATTAGCACACGCAATATCTGAATTCAGAAGTTCAACCAGGTTCAGGGTTTTGTTTTGAACTGTCAGTGGGGTTAGAAAGGCTTGACTGTACTGGAGTGGTAGTTGAGATGAGGTGAAAATCTGCATTTAAATCGGACCTCAAATGTTGGAAAAAACTACAAAATCAGTTTTTTTTTTCCTTTTTTGACAAAGAACCATCCAAACCTGTAACCTCTCTCACCTTAAAGGAAAAATGTATCAGACACGCAGGAACACCTGCAAGTTCCCCTCCAAGACACACACACTAGTCTCCTGAGAAATAGATTGTCATTTTTTCAGTGTCACTGGGTCACAACCCTGGACATTCCTCCCTACCAGTACCGTGTGGGTGTACCTTACATCAAACCATCAGCAGCAGATCAAGAAGGCAGCTTACCACCACCTAGAAATGAACAATAAACAACGGCCCAGCTAGCAACACCTAGAACCCATCACCGAGTAAAATAACTTGCATTTGTCATCTTCCACAAAACTGGTCTCTCCATAACATAAGCCTGCTCCCTGATCTCAACTCAAACATGCCAATGCTTAACTGCTCAATCATCAACCATCAGCAGCAGGCACAAAGCTGATACTTCATATGTATTTAAAAGATGTTACTGTGAGGAGGTGGTTACTCACTATTTCCAAAGGTGCAGATTACCAGCACCTCCTGTTGTCATGAAAACGTCTCTGTTTTGTGGCAAATGGCGGACCTGCCAGACGGTAGATTTATATGCCTGGGGAAAATGGCAGACAAATGAAAGAATTGTTTTTATATATTATAAAAACTGGGGGTGGGGGGGGGGGGGGGGGTAGAGGTAGAGACAGAGACATAGAGAGACAAAAAGACACACACACACACACACACACACACACAATCTATGACAATGACCAGAGAGGTGCTTCGCAGACTTCGCTCCCTTCCACTTCACCCACAGTGGACAGCTACAATGGATACAGACTGAGTCACTGCAGCAAATTCACAGGGGGAGATTTAATTTAAACTGAAGCCCATTCCCCCAAATTTAACTCTCTAGTCCAATTTCAGGCCAGGCTTTCTACAGGCTCTTTGGAAGTTTACAGAAAGCATGAATAAAATCTCCTTTTTAAAGGGGGAAGAGGGAGGCTTGGATTCACATATAAACTTCCACAGCACAGTGCAAGACCATTGTCTGGACCAGGTGTTTTTAAAAGTGTGTTATCAAATTTTGCCCCACTCTGTGTTCTCGTTTTCCATTATCTGTCCACCTGGTAACAATGACTGAATCTACTTGCACTGTCCTTTTCGGCTGCATGTTCCAGCTGAAAACAGTTTGTAGCTTTAATAATACACTCAACCAACATAATCCCCGGGAGGGATTATTTTGAATCAATTCTCTTAGAAATCATGTCCTTTGGTTGCTCCCCCTCGTTCTGACAAAACTAACCTTGCCGCCAAGAGGAACTGAGCAAGAGACTGCTGACAGGTCCTCAGTGTCCTCTCCACAGGTTCTGGCAGAGGTGGTGAAGGGAACGCAGCTCAATTTAATTCCCAGGAAAATCCAAACCTCGTGGACATGCAACAGTGAGAGGGTGGGGTGTTCAGTTAGTTCTGTTGGCTGTACAGCTGGGGTTTGTTATACAGGATGATGCCAACAACATGGGCTCATTTCCCCTACCAGCTGAGGTAACCATGAAGATCCCACCTTCTCCTCCTCTCCCCTCACGTGAGGCGAAAGAGAGCAGCCCTATGCTTCTTCTGGCAGCATGGTGATTTTACCTTTTATTCCAGCATTCTTCTGGCTGACCTCTGAAAACTGGAGATCAACAAAAACTCTGCTGCCTCCTGCCCTTATTTGCACTAAATCCCAGTCACCTGTCAACAGCTTATCCAGCAACCACACCGAATGAGCCGTTCTCACTACAGAGCTCCAAAAACCTACTTAATGGCCCCAAATCTATCTGGCTATTGGGCTGGGGATGATCAATGATCACTGGCTGAGTTTGAAAGAGAACGCAAATTACATCTCCAGCAGTGAATTGTTTGGCCTTTCACGACCAAACTGTACCCAATTCACACGTTTCCAAAATCAAAAACCTCCACAGAGTATAAACTCCAAGAAAAGCATAAAAATCCAAACGTTATGCACTGATCACTTGGAAGCAGAGTAACAGAATAAACGCGGCACTTGGACCAACCAGTCTGAAATGTTATTTTTAATTTTCCAATTAATAAAACTGTGTTAGGCTTTACTTGCACATAATTGAGAATTTTCCTGGACCATTTATGCATTAATCTTTTGGGAAAGATGTTTGTCTCTGTATTAGCTGGTATCTGTTTTTTGAGACAATGTTTACTTTATGGTTGCCATGAATAAACTGGAACATATTGCAGCATACTTCTTTATTATAAAGTTATCACAGCTGGAAATCTGATATACTTAAAAGACTGTACTGACTGGGTGGTTTTACAAACTAATGCTCTTAGTAGGGGGCTGATTCCAAGTCGGTTTCTGTTATAAAGGCTGCATGTGGTGCGGTTTGGATCTGGAAACCAACAGTGTGGTCAAGACAGATTAATTGTGGCTTCTGTAAGGGCATCAGAGAATTACCTGAAGAGCAATGGAATTGTTAGGCTACAGGGAAAGCCAGGAGAGTGGGAGTGAGTTGCCCACTCTGAGACTAAACACAGTCATAATGGGCCAAACAGCCTCAAGTTGTGACGCGGCCATTCTATGTTTGAGTGGACAGTCCCACTGCAGCCTGTGTAATTTCACAGAATCACTGAATCCTTATAGTGTGGAAGCAGGTCATTCAGCCCATCGAATTCACACCAACCCTCCGAACAGCATCCCACCCAGACCAATCCCTCAACTGCATTTTTCCTGGCTAATCCACCCTACAGATCCCTGCACACTGTGGGTAATTTAGCATGGCCAATCCACCTAACCTGCACTACTTTGGACTGTGGGAGGAAACCAGAATACCCAGAAGACACGGGGAGAATGTGCAACTCCACACAGACAGTCACCCGAGGGTGAAACCAAATCTGAGTCCCTGGCACTGAGAGGCAGCAGTGCTAACCACTGAGCTGCCGTGTCACCCTAAAATGCAGCTATCAGGAGTCAGGTTTGAACCCACAGACATATGTCCATTTGATCTTAAGTCCAACACCTTAGCCACTCAGCTATCCTGGTAGGAAATTGGTTATCAAAGAGACAAAAACCCAAGTCCTTTAAATTTCAGCCAAGAATTCACCATTCTATATCCACCCTCAGAAATCACAAGAACTCTGCTTTCTCCAAGTCAAATACCTTCTCGCTGACTGAAGCAAAGTCTTTGGTTGGGTGCTGGGTCCTCATGTCAAACACATGAAACTTCCCCTCCAAGGAAGTAGCCACCAGCTTATTCATGTTGATGTCTTTTCTATCAAACTCAACACAACAGACCTGCAAAGGAAGGGAAGATCCCAAATGTAGCATATTTATCTGTCAATGGTGAGATGTATATTTTTATAAAGACAGGACATTTTAAGAGCAAAACTAAAAGGATTTACACATGACTTACATCGGCATAATTAGTTTTACCACAGTGAATGAGGAGAAAATGCACATTTAGAATTTACGAGGAATGCTACTGCTTATTTCTTGGCAAATGTTTGAAAGTTTCTTTGATATTTGATGCCAAGGTAACTGTAATAATGAAAATAAAGTCAGGAGTATTTGGTATTGCAGTTAAAACCAATGATACACATTCAAAAAGCAGAAGGCTGTCTACTGTCATAACCTGTCTACCTGCCTTTACTCAAGAGTCGTTTAAACCAAACATCATCCTGGACATATTGAGCAAAGAGAAAAGTAACTGGTAGCTTACAAAGTAGCAGACACCGTTCCTGGAGAGAAAATGGCGTTCAGATAAACAGGTTAGGTCTATATAATCAATTCTGTTCGACAGGTAGTTCTTCTATACAGCAATAGTTGCATTCTTGGACAATCCCACATTCCAGTAAAATTGCACTTTAAAACAGCGCTGGAAGTGTTGGTGATGTAATCACATTGTGACTAACACGTTTTAAAATTTCACACTTTAGAAACAGCGTCCCCAATTTCAATCACATTACAATGAATTTGCGCTATCAAAATGTGCATTATAGCAGGATGACCCGTATCTATAAATGCTGCCTGACCTACTGAGTAGTTCCAACATTTCTTTGTTGCAATTAGAAACACATTCCCCTGAATGTGAATCAGAAGACTTGATGTCTGAGCTGAAACTGGTTTAGCAGGGCAAGGCCAAATTCTCTAATCATTTTCACGGGGACAGAATAATTCTACCCCAACTATCCAATAAACAATGAGGGTTAGGTCTTTGTGCCATTCAGTCATACAGCACTGAAACTGAACCCTTTGATCAAACCAGTTCATGCAGACCAGAATCCCAAACTAAACTAGTCCCATCTGCCTGCTCCTGACCCATAGCCCTCCAAACATTTCCTATTCATATAGCTATCCAAATAAGCATTGCAATTGTACCCACATTCACCACCATGACCAAATGCTCTCTTAAAACCCCTTGCCAGACATTTGTATCTGAAAAACCCCAAATGGCACAAGCTTCCCCACGTGTTAACTTGATTGGGGGGACAAAGGGACAAAGAGGAGAGTTGGGGAGAGAAACTGAACTTGCAGGGTCACCTGGAGTACTATTTACCACTGAAGAGAAAGGTGAGGCAAAAAGACACTTCTTACTGGCTCATGAGCAGTGTCTCTGATAGACAGATACCAACTGAGAACAAGATGAGGAAAGATATAAGAAGCAGAAAGACTAAAGGAACAGAAAAGAAATAGAGGGAGAAAACATATTTTGAAAAGTGGTGACTATGGAATTGTCAACTGGAGATTGCTTGATTCAAATCTGACTGCAATTGTGTCACTGTCTTTGCATTCTGCCAAGTACCTCCATTTTCCTCACCACAAGAGGGGTGGTTTTGGGTTTTACGTCTGATTTAAAATCTAGTTTTGTTTCTTACCCCATTCCTGATGTTCTTTTCCCAACGGAGTGACATAGTTCTTAGATCAAATAGCTTGATATCACCATTGTCATATCCAGCGCACACACAGCGCTCCTGGGAGCTGTAGGCATGACCTTTCCAAGGCGGCACCACCGCATGAACGTGTTCAGGGAAAAATAAACAAGTCAACTGATATGATTTCCCTCCCAAGGCTCTCAGAATAAAACAATCTCAAACAGAATAGATGCTCTCGACTTTTGCATGCAGATTGAGTTGCATGAAATCCATGATTTGACAAATAGATGCAGATTGTTGCAGATGTTGAGATTTGAAATGAAAACAAAATGCCGGAGAAACTCAGCAGGTCTGGCAGCATCCATGTCAGGAGAAACAGAGTTAACAGTTTCCTGCCTCTTTCCACTAAGATTTGTGATTCTGCTGACATTGCACATCAGTCCCTCAAACTCCCACCTTTGTGACCCCAGCCACTGCCTCTTCAGTATGGATGTCTAATACCTCTACACCTCCACTATGGGCTGGAAAGATGTCGGACTAGTCACCATCCATCTCAGTGCTCTTCACCTGACTCAGCTTGTTCTCACTTTGTCCCAGTTTCTCCAAGTCAAAGGTGTCATTGTGGGCATGTGTATGTTTGATGTGCTGTTTCTTTGTGACGTATGTGGAACATATTTGTTCCAGTCCTACTCAGGGCCCTCCCACATCTCTTCCTCCTGTATATCAATGACATTGTCAGAACTGCTTCTTGCTCTCTTCCCCAATTTAAAAAATGTCATCAACTGCCATCCTTCTCACACCTTCACCTAGTCTTTCTTTGAATCTTTCCTTTCCATCTTTGACATAGTTGTCCCCAGAAATGGAAACAATGCTATCCACAACAAAACCAATGACTCCCACAGTTACCCTGACTACACTTGCTCACACAACCTGGAAATACTCCATTCTCCCAGTTTCTCCATCAATGTGTTGTTGATGATACCTTCTACAGAAATGCATCCAATGCGTCTCCCTTTTGCCTCAACCAAGGATTCTTTCGGTAAAAAGTGAGGTCTGCAGATGCTGGAGATCAGAGCTGAAAATGTGTTGCTGGTTAAAGCACAGCAGGTTAGGCAGCATCTCAGGAATAGGGAATTCGACATTTCGAGCATAAGCCCTTCATCAGGAATGGCAGCTGAAAATGTGTTGCTGGTTAAAGCACAGCAGGTTAGGCAGCATCCAAGGAACAGGAAATTTGACGTTTCGGGCCAGAGCCTGATGAAGGGCTTATGCCCGAAACGTCGAATTTCCTGTTCCTTGGATGCTGCCTAACCTGCTGTGCTTTAACCAGCAACACATTTTCAGCAAGGATTCTTTCTCTCCACCATAACTGACAGGACCTGAAACATATCCGACCCATTTTCGAACCTTCTGCCGTCACCCCTTCCCCTTCATCCCAGGACAATGATAGGAACCCTTTGTCTTCACATTCCATCCCACCATTCTCCACATTCAAAGGATGATCTTCCACCATGTCTAGCAAGATACAACCACCAAATATATCCCCCCCCACCCCACTTTTACCTTGTCAGCATTCTGTCTGTGACACCCCAGTCCGCTCCTCTGTCTCTCCTTTAAGTCAGTTCTAATGGAGTCGCAGAAGGTGTAACACTTGTCTTTTACTTCTCTCCACCTCCCTGTCCAAGACTCCAAGCACATCTTCCAGATGAAGCAGAGTTTTATTGACATTTGTGCCGATCTAGCCTACTGTATCTGCTGCTGACAGTATGGTTTTCCTTACATAGCAGAGGTCAAATGCAGAGTCGAAGAGGATGGTGCTGGAAAAGTACAGTCAGTCAGGCATGATCCGAGGAGCAGGAAAGTCGACATTTTGAGCATAAGGAATGGCTTCTGCAGGTCCAAAGCAGATAAAACAACTGCTTTGCAGAACACCTCCACTCTGTCTATAACAAACGATGTTGACCTTATACAGTAGTTGCTTGCCAATGCATCATCTGGCTCTTGTGTGACACTTCTGTCCCCGGCCCTAGTGCAATGTTCCAGCAAAACCCAATGTAAGAAACCTTATAGCCTTCAGGAGAAAATAAGAATCCGATAACTTCAGAACATGAATTCTGATTACAACCTCTCTCCCCCGCGTCTGGTTTGTAAAAAACCAAAAGGAAACTATGACTGCTGAACTATGCAACGAAGAGAAAATGCTGGATTAACTCAGCAGGTCTGGCAGCATCTGTTAATAGGGGTCATATCAGACTCAAAATGTTAACTCTGTTTTCTCTGCTGAGTCTCCTCTGAATTTTCTCTTTTGAATGGCTTTGCTCTTCAAAGTCAACCTATTTTTGAATATTTACATCTGTCATTAACACCTAGCTTGCATGTAGATTTCTGCTTCACTACCATTCGCACTTCATTTGACTTTTGTTCTGGGTAACCCCACCGTATGTTCCATTCAATCCCCTCCCACTTTGTCAACTGCACAAAAACCATTATTTTTCAGTCCCATTTAGTTTCTGAAAAAGAGTCAAAATGGACTCAAAACGTTAACTCTGTTTTCTCTCCAAGTTTGCTGAGTTTCTCCAAAACTTTGTTTTCCTTCCATAATTTGTCAAGTTTGCTTAATTTATCGAAATAAAAAATAGCTCTCATGTGGCTAAATGACGTTTTTATGTTCAAGGTGCTTGAAATGTAAGTCAAGCAAAGGGAACAAATATAACATTCACTATATCCAGTCAAAACCAAATTTATCGTCAAACTCTAAAGTGGATGACCACGTCATTTAGTCAAGGCATATCAAGAAACAAACATTTTTACTTTTGTTGTTCCCATGATGGTCAAGTTTGACCCCCACACAAAGCATTATTAATAGAAAGAATATCATTGTAAAATATTCATTCATATAGTATTCTGTTTGCTAATGTAATTATTAAACATTACAGATGATTTCAATATAAAAACTATATTTACAACATACCAAATGCCACGGTCCAGCAATCCCTCCTGGTATCTCCATCTGCAGGCTGCATGTTTGCCACAGGAGTGTCTTTTTGCCTTGGGTCCCAGACTTTCACCATTCCTTTCGAAAACACAATCTACATGATCACATTTGCTTGCGGTAATACATAAACACAAAAGTTCAACGTTGTTTACAGTGAAAACTCAGCAATATATAAGACCTTTATGGGACAAATCCAACTTAATGCACTTCTCACTGACATCTGCATCTCTGATTTTATTCTCTGAAAAGTATGCTAACTACATTCTCAGACACTGTCTAAAAGTTAACTGATCACATTTGTTTAGAGTGGTTTCATAGAATTGCAGTGTGGATGCAGGCCAACGGTCCACACTGACCCTCCAAAGAGCATTTATCTAGACCCACCCCCTTCCCTATCCTGTAACCTTGCAATTCCCATGGCTAACCCACCTGGCCTGCACATCCCTGGACACTATGGGTAATTTCATGGCAAATTCACACAACCTGCACATCTTTGGACTGTGGGAGGAAACTGGAGCACCGGACGGAAACCCTCGCAGACACGGGGAGTATGTGCAATCTCCACATAGACAGTCGCCTGAGGCTGGAATCAAATCCGGGTCCCTGGTGCTGTGAGGCAGCAGTGCTAACCACTGAGCCACAGTGCCACCTAAATTTCTTGCAAGTGTGAGCAGTTGCATCTTTTCAGATGGTTTGTTGGGAAGTGTGGGCTTGGCAGCAGCATGTCCCTGGTAGAAAATTCCAAATACTCAAACAGAAATGCACAACTACAACAATCAGTGCGTTAATTTATCCATGACCCTTTGACGCACCTTCCAAAACCATGACCACTACCACCTAGTGTAGCAGATACATGGAAACACCACCACCTACAAGTTCCACCAGCCACTCACCATCCTGATTTGGAATTATATTGCCACTCCTCACTGTCGCTTAACTAAAATCCAGAAACTCCTTTCCTAACAGCACTGTGGGTGTAGCTACCCAACATGGGAAGATAGTGGTTCAAGGAGGCAGCTCAGCACCATTCACTCTAGGACAACAGGAGTTAACAAATAAGGATGGTCAAGCCAGAGAAACCCATGTCCCACAAACAAACTCTAAGCAAGCAAATGCTGGCTTGATAATAAAGCTGCGAAGGAAGTTGAAATACACCAACTAGAAGATCAATGATGGTTGGTCTGCATTCCTCTGTTTCACAATATATAGGGCACGCACATCTAATGATTTGACAATAACAGTCAAGAAAGTTCTAGCTGCTCACAACACTGGAGAGACTTCCACGGTCAACCAGTGAAATAAACATTTCAACTGGTTTAAGCATTGCACATCTCAAAAGAAAAAAGCAGGTGACGGTTGCAAGAGCAAGAACGAAATGTACCATCTCTGCTGCCAGTAACCAACTCTGGAGCTCCTTCCCCAACTCCCAGGCCTCCTACACCATCAATGCTGTTTATGATCTCCTTGTGTGCTTTTACAGAATAGACAGGCATTTCCGGAGCCTCCAGATTCCTAGGTAAAGAGGATGAGAAAGGGGAGAAAAGCTCATAAGAATCCTGGAAAATAAATCTGGCAAAGTGTAATGACATTGCAGCTACTGGCAACACAGGCTCAAAGTTATTTACAGCACAGACAATACTTCATAAAGATCGCAATGGAAATGCAAGTGAATACCTAAATACTGCTTAAAACATTAGGAAAAAGCTTTGACTCACCATGCTTTCAAGCAGTGAGTTGCAGATTCCCACCACCGTCCAGATGTACAACTTCCTCAACTTTTCACTCAGTCTTCCACTTCTTAACTTAAATCTTCACCCCCTGTTATTGAACTATCTACTAGTGAAAAAAGTGTCTTGCAATCCACCTTTCCTTTTACAACTCTATCAGGCCCACTTGCAAACTTCA
Source organism: Hemiscyllium ocellatum (assembly GCF_020745735.1). Lineage (NCBI taxonomy): Eukaryota > Metazoa > Chordata > Chondrichthyes > Orectolobiformes > Hemiscylliidae > Hemiscyllium > Hemiscyllium ocellatum. The sequence goes on along the minus strand of NC_083410.1, from coordinate 109,867,714 downwards.
CTGCTCCAAGGGAAGCGACTCTAGCCTATCCAAAGTGTAGGAACAAATTACTACAGGTTCTGGAATCTGTACTAAAAACAACCAATGCTGGAAATCACAGCAGGTCAGACAGCATCCATGGTGAGAGAGCAAGCTAACCGTAGAGAGAGGGTGGCATGGTGGCTCAGTGGCTAGCACTACTGCCTCACAGCATCAGGACCCCGGTTTAATTCCAGCCTTGGGCGACTATCTGGGTCGAGTTTGCACATTCTCCTAGTGTCTGCATGGGTTTCCTCTGGGTGCTCCGGTTTCCTCCCACAATCCAAAGATGTGCAGGTTAGGTCAATTGGCCATGCTAAATTACCCATAGTGTCCAGGGATGTGTAGGTTAGGTCCATTAGTCAGGGGTAAATATAGGGTAGGAAAATGGGTCTAGAAGGGTTACTCTTCAGAGGGTCGGTGTGGACTTGTTGGGTCAAAGGACCTGTCCCCTCATGTATGGATTCTAACATTGCAAGTCAAAACATTAGCTTGCTGTCTGACCTGCTGTGATGTCCAACATTGGTTGTTTGCACTCTAGTCTATCCAATCTTGATGATAAAAAATAAGAAGACACCACGCAATTTAAGTAGCAACTGGAAATGTAAGCAGTGCAAAACTTACTGGACAAATTTTCTTTTTAAACTGCACTATGAGGTTAGTTAACATTAAGATTCCAGGGTGTGTCATAGAATTGTACATTAAGTTATGGAATAGAATATTAATTCAGAGTGAAATTATTAAAAAAACAGGTTCCTGTCAAAGTATTGGCATTTGACGACTGTAACCTGTTGTAGTACCCACTTCTGTGAAACTGGTTGTTTGCAGGTCATCAGGCGAGTTATTTAATTGACTTGAGGTTAAAGAAAACTAAACACAGGCAGCTAAGAGACAAACATTTTCTTCTCTGTTAAAAGCTGCATGATACAAATGTTTGTGATGCATTCAGCCAAAGAAACAGAAGCAAAAATGATAAAAGATCTGAGCCAAATATTAGTCAGCCTAACAAAATAAACAAAACATTACTGGTTTAAAGATAAACTGTCCTACAAGTGTTGCTGGGGATAGAAGTGAATTTAGCAAATTTGTATGTTAAGATATCACAAGTAACACAAGTTACCCCAGCCTTCTGGTATGTGTTGTGATCTCAATAGCTTTATCTTGTTCAATTCAGTTCTGTGCATACATTCCAGGAATGGAGATACAAGTCTGCAGAAACTATAATGGCAAAGGCACACATTATCTTTCTTCAATCAATCGAACATGCAATGTAGTTGGCACTGGCTAGGAAGCATTTATTGCCTATCTCCGGCAGAGTGCTCCCACAAGTTAAGAGTGTGTTTATTGCTAAAACTTGAAAAAAAAGTACAGCTAATCAGGAATATAGGAACAGGAGTAGTTCAGTTACTCAAATCACTTCTCGCACTCAAGCAGGTCATGACTGATCAATAACTCTACTCCAATATTGTGTCTTTGAGCCATATCCATAAATATCCTTACTTGATCAGTCTATCCTTGAAAATTTCAACTGATCCAATATTCACAATGCTTGAGAAAAAAGTCTCCTGTCTCCATTATCTTCTGTTCTCTCCTTTCACTCCTAAATGTCAACCCTAAATGCTCTGCCACCAATTTTAAGATTATAGTCACTTGTTTGGATTCTCCATCTGAAATAAATAGCATATCTGTACCTAGCCTCTAAACCTCCATTTCACCCAAAGCTGTCATCTCTATCCAATCTCGCACAAGCGCTATGGCTCCAACATCCTTATATTTGCTCTGTCCTGGCTCCCAGCCCAGACATAACTCCACAGTAACATTCTCAAACTCGTGTTTAAATCACACTGTGGCCTCATTATACACACTGTATAAAGCTCCTCCAGCCCCTCAACCCTTTAAGAACATTGTTTCCTAAGCCTGATCTTTTGTTGAACTCATATTCTCCATACCATCATTGGCAGTCATGCCTTCCGTTGCCTGGGCCTTGGGAGTAGAAACCAGACCTGCACACCCCTCATTCCTCCTTTAGGGTAATGCTTCAAAAACACTCGCTCTTTGACCAGCCATGTGATCATCCCTCCAGATACTTTTCTTTTGGACTTGTCTCAATTTCTAATTGAAACAGGAAGCTAGCACATTCCATTCGATAAGAGCATGACTGATTTGGTCATGGTTCCTGTCTGTTCACCATAATCCTCAACTCATTTGTCTTTCTAAAATCTTTGATAAAGTCTGTGACTCAACTACTTTCTGAGGAAGAGACTAATGATTTCTCTTCACCTTTGAATATTCATAAATTCTCTCTCCTAGTCCTATTCTCCCACACAAGAGGAAAACTCCTCTTAATATTCACCCTAACAAATTGCTCAGAATGTTATGTTTCAATAAATTACCTTTTATTCATATAGACTCCAATCCTGTTCATAAGTCTTCACCCTCAGAATAAGTCGAGAGAACCTTCTCTGAACTGCTTCTAATACAACTTTATTCTTTTGCAAATCAGGAGGCTAAAACTTTATTCCCAATGCAGTCTCACTTAGGTCCTGTATGACTGCACTAAACTTTCCCAACTTTTATATCCTATTCCCTTCACAATAAGCAACAACATTCCATCTGCCTTCCTAATCACACTTGCTGTACTGAAGATTAATCTATTGTGATTCATGTACCAAGATATCTAGCTGCCTCTGTAGCGCAGAGTTCTGCCATCTCTCGCTCGATTTAAATAGTATACTGTTTTCCTATTCTCCCTGCCAAAGTGGACAAGTTCACATTTTCCTCCATTGTACTCCTTGTGCCAAATTTTTGCCTACTCACTTAATCAGTCTATATCGCTTGATCTATATCACTAGACTATATGAACTCTTTTCATTATTGACTCATGGAACCTGGACATTGCTGGCACAGGCAGTATTTTTGTCCATCCCTAGCTGTCCTCAAGACAGTGGTAGTCAGCAGCTTTCTTGAATCTCTGTAATCCATTTTACATAGGGAGAGACACAAAGCCATTAGGAAGGGAGTTCCAGGATTTTAACCTAGCAACCCCAAGGGAACAGTGATATAATTCTTAGTCAGGATGGTAAGTGGCAAGGAGTAGGTGCAGGTGTGATATTCCCATGTATCTGCAGTTATCCTTCAAGAGGAAAGATGCTGTCTAAGGAGCACCTTCACAACTTGCACTCTTTCTTGCCTTTGTTTCAAAACCAAATTTAGCTAGTATACATTTGGTCCCAACATCCAAAGCTTTGACATACTTTGTAGATAATTTAAGTGTCAACACTGATCCTTGCAGAATTCCACTGTGTACACCTTGCAAAACGATACGTGCATCCCTGCTCTCTGCTTCTTGCTAGCTAATTAATCCTTTAGTCACATTAAAATCCCATCCTACACCATGTCTTTATTATGGTCCTGTGAAGTCTAAGCGATCATACTCTGTTAAAATGTGCTACATAACAATTTGCATTTACATAACACTTATAACCATCGTAAAATGTTTTACAAGAATCTGCTCAAACAAATTAACGGGGTCAACCAATGACTTCTAGATCATTCTGGTGAGGTCACTCCCTGAACCTTCCAAATTCAGGGGAATACAACCCAAGTGTATGCAGCGAGACCTCATAATTTAACCATTTAAGCCCTGGCAAATACAGGGTGGTGGTGAGGAAGGAAGAAAATAGAACATTATTTTAAGGAACAGAAAATACAAAAGCATTTACTATTTTAAAATTCTGAGGAGTATTCCAGGTAAGCGCATGATCAGTACTCATATGAAGAAAAATATATGTAACAGTTCGACTGTCACCACTATATGGAATGATCGAAAAGGTGTAGCAGTTTTTGAACAGGATTCCACCTGTCTCATCCTAATCAACACCATGAAAATTACTTATGCAATTATAATTTGTTAAATGGGAATTATCAATTTAATCCATGAATTAGTAATAAACCAGGCTTGAAAATTCCACCCTTCATTTAGTCACACATCTTTCATCAGAAAATTTAGAAGCCATATAAACCTTGCTAAAAGGACCTACGAGGTGCCATAATAAGTTCAAAATGACCACCCTACTTCTCTGTTCAACTGTCTTCACAACAATTCTTCCATTAAGAACAGATCAACTCCCATCACAGCTTCAGGACTACAATTTCTACAACAGTAACTTCTCAATGTTTTGACTACATACCACATGTGCAGGTTTCCATCAAAGTCCCCAGTTGACAGGTACCTCTGTTGTAACGAGGTGGCTCCAAAGGTACCGCATTTAAAAGGTTTTGATTTTTCTATCTGAAAAGAAATTTATTTTCAAATTATGAAAATCAGTAGGCAGTGAGCTAAATTCTGAATTACAAGAAGAATTTCAGCGAGGAATTGGCCATTCAAGCCCATTGTGGCTACTCTATCATTCAATTAGATCATGGCTGATCCTCTACCTTAATGCCATGTCCTTGTGCTATTCCTATTCCCATCTTGAACATATTCGATTGCCCACCCCACCAGAGCATTTCAGAGTACAGAATTTCAAAGATTCACCATCTGGAGTGAAATAGTCCCTCCTCACCCAGTAATAAATTTCCTAAACTTTGGTTTGAGATTATATCCTTGATGCTAGACTTACCAGCTTACTCAGAAACATCTTGTCCTCATTCAGTTATCAAAATTTGATAAATTTCAATTAGCGATCTCTCTCATTCTTTGAAATTCAAGAGAATAAAGGCACTGATTCTGCAATCTCTCAGTTTGCAAAACTATCTCTTGTCTCTATGGCAAGTATACTCACTGAAGACATCATCGACGCAAGAACAAAGTTCCTGATGGCAGGGGAGTCAGAACCAAGGTCACAGTCTAAGGATACCGGGTAAATCAATTTGCACCAACATATGGAGAAATGTCTTCACCCAAGATGTGGTGACCCTGCGGAATTTACTACCACAGAAAGCAGTCAAGGTCAAAACATTGTACGATTTCAAGAAGTTGCATGTGGCTAAAGGATTCAAAGGATATGGAGGAAAAAACAGTTACAGGGTAATGAGTCAGATCATCAGCCACAATCATAATGAATGGTAGAGCAGGCCCAAAGGGCTGAATGGCCTGTTTCTGCTCTTTTTGAAATGTTTCTATTCTTTCTCAGTTAAAGTGATCTAAACTTAACATAATACTGTAGTAGATGTGGGCTCAGCAAGGCTATATACAATTACAGAGTAAAAAGTGAGGTCTGCAGATGCTGGAGATCAGAGCTGAAAATGTGTTGCTGGTTAAAGCGCAGCAGGTCAGGCAGCATCCTAGGAGCAGGAGTTCCAGGGCTTGTGCCCGAAACGTCGAATTTCCTGTTCCTTGGATGCTGCCTGACCTGCTGCGCTTTAACCAGAAACACATTTTCAGCTCTATATCCAATTACAGCAAGAATTTTTATATAATATTCAATCCCCTTGCAATGAAGGCCAACATACCATTCAACTTCTTTATTGTTTACTGTACCTGCAGCAACTAAGATACCTAGGTCCTTTTGGGTATACTTCCCATCCTCTTACATTTAACAGAAATTGTGTTTTTCTATTTTTTTTAACCTTAATTTATAACTTTATACTTATTCACATTATATTCCATCTGCCATGTTCTAGCCCCTTCACTTAACCTGCCCAAGTCTTCTTGAAACCCTCCTGCATTCTCCTCACAACTTATATTCCCACCCGGTTTAGTGTCATCAGCAAATCTAGAAATATTACATTTAGACTCCTCATCCAAATCACTTACAGATTGTGAACTACTGTGATCCTAGAACTGATCTGTGCAGTACTGCACTACTGACAGCCTGCCATCGGATACTTAACCACTAATTCCTCTGTTTTCTGATTGCTAGACAGTTCTCAATTTACAACCGTATATTATCCCAATCCCATGTGCTCCAACAAACTACACAAAATGTTGGGAAAACCCAGCAGGTCTGGGAGCTTCTGCAGAGACAGAAACAGCATCAACATTTCGAGAGAGAAATGGAGAGGAGAGAGGATTGTCACGTCAAACCTTTTGTCACATTATTATCCTATGAGTAGAATAGGCAGCAACATTTACCAAAATGCAATACCTCACATTTAGCCAAATTAAATTCCATTTATCACTTTTCAGCCTATTGACCCAACTGATCAAGATGTCTTTGTAATCTTAGATAAATGTCTTCAAAATGTTGTCTTGGGATCTTCTGCATCCACCTAATCGGGCAGGCAGTGTCAGTTTGATGTTTCAGGCAAAACACAACAGCTCTAACAGTGCAGTTTTCCCTCAGTATTGCCCTGGAATGTCAGCTTTGATTTTTTTTTGTAAGCTGTGGAGTGGAATTTAAACACAGTTCAGAGGTGGGTCTTCTACCTGCTAAACCACACCTGACAGCAGTAATGGTAGGAAACTGATGGGGTGAAACAATGAGGAGCTGGAGCTGGACCTGCACAGCATAAACATCAGCATGCACTGGATGGACTGAATGACCACTGTACATCTTGTTAATACAATAGAATCGGACAGAAACAAGACGGGAGGAGGCCATTCAGCCCATCGCGTTAATGATTTATTTGAACGTATGTCTGAAAAGGGGGTTGGAGACAGAAATGGAGCATTAGATTAGACCAACTTGGTACAAAACCAACCCAACAACTGCACCTTCTCTTATTTGTTGTTAAAAAGTACTCGGTAAGAAATCTCGCGTTTGCAAAGTTACCCCCGTCACCATAGCAACCTCGGGCCAGTAACCAGGCAACAGGGGCTAGGCCCGAAGCCTTGGTCTTTCCTGACTGACCACCGACCTCCTTGACCAGCACCAGCTCCCCGTGCGACACCTCGTAGACCTGCAGCACGCCGGTGCCACGGGGAAAGTTGCCCATACAGACGAACTTGGCGCTGCAGGGGATCCATTTGCAATCGAACACGGTGTAGTTGAGCGATTTCTGGATGTGGGCGATGATCTGCGGCTTCTCCAGCGCCGAACTCATGGCGTCCACAGTCTCTGCCAACAGCGCAGGCGCGATTGCCGTCGCTCGGACGGCCGGGGGCTGACAGCGCAGGCGCAGGTGCCGTCGGGCTGACGGCCGGGGGCTGACAGCGCAGGTGCGATTGCCGTCGCTCGGACGGCTGGGAGCTGACAGCGCAGGCGCGATTGCCGTCGCTCGGTCGGCCAAGAGCTGACAGCGCAGGCGCAGATGCCGTCGGGCTGACGGCCGTTGCCCCTCAACGCAGGCGCAAATACCCGAGCTGCCTGTATCCGAGCACTGAAACCACGTGGGTGAAGCCATTCAGGCCAGCTGTTCTGGACTGAACACAACAAATGATGGAGGTTGCAGCATTAGTGGAGAGAGAACAAATTTCCTTCGTCCCCTTTCCACTCCACTGCTCTCAACTCACCCATTCGTAAGGGCTGGAAGAAAGTGAGGACTGCAGTTGTTCAGAGTTGGATAGTGTGTTGCTGGAAAAGCACAGCAGGTCAGGCAGCATCCGAGGAGCAGGAGTTCCAGATGAATAGCTTATGCTCGAAACGTCGACAGTGCTGTACCTCGGGATGCTGCCTGACCGGCTGTGCTCTTCCAGCACCACACTTTCCCATTTGTAAAGGCTGCCAAACCTCCAAGATTAGCCTGGAGTTCCCAGAAATTGCAAATCGACCTCCAGCAATAAAAGCAGAAAGTGCTGGAAAAACTCAGCAATTTTGGCAGCGTTTAGTGAAGAGAGAAACCGAGTTAAAGCTTCGAGTCCATCCTGCCTCGCACCCTCTTTGATTAGATATTTTCTACTGTGAGTTCACCTGAACTTTTCCTAAACTAAGGGAATTTTGGAAAATTGTCACCATCGCATTTATTATCTCATTAGCAATTTCATTTTAAGACCCTAAATTAAGTTATTCTGGACCTAAGGACTTGTCAGCCCACACCTTCCATCAGTTTGCTTCAAACCACTTACCTGGTGATGGTTATTCCATTATATTCCTTTCTCTCTTCAACCTCCTGATTAAGAGCTATTATTGGGATTTTTTAGGTAACTTCTATAGTGAAGACAAGCACTCGTTCCTTTCATCCAACATATCCTTATATATTTATTCTCTAGTGGGTCAAAGTTTATTTTACTTGAATAAAAGCAAAATACTGGAGAAGCTGGAAATCTGAAATAAAAATGGAAATTTTGGAGTAACTCCTCAGGTTCTGAGGAAGGGTCACTGCACCCAAAACATTATGAAGGGGTTCCAAGAGATCAATTGTGTTAGGGGACTCTCTAGTTCGAGGTACAGACAGATGTTTCTGTGGCCAGCAGCAAAAAATCAGAATGGTGTGTTGCTTCCCTGGTGCCAGAATCAAGGATGTCTCAGAGAGGGTGCAGAATGTTCTCAAGGGGGAGAGGGGCCAGTAGGAGGTCATTGTACACATTGGAAACAACAACACAGGAAGGGAGACGATTGAGATTGTGAAGGGAGATTACAGAGAGTTAGGCAGGAATTTGAAAAGGACGTACACAAGAGTAGTAATATCTGGATTACTCCTGATGCTACGAGCTACTGAGGGCAGGAATACGAGGATAGAGCAGATGAATGCATAGCTGAGGAGCTGGTGTAAGGGAGGAGGACTCACATCTTTGTATCATTGGAATCTCTTTTGGGGTAGAAGTGACAGGTACAAGAAGGATGGATTGCACCTAAATTGGAAGAGAACTTATATATTGGCAAGGAGATTTGCAAGAGCAGAGAGAATTAGGAGAATTTAACCTAGTAAGGTGGTGGGGTGGGACCCAGGGAGATAATGAGGAAAGAGATTGATCTGAGACTGGTACAGTTGAGAACAAAGGCGAGTCAAACAGTCAGGGCAGGCAGGGACAAGGTAGGACTAATAAATTAAACTGCATTTATTTCAATGCAAGGGGCCTAAAAGGGAAGGCAGATGAACTCAGGGCATGGTTAGGAACATGGGACTGGGATATCATAGCAATTACAGAAACATGGCTCAGGGATGGACAGGACTGGCAGCTTAATGTTCCAGGATACAAATGGAAGGACAGAAAGGGAGGCAAGAGAGGAGGGGGAGTGGCGTTTTTGATAAGGGACAGCATTACAACTGTGCTGAGGGAGGATATTCCCAGAAATACATCCAGGGAAGTTATTTGGGTGGAACTGAGAAATAAGAATGGAATGATCACATTATTGGGATAGTATTATAGACCCCCTAATAACCAGAGAGAAATTGAGAAACAAATTTGTAAGGAGATCTCAGTTATCTGTAAGAATAATAGGGTGGTTATAGCAAGGGATTTTAACTTTCCAAACATAGACTGGGACTGCCATAGGGTTAAGGGTTTAGATGGAGAAAAATTTGTTAAGTGTGTACAAGAAAATTTTCTGATTCAGTATGTGGTTGTACCTACTAGAAAAGATGCAAAACTTGACCTGCTCTTGGGAAATAAGGCAGGGCAGGTGACTAAGGTGTCAGTGGGGGAGCACTTTGGGGCCTGCAACCATAATTCTAGTAGTTTTTAAATAGTGATGGAAAAGGCTAGACCAGATCTAAAAGTTGAAGTTCTAAGTTGGACAAGGCCAATTTTGACAGTATTAGGCAAAAACTTTCAAAAACTAATTGGGGGCAGATTTCGCAGGTAAAGTGATGACTGGAAAATAGGAAGCCTTCAGAAATTAGATAATGAGAGTCCAGAGACAGTATATTCCTGTTAGGGTAAAAGGATAGATTGGTAGGTATAGGGAATGCTGGATGACTAAAGAAATTGAGGGTTTGGTTAAAAAAAAGGAAGCATATGTCAGGTATAGACAGGATACAGGTAGATAGGATAGTGAAGAAGGTGTTTGGTATGCTTTCCTTTCTTGGTCAGAGTATTGAGTACAGGAGTTGGGAGGTCATGTTGTGGCTGTACAGGACATTGGTTAGGCCACTGTTGGAATATTGCATGCAATTCTGGTCTCCTTCCTATTGAAAGATGTTGTGAAACTTGAAAGGGTTCAGAAAAGATTTTCAAGGATGTTGCCAGGGTTGGAGGATTTAAGGTATTGGGAGAGGTTGAATAGGCTGGGGCTATTTTCCCTGGAGCGTTGGAGGCTGAGGGGTAACCTTATAGAGGTTTACAAAATCATGAGGGGCATGGATAGGATAAATAGATAAAGTATTTTCCCTGGGGTGGGGGAGTCCAGAACGAGAGGGCATAGGTTTAGGGTGAGAGGAGAAAGATATAAAGAGACCTAAGGGGCAACGTTTTCATATAGAGGATGGTACATGTATGGAATGAGCTGCCAGAGGAAGTGGTGGAGGCTGGTACAATTGCAACATTTAAGAAGCATTTAGGTGGGTATATGAATAGGAAGGGTTTGGTGGGACATGGGCCTGGTGCTGTCAGGTTGGACTAGATTGGGTTGGAATATCTGGTCGGCATGGATGAGTTGGACCGAAGGGTCTGTTTCCATGCTGTACATCTCTATGACTCTATTGCTCTATTTGTGTATGCAAATACAGAAGTAACATATATTAACACAAAGGACACTGTTCTTAGTGTACAAAAATAATCTATCCTTCATTTGCAACTTTCTCATTGAAAGAAAGTGTTATAGAAATTGCCAATGCTCTCTGTGTTTCTCAATAACCTGACCAATCCAAATGTACATGTCTGATTTGTGGTTATTTGAGTAACTAGGATTAACAGTTATCAGTTTCTGCTGCATCTCTGTGTCAACCATGGCCCAACATATGAACACCCTTTGTTCATGCCATATAAATTGGCATTCCTTTTCCAAATTTGTTGTTGTGATATTTTAGTCCTGATCAGTACAAGGTAAAAGTGACAGGCCTGAAGAGTCCCCGGCCGTGCACTTAGATCCTGTTTGGACTGGCTGTTGGAGGTATTCAGTGACACCTTTAACCTCTCCCTCCTACAAGTCGAAGCTGTCATCTGCTTCAAGAAGACCACCATCACCCCAGTACCTCAGAAAGCACACACAACATGCCTTAATGACGACTGCTTCATAGTCATGAAGTGCTTTGAGAGTCTGGTCATGGCCCACATTAACTCAAGCCTCGATTCCCACAATTACCAACTGATGTAACAGGTCCACAGCAGATCCCATTTCCCTTGCCCTGCACTCATCCCCGGAACATCTAGACAACAAAGACGCCTACATCAGTCTCCTGCTTATTGATTATAGCTCTGCCTTCAACTCAATTATCCCCTCTGGACTGATCTCAAATTTCCGATACCTAGGTGTTGGCTCCACCCTCCACAACTGGATCCTGAGCTTCCTGAAGATGGACAACCACACCTCGTCCACAATAACCCTCAACACTGGAGCACCCCAAGAATGCATTCTCAGGCCCCTACTGTACTCCCTCTACACCCATGACCATGTTGCCAAATTTCAAATGAATGCCATCTCCAAGTTTGCTGATGACACCACCATGGTAACACAGATATCGAACAATGATGAGTCAAAAACAGCAGGAAGGAAATGCAGTGCTTGGTGGCATGGTGCAATGACAACAACTCTCAATGTCTGCAAAATAAAAGAACTGATCATTGACTTCAGGAAGAAAGGAGGTGAACAAGCCCCTATCTACATCAATGGAGCAGCAGTTGAGAGGGTTGAGAGTGTCAAGTTCCTTGGAGTGACAATTACTGAACAACCTGTCCTCAATTTCCCACATAGATGTGATAGTCAAGAAGGCCTCTCCTTCCTCAGGCAGCTCAGCAAATTCAGCTTTGTCCACAAGGACCATCACCAACTTTTACAGATGCACCATAGAGACAAGAATGTCTGAGTACATAATGGCCTGGTACAGCAACTGCTCTTCCAGGATTGTAAGAAACTGCAAAAGGTTGTGTGCACAGCCCAGGCCATCACAAAAGTCAATCTTTCATCCATGGACTCCGTTTATATTTCACGCTGCCACACAAATGCTGCCAACATTATCAAAGTTCCCTTCCACCCAGGTAATGTTTTCTACAACCTCTTCCATCAAGCAGAAAATGTGCACCAAATGGTTCAAGAACAGCTTCTTCCCTGCTGTTATTAGGCTGATGAATGGACTCTCTATCTTCAAATAATGTTGATTTTGTTAATGTTGACCTTACTTCGCACACCTCCTGCGCAGAGTAACCTCTATGCCTCACTCTGTTGAAGTATCCTATGATCTGTATGTCCTTGCTTACTATGATCTGCCTGTACTTCTTGCAAACAAAGCTTTTCACTGTACTTAGGTACATGTGACAATAAATCAAATCAAAATACTTTATGCCTATTTTAGATCAATGTTTGAATTCTGTACTATCAAACAATCATGGAAACACTACATTAGATTTATTTGTGATTTTATTTTCTTCTCTTTAACAGACATAAAAACATAGAAATTTAGGTGAAGTGATATTTGACTGAATGAACAGCCTTTTTATCTGACAGAGAATCATCATCCAATTTGGTAATCAGTGTTTATATTTTCTGATTGATAGTGCAGCATAAGGATGGATGTATAGTTGGACTAATGGCTTCAAAGAAGTTCAGAGAAGTTTTGCTAAGATGTTACCCAAAATAGAGAGATTGCTGATGAACAAATGCAAAATAGCTTGAGACTCTACTCATTCAGTTTAGAAGAATAGGAGGTGGTCTCTTGAAACATATGTGATTCGTAATGACCTTGACAGGGTAAATGCTGGGAGGATGTTCCTCCTCACTGGAAAGTGCAGGACCAGATCACTCCCTCATCACCCCACTCTCATCACTCTAACTCCCTAATCTGCTCCCCATGCCTCATATGCACTACTCCCACCCCTCTCTTATGCCCCATCTCCCTCATCTACCTCCCAATCCCAACATCTTTCCCAGTTTCTTCGTCTGCCCTGCCCCATCACTCCCCCTCAACTATTCTACTTCCCACACCTCCTCAATTCGCCCCAACCCCGTCATCTGCAGAATAAAGAAATGCCAAGTTAAGACAAATGAGGAAAAATTTCTTCACTCAGAGGCTTGTGAGACTTTGGAACTCCTTGCCACAGAGAGATATGGGGGCAGAGTCATTGTGTATATTTAGGGCCGAGACAGATGGATTCTTCATCAGTCGGGGAATCACAGTTTACGGAGAAAGGGCGGAAAGTAGACGTGAGGAATGTTGGATGTGCCATGATGCAATTGAATAGTAGTACAGGCTTGAGGGGCCGAACGTCCATTCCTATTCTTATTTCTTACGGCATTATGAAGCCTTTAGGGTGCACGTGTTGCAGACAGCACGTGCCAGAGGGGCCTTGACTGCAATGACGTCACGCTGAATACGGTCTATTCGCGGCAATGGGAGAGGAATCAGGCGAGTGGTGCGGCCAGCCCTGGGCCGGGGTCTTTCAGGAGTAGCTGTCATGGCGGCTGAGCTGGCGATTCGGGACATGGAGACAGGTCGGGAGCCGGGCTCAGACCCAACCCCAACCCCAACCCCAACCCCAACCCCAGTCAAAGATAAAGACTCGGAGTTCCTCAGTGTCGCGAAGAGGCGGGGGAAGTGTAAGAGGAAGATGGAGCCGGGAGCGGGCAGTATGGAGGCGGAGGAGCCGAGAAAGAGGCCTCAGTTCCCCGCTGTCTCCGGACACCAGCTGGTGGTGAGAGGGGGGAGGGGGGAGTGTGAATGTGGTTCGATCACCCCCCCCCACACCCCACACCCCCCACACCCACACCCCCCCCACACCCACACCCACACCCCACACCCCCACCCACACCCACACCCACACCCACACCCACACCCCCCCCCCACACCCACACCCCACACCCACACCCCCCCACACCCACACCCCACACCCACACCCCCACCCACACCCCCACCCACACCCACACCCCACACCCACACCCCCACACCCCACACACCCACACCCCACACCCACACCCCCACACCCCACACCCCCACCCACACCCCACACCCCCACCCCACACCCACACCCCCACACCCCACACCCACACCCCACACCCACACCCCACACCCACACCCCCACACCCACACCCCCCCACACCCACACCCCACACCCACACCCCACACCCACACCCCACACCCACACCCCACACCCACACCCCACACCCACACCCCACACCCACACCCCACACCCACACCCCACACCCACACCCCACACCCCACACCCACACCCCACACCCACACCCCACACCCACACCCCCACACCCACACCCCCCCACACCCACACCCCACACCCACACCCCCCCACACCCCCACCCCCCCCACACCCCACACCCCACACCCCACACCCCCCACCCCCACACCCCACACCCCACACCCCCACCCCCCCCACACCCCACACCCCACACCCCCACCCCCCCCACACCCCACACCCCCACCCACACCCCACACCCCACACCCACACCCACCCACACCCCACACCCACACCCCACACCCCACACCCACACCCCACACCCCACACCCCCACCCCCCCCCACACCCCACACCCCACACCCCCCCACACCCACACCCCACACCCCACACCCCACACACCCCCCACACCCCACACCCCACACCCCACACCCCCCACCCCCACACCCCACACCCCACACCCCCACCCCCCCCACACCCCACACCCCCACCCCCCCCCCACACCCCACACCCCACACCCCCCCACACCCACACCCCACACCCCACACCCCCACCCCCCCCCCACCCCACACCCCACACCCCACACCCCCACCCACACCCCACCCCCCCACCCACACCCCACCCCCACCCACACCCCACACCCCACACCCACACCCCACACCCCACACCCCACACCCACACCCCCCACCCACACCACACACCCTCACAGACCACCCACAACACCCACCCACACCCCACCCCCACACCACCCACCCACACAACCCACCCACACCCCACACCCACACCCCACACCCACACCCCACACCCACACCCCACACCCCACACCCCACACCCCACACCCCACACCCCACACCCCACACCCCACACCCCCACACCCCACACCCCCACCCCCCCCACACCCCACACCCACACCCCCCCCCCACACCCACACCCCACACCCACACCCCCCCCACACCCACACCCCCCCACACCCACACCCCCCCACACCCACACCCCCCCACACCCACACCCCCCCCCACACCCCACACCCCCCCCCACACCCACACCCACACCCCACACCCACACCCCCCCCCACACCCCACACCCACACCCCCCCCCACACCCCCCCCCCACACCCCCCCCACACCCCCACACCCCCACACCCCACCCCACACCCCCACCCCCACACACCCCCACCCCACACCCCCACCCCACACCCCCACCCCACACCCCCACCCCACACCCCCACCCCACACCCCCCACCCCACACCCCCCACCCCACACCCCCACCCCCCCACCCCACCCCCCCACCCCACCCCCCCACCCCACCCCCCCACCCCACCCCCCCACCCCACACCCCCCCCCGCACCCCCACCCCCTCCACCACCCCCCCCGCACCCCTCCACCACCCCCCCCGCACCCCTCCACCACCCCCCCATCCCCGCACCCCCCACAGCATCCCCCTTCCTGCATCCCACACCATCTCCCTTCCCGCACCCCCCCACCCAACCACACCACCCCCACACCCCTCCCACCACGACACCCTGACACCCCCACGACGCCCCCACATACTGCTCCCCACACCTGCTCTCCCTCCACATGTGCTTTTCCCCCCCCCCCCCCCCAACACCCTGAGTGATATCCATTTTTCTTTTAGGATGGCAAGGATGAAATTCGCAAAGTTGCTGTACCTGCACACAGATATACACCTTTGAAAGAAAACTGGTTGAAAATCTTCACCCCAATTGTTGAACACTTGCAGCTCCAAGTGAGATTTAACCTGAAAACCAGAAATGTTGAAATCAAGGTAATTATACTGGGAACTGTACTTACATTTTATTTCCTTTTGTATCAGTGACATGAAGGGCAGTACCAGGTCCTGATTTAGGTGTTTTGTTCAGGGCAGGGGCTAGAATGGATCCATTTCCTTTCTATAAACCTGGTTTTGCATAGATAGTTTTTCTATAACAGAATGGATTCACTGAAACAGACCATTTGGCTCATCTTAACAGCACATCTAAGAGCAGCGCACCTCAGCTTTTTCCCGGTAGCCGTCCATATTACTTAAAGTAATTATCCTGTGCTGTTTTGAAAGTCACAGTTAAATTAATTTCTGTCACATCTGAGCAATGTATTCTAGAACCAAACCACTCACCTTGGTTTTAAGACCAGAATCTAATTCTTAATGTTAAAGGATTTCTAATGTAAATTATTTATAAATGCACTCCTGTCCTTTGCAGTATAACTGACTCACTTTTAGGACCAGAGGGCTTAGTGTTTGATAAGGAAGAATTTCTTGAGATTTGAGTCCTTGGAACTCCTTGTCACAGAACTGTGGGGGCTGAGTCCTTATTTATGTTTAAGGTTGTGATAGATTAGCGATTTTTGGGAAGATTTGTAGCTCAGGTTGAGGTTCTGGATGTAAGTTTGCTCACTGAGCTGGAAAGTTTGTTTTCCAATGTTTTGTCATATAAGGTAACGCGTCAGTGCTATGTTCTGCTTTCTATTTGTGTTTTGATTTTCTTTGGGCGGGTGATGTCATTTCTGGTCCTTTTTTCTCAGAGCAAGGTAGTTCGGGTCCAAATCCATACTTTGATTGAGACAACACATCCATCCTAGGACAAACCAAACACACACAAGATTTCATTGAAGCATGGCATTCCAACCAGCACTCAACAAACATTGATTTTGACCCCATCTGCCTTCCTCTGAGAAAAAGGCTAGAAATGAGATCAACCACCCAAAGAAACCTAAACACAAATCAAAAGCAGGATATCCACTAGCACTTCACTGAAGGCTCACTGATGTGACCTCGTATGGTGACAAAATGTCAGAAAACACACCTTCCAGCTCAGCGAGCAAGCTTCCATCCAACTCAAATAGATTCTTGGTCATTTGGGGAACCAAAGGTTATGTGGAAAATACCGGAAAGTGGCCGTGAAGAATGTCAGATCAACCATCTACCTATTGAATGGTGGAGCAGTCCCGAGGGACTGATGGTCACTCCTGCTCTTCTTTCTTATGCTGTTAAGGGAAATTGTATTACAGCTGCTTTGAATTGAGCAGAGACCTAGTCTGTCTCCTCATGTGGTTTAATCAGTTTCACTATGGATCCAGCCGCCTGGGCTGATTCCAGGTGGTAGTGTGTCATACATTCAAGTCTGGTTTGGTTTGGTTTTGGTCAATGGTACATGATAACTTTTGAACAGATGATGTCATAACCTTTACAAAAGCATCACATGACAAATGCTGGGAACATTAAATTAAAAGCATGCTCAGTAAATCTTGCATCATCTTTGGAGAAGAATGGACTGTATGCCTGTGCAGATTCTGGCAGAAATGTCACATTCTTTCGCTCCACAAATTTTCTCTGATCTACTATTTATCATTTTCTGCTGTTTTGTAATCTTTGATCTGTGCTTGTTTTGATATTGTTCATTAAGATACTAGCGAACCTGAGTGCTTGACATCCATAGCTGTTCTGTTAAAGTATTTGTGCAATTCTTTGCCAGACTTGTAAAGAGACACAAGATATAGGTGCGTTGACGAAGGCTGCAGACTTTGTAAAGGCTTTTGTTCTTGGATTCCAAGTGGAGGTGAGTTAATGCACTGAGGGTGGTTAATGCTAAATATCTTGCGGTGAAGTAACATGTAATCCTCTTCAATTACCAGTAAATACCAATGTTTTAAAACAGTACTTGGTTAGAATAGAGGTTGAATGTTCTTCAGTCAGAAGAAGCGATGGTCTCATGGTGTTACCACTGGACTCGTAATCCAGAACCCCAGCAGTTGAGTTCTGAGGGTATGCATTTAAGTCTGACTATGGTAGATTGTTACTGAATTTAAACGTCACTATCTGGCTTAAGAAGCTAATGGCTCCCATGTAACCACTGTTGAGTGTCATTAAAAAGTTCCTCGTTTACTAATGCCTCTTAAGGAGGGTATGTATAAATATGAACCACAGCAGTGTGGTTGACTCTTAACTGTCCTCAAAGCATAAATAGTCAGTACCATCGACATCCCACCAGAACTAATTTTATCGAACTTATCCAAACCTTGCATTGATCAGTTATCTGAACGAAATACTCCTCGCCCGTGGTGTTCAGACAATTAAGGTTGCCCTGTATTTGGCCTTCGTGCCATTATAGTTTACTTATCCTTTAAAGTACCGAGGTTTGTTGAAATTCTATAATGATCAATCACATTGACATGGGGGTGGCACAGTGGCTTAGTGGTTAGCACTGCTGCCTCAGAGTCAGGGACCCGGGTTTGATTCCAGCTGTGGGTGATGTCTGTGCATTCTCTCCATGTCTGTGTGGGTTTCCCCTGGGTGCTGCGGTTTCTTCCCACAGTCCAAAGATGTGCAGGTTAGGTGGACTGGCCATGCTAAAAGTGTGTGGGTTAGGTGCATTAGTCAGGGGAAACATAGAGTAATAGGGTAGGGGAATAGGTCTGGGTGGGTTACTCTTCAGAGCATTAGTGTGGACTTGTTGGGCCAAGTGGCCTGTTTCCACACTAGGAATTCTGTAACACGAGGTGTCATATTAGTAATTGATCTGCATCTGCAATGAGAAGCAGAAGGGAACAGTTAAGAATTGTGAAGGTCTAGACATCTAAACTTAAGGAAAGCCTTATAAAGATATAATTCAGGATTTTTTGTGAAACTAAAAGTTCTAATGGTGCAGTTTGACATTTATCCACAAAATTGAACTCTTAACAGGAAATGGTTTAATGCATTCCTGATGAAGGGCTTATGCTCGAAACGTTGAATTCCCTATTCCTGAGATGCTGCCTGGCCTGCTGTGCTTTGACCAGCAACACATTTTCAGCTGTGATCTCCAGCATCTGCAGACCTCATTTTTTACTTAATGCATTCTTTGTCTAGCAGAATGCAAAACAAGGTTTCATGTTTATTCCATCTTGGGGGGAGATGGTGGCAAACTGGCAATGCCAGTTGACTAGCACAAGGGAATGCGATATGTTCAGATCCTACCACAGCAGTGGGGGGAGTTTAAATTCAGTTAATTAAGAATATGAAACTACTCTTGCTAATGGTGACATTGACTATTGCCATCAGTTGTTGCAACAATCTATCTGGTTTATTAATGATACTGGTCACTCCAAGCCTGCAAGTGATATAACTGTGGAGGTGGGTTTCAGTAGCAGTAGAGATAATGTCACTCAGATCCACAACAAAGTAGTTAAGAGTTAACCACACTGTTGAAAGACCATCATAAATGGGCAGTAACTACAGGCCTAGCCAGTGATACTCAGATCCCATGAAAGAATGAAGACACAAATCTATAGTGTACTAGAACACTACGGGTGGCACGGTGGCACAGTGGTTAGCACTGCTGCCTCACAGCGCCAGGGACCTGGGTTCAATTCCCACCTCAGGCGACTGACTGTGTGGAGTTTGCACGTTCTCCCCGTGTCTGCGTGGGTTTCCTCCGGGTGCTCCGGTTTCCTCCCACAGTCCAAAGATGTGTGGGTCAGGTGAATTGGCCATGCTAAATTGCCCATAGTGTTAGGTAAGGGGTAAATGTAGGGGTAGGGGTATGGGTGGGTTGCGCTTCGGCGGGTCGGTGTGGACTTGTTGGGCCGAAGGGCCTGTTTCCACACTGTAAGTAATCTAATCTAAACAGAGCCATTGAATCTTGTACAAGTGGAATAGGCAAATAGAATCTTGATTTAGCATCTTAGTCAGGAAATTCATTCTTTAGCAACGCATTTTTTAATTTTTAAACTTGTAATGCATAAAATTCATTTATTTTATCTATTTATATAGGATGCCTTAGCATTAATTCGGTTGGATGACCTATTCCTAGAAACATTTGACATTACAGATGGTGAGTTTATTATGGCTGTTGTTTCATCGATATCAAAATTGATTTTGACTGTGATAAAGTTATAGCTTGTTAACTTTGTTCTGTCAGGCATTGCTGGAACTCCATTATATATTTATATTAACATCCCAAAAGGTTCAAGGGTATAAATAGTCATAAATTGACTTACAAAGAAATTTTGGAGGGCTAGAAGTGGGTTTAGGAAAGACCTTAAAATAATGAAAGATGTGGAGAAGTATGTGGTGGGAGGCGATTGATTTGATGCTCAAAGTTGCAATTGGGTGAAGAATTGTTGGCGCTGGAGGCTATTTTGAAGGAATGCAGTTTTTTTGGATGTACTGGGGGATGCAAGGAGCCAATTGTAAGGCTGAAAGAGCTTTGCGAGGCTGTATTGCATAGTCATGAAAATGAGGAACATCTTTTAAATTAAAATTGATGGGAAAAGTTTGGTTTTTAAATGAATGATTTTTAGATAATTTGAAGTGTACAGAGGACAGCAGACTAGGGTCACTCAAATCTGGAAGTGACAAATGTATAGAGATGTGTTTTAGTAGCAGTTCAGCTCAACAAGCAATACTACCAATGGAAGATGGAATTTGTTTTATGACAGTTGGGGGAAATCTTGGGAAGCCTAACTCACTTTCAAATAGGAATAATCAATTCTCAACATCTAAACTTTTTATCTGGTGATGCATTAAGTTTGAAAGTATAAATAGAGACAACAATTCAGACTTGATTTCTTCCTCCAGTGAAACCATTAAAAGGTGACCACCTTTCCAGGGCGATAGGACGAATAGCTGGCAAAGGAGGAAAAACTAAATTTACAATAGAGAATGTAACAAGAACAAGAATAGTTCTTGCTGACTCGTAAGTATACAATCATCTTGCTTTTTAATTTTCTCTGTGTGGAATTAGCATTAAAAGCTAAAACATCAAGTACAATAAACGTTTTATTAACCAGCACCTATGTGACCAATTGATCAAGTCCTCATATTTGATGTAAAAACACACTAATAGAAACCTAATGCAGGGTAGACACATCGCTGTTGGGCTTTATTTGCAACATAAATCACTTAGATAATGCATCTGTGCCGGCAGAGCCTTCAATTGACTACTCAGACATTGCAGAGGTTGCAATACTACAGTAAACATTTGGTATTTCAGGTGTATAATTTTTGCTGGTTTATTGAGGGTGCCAGTTAAAACCAGGTTTGCTGTACCATTTCCTTCAAATGTTCTTACTGCTGAAATCAAGTGATGATGTAACGTGTTTTGTCTTAGCTAGGAGACAATCCTGCATTTTGGATTGTGATGAATCACCTCTGGAAAATGCATAATAAGCAATTACAAGTATTTCAATTTTGTTGGAGAGCATCTAATCTTCCTGTGGATTTCTGTTGTACCTTGGCCAAGTTAAGAAATCCATAGTAGCACACTGGTTGAAATATAAGAATGTTAGCATTGTGATGTTGGAAGCTAATCAAAACTAGTCTTCAACTTGCCAATTGTGCAAATTCCACTATTTTCACAAGCAAAAGAAGGGACATGCCCAAGGTTACTACAGGAGGTGAGGGAAGAGATTGCTGCGCCTTTGGCGATGATCTTTGACAGGAAAATTTGGCTGTCTGAATACAGAATTGGCTGGCCCACAGACAGGGAGGTAGTAGATGGAAAGTATTCAGCCTGGAGCTCTGTGACCAGTGGTGTTCCACAGGATTCTGTTCCGGGATCTCTGCTCTTTGTGATTTTTATAAATGATTTGGATGGGTTAGTAAGTTTGCTGATGACATGAAAGTTGGTGGAGTCGTGGAGGACTGTTGTAGGATGCAAAACTGGACTGATAAGTGGCAGATGGAGTTCAACCTGGAAAGGTGTGAAGTGATTCATTTTGGAAGGTCAAATTTGAATAGAGTTAAAGGCAAGATTCTTGGCAGTATGGAGGAATAGATGGATCTTGGAGTCCATATCGATAGATCCCTCAAGGTTGCCACCCAAGTTGATAGGGATGTTAAGAAGGCATATGGTACTTTGGCTTTCATTAGCAGGGAGTTGAGTTTCAGAGCCGTGAGGTTATGCTGCAGCTGTACAGGCACATAAATGATAGTAAAATGAAAGGTATATAGGTTAGTTTGATCTTAGAGTAGGATACAAAATTGGAACAATAATCAAGGGCTTGTACTGTGCTATGAAACATCCTTTTTAAAAATGTACACCACATCCAATTTGGATATGCAAGAATAAGGACTGAAGTATTGCATTTGATACTACAATACAGTAATGCTACAGACTATAAGGAAGTGTAAATATGTCACTGAAGAATAGACAATATATTTCAATGCTGGTTTCTTGGAAGTGCGATCCAACAGTTTGTTTTTCTCTGGTCCTTCAAGAATATTCCATTTTTATCTGAAGACTTCTTACGTGAGACAGTGGTTTGAAATATACTACATGCTTTTTGTTCTTATTAGCAACCCTCATTCACTTTTTTTTTAAAAAAGTAGAATGCTAGATATAGCTGGAGACTAATATGTTGAGTTGAACATTTTCTGACTTCCAAGAAGTATGATGTGTTGTGTGAATTATTGTTTTAATAGGAAAGTCCACATCCTTGGTTCTTTTCAGAATATTAAGATGGCTCGGACAGCAATCTGCAACCTTATCCTAGGTATGGTAGTGATCTTAATCTGCAAGCATTTGGAAATGAGCGTCGAATGCATGGAATTCCCTTTACTGCTGAACAGGATGTTACTTTTTAAACAATTTGAAAAAAAAATTTATTTCCTGGTGCACTATCAAATTCTAAAGTGTCTGTCTTTGTGTTTTGCTTTGATCAAGTTGACTACTGGGCCATAACTGGAATACACTAGTTTCTCAAAGCCTCTAATATCTTTAGAAAAAAAGTTCATTTGTAGGGTGAATAAGTGTTCCCAGTTGTCAAGGCTATGGAGGCCAGGTCATTGAGTGTATATTTAAGACAGATAGATACTCAAGGAAAAAGTGGGAGAATGGAGTAGAGAAACAAATCAGCCACGAGTGAATGGCACAGCAGACTTGATGGGTATATGGCCTAATTTCTGCACTTATATAAGAATGAAAACCTGAATATTCTGAGCAAAGTTATCAGTAAAAGCAGAATAGCTTTTTGCTGGGAAACCAAATTCATATTAGCAACTCCTTTGCTGCCTAGCCTTATTCCAGTAAGACTATACATGGAGTTTATCCAGTATGACTCATCAATAGTCATAGGTGAGATGCCAGAAGACTGGAGGTTGACTAATGTGGTGCCACTGTTTAGGAAAGGTGGTAAGGACTAGCCAGGGAACTACAGACTGGTGAGCCTGATGTTGGAGGGAATCCTGAGGGACAGGATGTACATGTATTTGGAAAGGCAAGGACTGATTTAGGGATAGTCAACATGGCTTTGTGTGTGGGAAATCACAAGTCTCACAAACTTGTTACTTCAAAAAAAAAATTGATGTGATCTATATGGACTTCAGTAAGGTGTTTGACAAAGTTCCCCATGGGAGACTGGTTAGCAAGGTTAGATCTCATGGAATATGGAGAAGAGCCATTTGGTTACAGAACTGGCTCAAAGGTAGAAGACAGAGGGTGGTGGAGGGTTGTTTTTCAGACTGGAGGCCTGTGACCAGTGGAATGCTAAAAGGATTGGTGCTGGGTCCACTAGTTTTCACTATATAAATGTGCATAAGAGGTATAGTTAGTAAATTTGCAGATGACAGCAAAGAAGGTTACCTCCAATTACAATGGGATCTTGATCAGATGGGCCAATGGGCTGATATGGCAAATGAGGTGCTGCATTTTGGGAAAGCAAATCTTAGCAGGATTCATACTTAAAAAGGTCCAAGGCAGTGTTGCTGAAGAAAGACCTTGAAAGTGAAGGTGACATGTTTTCCTTTAATGGTCAGAGTACAGGAGTCATGGTGCAGCTGTATAGGACATTGGTTAGACCACTGTTGGAATATTGCATGCAATTCTGGTCTCCTTCCTAGTGGAAGGATGTTGTGAAACTTGAAAGGGTTCAGAAAAGATTTGCAAGGATGTTGCCAGGGTTGGAGGAATGGAGCTACAGGGAGAGGCTGAACAGGTGACCTCAGGTTTACAAAATAATGAAGGGTATGGATAGGATAAATAAACAAAGTCTTTTCCCTGGGGTGGGGGAGTCCAGAACTAGCTGGCATAGGTCTCATCTTTTCCCCTCCCCCTAAATCTAAGAGGCAACTTTTTCATGCAGAGGGTGGGATAGGCTGGTACAATTGCAATATTTAAGACATTTGGATGGGTATATAAATAGGAAGGGTTGAGGGATGTGGGCCAGGTGCTAGCAGGTGGGATTAGATTGGGTTAGGATATCTTTATGGCATGGACAAGTTGGATCTGTTTCCATGGTGTATAGCTCAGCAACTGAGTAATACCTGCCGGAGTTATTTCCTTAGAACATTTTTTTTGCCTTGCTTTCTCATCCTCCCTAGTTCTTAAATATAACACTTTTTTCAGCTGAGCATGGGCCTTTAAGTGTTGTTATCTTTTAGGTCTTGCTTTTAACTCATACCAAGCAGTTAGGTTCAGGTTCACTTCGGTAAAACATCTTTACTTAATGTGAATGCCAACACTTAGTTACAATGACAGATTTTATATTCAATCCTGTCTGATTTAATCTAATCTTATTTTTAATTACAGGAAGCCCTCCATCTAAAGTTTATGGCAATATCCGAGCAGTGGCAAACAGAGCAGCAGAACGTTTCTAATTATGCAATGTGTGCGCAGTGATCTCAATGCACAACAAATTTCAGGAACTGGTTTGGGAGTATTTTTCTCTAATACCTATTTATTTTACGGAATATTTTCCCTTTGTGTACTGGCATTTACAAATTAGGATTGAACAGAAATAAACTGTTCTACTTTGCACAGCTTGTTATGTTACCATGATTTTTTGTAGGTAATTAAGCCGTTATTTTCTAAGCACTTTCATAAGTGTGATTTGAAACTGGTCTTGACAAAAACAAAAGATGCAATTTCAGAAATATGTACTAGTGCTTTATGCCTGAGCAAAGTCATCTTGTGGCATTAAGACCTCACTCTACAAGGCTTGGTTCAAGTTAAGAATGGACAAAGTTCAAGGTTTCCAGTGAAAGATCAACAGGTATCCTTTAGATTCCCAGTAAATGTTGAGAAACTCAGCAAGTCAGTGTAAGAGTAGACTTGACATTATGACTAATTCTTTGGCAGAACTGATCTAAGTCATACCAGACTCAATATTAATCATTTTAACAGAACTGCTCTCCCTCAAAAGTAAGCTAATCAGACAAAGAAGGTTCAAATATTTTATTTTCAATGTACTTACAGTTCCAATAATCCCACAGCATATGATGCAACATGCAGAGAAGAAAACTCAACATTCAACATTAACTGTCTTTTCTCCCCCTACACAAACTAAAAACATTCCCACATAAGGAAAAAGATGTGTGCTCTACGTTGGACTGCAGTCAACTTATGCACAAGCAGTGGGAAACAGCATTCCCTCCATGACTAACAAATACTTATGTACAAGTAAATTCACAGAAGACTAGATTCCCCTTGAAACAGAGCACATGGCAATTGACAGTGGAGCAGATAGAACTGGCTGTGGTTATGAGCCATGCACTGATCCAGAGGAAGAAAGAGTATAGTTAGTGGAGTTCTTTTTCTTCAACATTTACCAACATTTGGCAACTTTTATATGAACATTGCAATTTATGTAAACGAGGAATATTTCAATCTACATGCAAAAGTTAATCATGCAAGGACACCAAGCACCTGGATCTCTCACACAAAGTCAGAGCCCACCAGTGTGCAGCACTTAGCTGAAGGAACAGCAATGGGAGAGAGCTACATGAATGATTTGATCTTAGCACAAAGCAGTTTTGATTGCTCCCTTTTCCCCATGACAGATCTTAAAATGAAGAGACTGGATTACATCAATTATAGAAAGTATTCTTGGTGTAAATTTTTTTTCCTTAATAACCTATCCTAGAAAGCAGAGGGGAAAGGAACTCTAAATACAGTGCATTGTATTGCACTTGAACAAACTGCAATCAAACAAAGTTTTTGAAATAATTCTTCCTTAAAAAATTACAACTTCACACGTGACAAGATGATAACCAGGAGGTATAACTAACTTTGAATGTAAAGTTTTCTCCTGAACAAAAGACCACGTTAACAGATGCAGATTATTACATTTCCTGTCCAAATACTGAAATGAACAGAACTGCATCTTTTTAAAATGGTTTGAGTGTAATTGGGATATTTTGTTCTGAAACATGTCCCTGCAAGGTCAATTTGTAGTTTAAATCTGGTGAGACTTCAAAAATAATGAATTCTGATAAAGTGTCTTACTCATCAACTTACCACAACAATACACAAGAACATGCCACTAATCATCCTGCCATTTTACTTGGAAGTCTTGGCATCTACAATATGCTGGAGTAGTTACGAAGAGGAACTAACTAAAGAGACAGTTCCTAATAAGGAACCCAAAATATGGAACATTCATTAACAAAATGTAAATAATTGTGACCAGAAGCAAAAATGTTCAAAAGTCAACATACCAAAACAAGAACAGTGAAAAAAACCCTGTTCACATGAAAACTATTTTAACAGTTTTTAAATTTATTACCAGACATGAAATACATATGATGGGAAAGCAAATAAAAACAATGTTATAACAGAAGTATCTTAAAATGGTTTGTGTAATCTATGCTTGGCACTTCGTAGACTACCTTTTGTTTTATTAAAGCCCAAACTACTACTTTTACATTTACAAAGCAATAGATATACTTCCTTGTTATAAAAGATGAGAATGAAATAAATAAGAATCCAGCCCCTTCCCCTTCTCCACCACACTGAGATGCTCCTTTACAGCTGTCCTTCAGACTTTTTAAAGTGCTACACTGGGTTATTGAGAGAATTGAAGTTCAATAACACTTAGTTGGCTTGAGGCTCATGTTGGAAAAAGTGGCTTCACAGAGAAAATACTTCCATTAAATACACAGAAAGCATTGCTGGACATCTTGAGCAGATCTTCAGAAATGGAGAAGAAAGCAGAAGTGTTGGGTAGAGCCTTGAAAGAGGTCACACATCAACAACCATCTTTTTGTGGATGTCTAGGCCTCCTACAACCTGGATGGGAAAGTACAAATGGTAAGTATTTGCCTCAGTCATTGAACGATACAGAGCAGCAAAATATGCAGCATCTTGGATAATTAGGAGACAGGCTCTTTAAATCATCAATACATACAGTCTGTTCTGATAGAAAACAATAGTTCCATTCCTGTGCGATTCTGTGTTAAGAAAATCACATAATACCAGCACCATTTAAACCAATGGGACTATAATCACATTATAGCCAATACAGGTAAGTTCACATTCTACAAATAATGGTCTAAACTCTTCGACTGCATTGTAGCCAATTCACTTTAAATAAACATTCATTATAGCAGAATCAATAGTACAAGCCAGAAGCATATAACAACAGGTATTGGAGTCCAAAATTAAAATTGCTATATCACCAGAGCATGTTAATATGAAAACTCCTGTTCTTAACTAGCAAGATTTGAATAAAAGATTTGTTTTACAAAGACCTCTGCATTAAGAAAATTGCAGTATATTGAACCATTTTATAATGGATCGCCACTGTAATCATTTCAATAAGAAAATCAAAATTCAGAAAATATAGCAATATGAATAAGGAAGTCTCATTCCAGATTAGCCATAGATGTGTCTACACCAAACTAAATAGATTCTAATATGCCAAGATTGTGTTTCACATAACTGGAGTAAAGTTCAATTCCCATTTTGGGAATTATAGGTTCTTACTCTGTAGTTATATAACCAACAAAAGGTATGTCCCTCCAATTTTTTTTTCTTCAACCCCACTGCTTTTGCGTTTCAAGCAAGAGGAGCCTCATCTTAGCAGTAATCTTCAACATACTGCAAGACAAACATTTCTTACATTTTGTACAAAGTCACGAATATCTGCAATTTATGTATTACAACAGATCACGTGGGTACAGCTGTCAGAACACAGCAGTGGCTGAAAAACAACTTGAGCTTCTCGATGGCTAGTGCAAATACTCAGTCCACCTGTGCTGAGCTGGCTAGAGTAGCCAAGGCAACAGTTTGCATGCTGGATTGAGAACATAAATACACTTAGGTGCAATGACACCTCAGCTGTCAAGTGTGCACATTTGGATAGGGGAAGTACAGCACTAGGCTCAGTTGCAGCTCTTGAAACAGCTGAAACAAAAAAAAAGAAAATCAAACTAATAAAGCAAACCATTATGGCATCCATTCACATTTTGACTATGCATCCACCGTTGGAGTATAACCTACAGTGTTCTGAGGAACCTAGGCTCAACATATGAAAACTGCAACAGAATGCTGCAGTAATACCACACAATCTACTTGTTCTGTCACAAACACCACAACCTTTCCCACTCCACCTTAATGACCCAATGCAGAATTCAAAGGCTACCAAATTCAAACTAACCTGCTTAGCACTGAACAGCTGATATCATCTCGTGTTCAGGATGACTGACCGACCTATTAACTCATCCATTTTCAGTTCAAAATCATCAACAAATGCATACGAAGGAGAATCCATTTTAGCTAAGGAAAGCTATTGTTTAGCATCCATAGCACCATCTGTGAGGTCTGATGTGCTAAACATATAGGCCTTTGCACAGCTATATTTGGATAGTAATGCTCAGTATATGGATTGTTCCAAGCTACTGTCCTCATTTGTATTTACATCTGGCAATGGAGTATATGATAATTGACACCAATGATGCCAGTTCCAGTTTAACTGAATATTGAACTGCGGAGTGTTTCTCAGTGGCAGTCACTCCTGGAACCATTTTAGCAGGTTCATGCCATTGCCCCTTGACTGAAAGTCTTTAGCAATGATGAATTTGAAGGAGAGGAAGCCCAGACACACAGAATGTACTCAAACATCATTCCACATAGCTGGATCCTGATTTAACTCTGCATGCATCTCATGATTGAAGGGAAAGCCTCGCAGACAATCACATCTTCCCAGTGATAAATAAATTTCATTTTTCAGCAGCATTGGTGCTGGAGAATTAAGTCTATTGTAAATTAAACTGCCAGGAGTAAGCTCCCCTTCAAATACATATCAAGGTTGCTTTGGCCATGACTTGACCAAGCAGGAAAATGAATTTAAAAAAAAAATCAAGTTAGTCAAATATTTCAATACTCCCAATAGCATTAAAATTTGACATTAATAAAAAACATTGCCCTGGTAAGGTGTTTCATATATCAATAAAATTCAATAAAAGCATGTCTAATTTAATGGTCAATATTTAAAAACTTCTCATTTTATCTTTTATTAACAGAACAAATCTAATAACTTAGCAATGCTCTGTTCTGGCAAATTGTTCAGACAAGAGGTTTGCAAATGCTGCAGCATGTTGTTATCCAGAAAGCAGATTTACTTACTGCACAAAACTCTTCAAAAGATATTCTCCCATCTCCATCTTTATCTGCATTAATTATGGTTTTGTCTACAATTTGCTGTAGCTGAGTGTCTTTTAGATTGTTCCCCACCATCATCTTCAACACCTGGAAAAGCTCTCCATTAGAGATGTACCCATCCTTATCCATGTCATAGATGCGGAAAGCAACTGAAAAAGAAAGAAAAATAGTTTGGATTGCTGTTGCAGTCATGACACTTCTAAAACTGAAATTTACTTTAGGAATCTTCTAGACAATTTTGAGCTACTTTCACCTTTGGGTTGAAAGTACATTTGAGCAGATGATAATTTATAATGGGGGAAATGTATTTTCTACCACAAAGAGTAACAATATGAATTTCAAGATGCATCTGGACATTTTTGAAGTATTCAGCTAATATTCATTTTAAAATAGTTTCTACAGCAGCACAGTGGCACAAAGCTTAACACTGCTGCCTCAGCACCACGGACCCAGGTTCAATTCTGGCCTTGGGTGACTATGGAGTTTGTATGCTCTCCCAGAGTCTGTCTTGTTTCTGCCAAGACCTCTGGTCTGAGCAAAATGCTGTTGGGAAACTCGATCAGTCAAATGACCTCTAATCTGCACTGTAGGGATTCTATGACTTAACTGACAACTTATATAGCACCTTTGACATAATAAAGTGGCAGTCAAAATTGTGTGTTCACATCCCTAGAGTTGGGCTTCAGCCCAGTGGCATCCTGGATCAGTGGAAAAAGAGTACTTCTCACTTTGCTTAGGTCAATCAATACCCAGAAGGTTTAAAATAAAAATTAAAATGTAGTGGCTTTCTCCTCTTTCGAACTTTAAATGGTCAAGTCCACAAATATTTCAATTACCTTCAGTACCAAACAATAAGCAATGCAGTTGAAGAAAGGAAATATGCATTAATCACTCAAAATTCAAGTACACTAAAATCATACTTACATCGCAATTTCTGTTCTTTATCACCTTTGACACTAAATTGGGAGACGCCTTCAATAAACTCTACAAGAACAATTCCATAACAGAGTTGGTTGATACTTTGAAACGACCAAACACAAAAGAATCTAATCTTTTTAAAACAATAATCAAACATTGCATTCCATTTGTTTCAAAATGCTTTGTAAATACATGGTTATTATACTCAACATCCAAATTCAGGGAGACTTCAAACTAGCATCGTGTTCTAGCTAACTTTAACCTATTTTTCTCATTCACCTGTTCAGCGATGATATTTTCACACCTCAGGAACAGGTGAGACTCGAACATGGGCCTTCCAGTCCATGGTTCAGGACACTACCAGTGCGTTACAAGAGGTTCCCTTTTGCTCACTAAGAGACCAGCTTTTACTTAAAAGGGTTAAACTGGATCTAAGTTTAACCCTTATTTTAAGGAAAGCTTCCTCCTTGGTGAACTGATAGCGTTCACACATTCACATATGGGTGGAGAAACATCTTGGAAAACTATTCCATGAAGAACAAATGCTGCATTGAGTCCAAACTGAGCATGCATAAATTTATGCAAACAAATGCACAACCAGTTTCTCATCTTTTTGACTGCTTCACTCATTTTGACTGTTTCATATGTTTTATCTTACCTTAACTATCAATTATGCAGATGGATGGTTGTTTTTCATTGGAGGGTATAGAGTGCACTCTCTTGCTGAATCTCAGTAAGTTGTGGCAATGACAATAAAATACATCACACCTTCTGAAGAATGGTTTTTTATGAAAAAAAACTTGCCCAACGTATCTGAAGTCCCTTTGCCCGACATGAGGAGAGTTTTCTGTATTGCACATTAACAACAGGGAGTGATGTCCCATTCCCTACTTATAACAATACTGTCTGGTTACTCGAAGTCTAATTATCTTCAGCACTGCACAAACATAAGATATTAAATTTAAAGCCTGCCTTTGTGAAATTAAAATAAAACAATTATGCATTTCACCACTTTTTGAACAGAAAATATTTTAAAAATTGGTTGGATGCAAATTGATTCAAGGAAGCTCATCCTTAACAGGGGCTTCAGTTAGGTCCTATGCCACTCCAGAGTCTAGAGCCACCAGTCACAAACTATAGGCTGGGGAATGTACACTCTCAGGCCCTCCTGATTCCAATGGTCAAGCAGTTCTGCTGCAGTCATTGGGCAGATTTGAATGCACACACCCTGCTGTTTACAAGCTGCTCCTACATACACAACCTTTTCACTAAATCATATTAACAGAACCACACAGCAGTGACTTGATTCTCCAACTAGAGGGTCTGATTGTTTTATAAAACAGTTAATTGTTACTGACAAAGCAAGCTTTGGCAAAGAACTACTGCCTTCAACCCAAGGAGGTGGGAAAAAAACCCATTTATTCCTGCTGTCCTGTCTTTTACACTTAAATTACAAAATTGAAACAGTGACTGATAACATCCAAATGAACTCTCAAACTATTTGACTCATTTTCTCAAATCTTCTGCAGGGTGGTACATTAGGATTTGAAACTTTTAGAATTATAATTATAGCACCTGCACATTTTGATGCTGCTTACTACTAAAGTGCAACATTTAATCTACACACAAGGCAGCACGGTGGCTGAGTGGTTAGCACTGCTGCCTCACAGCACCAGGGTCCCAGGCTCGATGCTAGCCTCGGGTGACTGCCCGTGTGGAGTTTGCACATTCTCCCTGTGTTTGGGTGGGTTTCCTCTGGGTGCTCCGGTTTCCTCCCACAGTCCAAAGATATGCAGGTCAGGTGGATTGGCCATGCTAAATTGCCCATAGTGTTAGATGCATTAGTCAGGGGTAGATATAGGGTAGGGGTAATGGGTCTGTGTGGTTTACTCTTCGGACGGTCAGTATGGACTTGATGGGCCGAAGGGCCTGTTTCCACACTGTAGGGAGTCCACTGTATTGGATGTGGAGAGACCACTTTAAACACGCTACACATAACCAACAAACAAAATAAGAGGCAGAAAGTACCCTACAGTTCAGACAAATTCAACTCGTTTCAATTTCACTCACCCAATTCAACATTTCAAACTTTTCAAAGAATCGCAGAAGTCTTATGATACAAAGCCCATTCAGTCCATCATGCCTGCATTCAAATCATTTCCTAGTGACAACCACCTGCTTTCTCACCATGCCCTCGCTTACTATTTTTTCTCCAATTAACCATCCAATGCCCTCCTGAATGCCCCAAATTGAGCCTTCCTCTAACGCACTTCCAGGCAGTGCATTTTCATTTGAGGTAGCAGTTAGAATGCTTTTTCTCACATCACCCTTGTTTTTTAGTCCATGAATTAATTTCCAGACCTAATAAATACACTAGCTACTCAACATTTCCCCCAGTTAAAAATGCTGACATCTCTTATATTGACATCTGTTCAATATTCAGTAAAAATATAGAAACGAGTCAGAGTATCCTCCCCTCCAACCAGTCCCTGCTGACTCAATCCGAAACAATCTAGTCCCACCTGCCTGTGCTTGGGCCATATCCCTCTAAACACTTGATGTTCATGTATTTATCCACGTGTCTTTTAAACATTGCAATGATACCTGCATCCACCACTTCCTCGAAGTTCATTCCACACACGAACCATTGTGTTTAAAAAAATATTGCCTATGTCTTTAAAATTTCTCTTCTCTCACCTTTGAAAAATATACCCCCCCCACCGCCCCGAGTCTGGAAATCCTCCACCTTCAGGAAAAGACACCTGCCATTCACCTTACCTATACGCTTCATTATTTTATAAGCCACTATAAAGTCACCTCTCAATTTCCTATTCTAGTGAAAAAAAGTCCCAGCCTATGCAGGGGCTCTCATATCTTAAACCCTTCATTTCTGGCAACATCCTCAAAAATCTCGTGAACCCCCTCCAGCTTAGTAAAATCCTCCTATAACAGGGAGGCCAGAACTGCGCACACATTCCAGAATAGGCCTCAATAATGTCCTGTAGAACCTCCACATAATATCCCAAACTGCTACTCTCAAAAGGAGTGAGCAATGATTATCGTTAACCCTATTTCCAAAACTATTGCACATCCTCTCTGCCTTCCTGATCTGCCTCTTAGGAATGCCCCTACACTCTTTATATTCTAAACATTACGTTGGAGATCTGGCACAGACAAGGAGCTAACAGGTTCTTATTGCATCATACCAATTCTGTGATGCAATAATCCAAGATTAAAGATAATATAACACTACATCAGTTAGCAATTTCTGAAAACATGAACTCAAATGTAAGTTGCAGTATCTTGGTGCCTGTACGTTATAACCGGCATTTACGTGGTAGTTATCCAAATTTTTCAAGTACAATTGGAACTTGAATTGGTATAATATTAGTAGCCACATATATTCACATGTGGGGCTCTGATCTTTGCAAACAGAATTAACAAGTCCACTTGCGCCTTTGCAGATAAACAAAAGCTTATGGGTCAAGGCAATACCTTGACCAAAGCGGAGCTGCCTGATTTAAATTTAAATGAAAAGGTTGGTAGGTAACTATTCCTTGGCATATTCTCTATGACAACACCTCTAAGAATCAAATTCCATGTGCCAACCAAACAACCTTCTCATAAAAGGTGAGATGTTGCCCCAAGATTTGATACTCTTGAGATTCTGTCCTAATGACGACAAGATGAAAAACTTCAAAAGCATGTCTCTATGATCAAAACTAAGCTTCCGTACTTCTAAACAATTAAATATCAGCTAGCTCAACATTTACATAATTCCAATGCTCAAAATACCATGTCAACTATATGCAAAATTCTACCCAAGATGAAAGACTCTAAATAATCCATTACTATCGCAAACTGTAGCCTCTCCTGTGGATAACGGGAAAGAAATGTATACAGTGTAAGTAACTGCCTCAAACAAGGGAATGTCAAAGAATAAGACAGATCCCTCAGAGCCAAAGTGGATCAAATTCAGCATATGACTAATTACAGCAACCGATGAGCTCAGAGACAAAAGCTGTACAAGCCCTTTGGCTAAAATTTGAAAAACATGGCCTCAAAGTGTTTCTTGCTTTGAGCATGCCTCTAACAATGTTAAATACACTAAAGAAAACCACTTCTTTCTTGTACTTATACCAGATATTCATCGAAAAGGAGCAACACAATTCCCCATTTTATTATGGAACTGAAACAGGACAATATATTAGCAGTTGCAAGGTTTGTAGCTCAGGTTGAGGTTTAGGGTGTAGGTTTGCTCGCTGAGCTGTAGGTTTGATATCCAGACGTTTCATTACCTGGCTAGGTAACATCAGTGGCGACCTTCAAGTGAAGCGAAGCTGTCGTCTCCTGCTTTCTATTTATATCTTTCTCCTGGATGGGCTTTCTGGGGTTTGTGGTGATGTCATTTCCTGTTCGTTTTCTGAGGGGTTGATAGATGGTATCTAGATCTGTGTGTTTGTTTATGGCGTTGTGGTTGGAGTGCCAAGCCTCTAGGAATTCTCTGGCAGGTCTTTGCTTAGCCTGTCCCAGGATAGAGGTATTGTCCCAGTCGAAATGGTGGTTTTTTTCATCCGTGCGTAGGGCTACGAGGGAGAGAGGGTCGCGTCTTTTTGTGGCTAGCTGGTGTTCGTGTATCCTGGTGGCTAACTTTCTTCCTGTTTGTCCTACGTAGTGTTTGTGGCAGTGCTTGCATGGAATTTTGTAGATGACGTTGGTTTTGTCCATGGTTGTACTGGGTCTTTTAAGTTTGTTAGTTTTTGTTTGAGTGTATTGGTAGGTTTGTGTACTACTAGGATTCCGAGGGGTCTTAGTAGTCTGGCTGTCATTTCTGAAACTTCTTTGATGTATGGTAAGGTGGTTAGGGTTTCTGGCTGTGTTTGGTCTGCTTGTCATGGTTCGTTCTTGAGGAATCTGCGCACTGTATTTTTTGAGTATCCGTTCTTCTTGAATATGTCGTATAGGTGGTTCTCCTCTGTTTTCCGAAGTCCGTCTGTGCTGCAGTGTGTGGTGGCTCATTTGAATAGTGTTCTGATACAGCTTCGTTTGTGTGTTGGGATGGTTGCTGGTGTAATTAAGTATTTGGTCAGTGTTTGTCGGTTTTCTGTATACACAGGTTTGTAGTTCTCCACTGTCCTCTCTTTTGACGGTGACGTCCAGGAATGAGAGTTTGTTGTCAGTTTCTTCCTCCCCCTTGGTGAACTTTATGCCTGTGAAGGTGTTGTTGATGTTAAATGTCTCTATCTGGTTTCATTTTGTGATGACAAAGGTGTCATCTACGTAATGGACCCAGATATTTGGTTTAATGGTTGGTAGGGCTGTTTGTTCTAGCCTCTACCATTTGTGCTATAAATCCTGATAGCGGAGATCCCATGGGTGTGCCATTGGTTTGTTTGTAGATTATGTTGTTGAAGGTGAAGTGGGTGGTGAGGCA
The DNA here is from genome assembly GCF_020745735.1 of Hemiscyllium ocellatum. Taxonomy (NCBI): domain Eukaryota; kingdom Metazoa; phylum Chordata; class Chondrichthyes; order Orectolobiformes; family Hemiscylliidae; genus Hemiscyllium; species Hemiscyllium ocellatum. Next base: position 109,831,867 of record NC_083410.1, on the reverse strand, counting down.
CGGGTCCACTAGCTTCATGATGTTTTCATTAGCAATGTGATTGATGGTGGTTGGGGGCAGGAAAGGTAGGGGTGTGTGGGTGGGTGTGGATGTGAAAACAAACAGGAAATGAAATCACCACAAACCCCAGGAACCCCATCCAGGACAAACAAATAGAAAGCAGGAGACAACAGTTTCGCTTCACTTGGAGGTTGCCACTGATGATGTTACCTAGCCAGGTAATGAAACATCTGGATATCAAACCTACAGCTCAGCGAGCAAACCTACCCTCTATATTAGCAGTTTCACATCTCAAAAGCTCAATCACCCAGGGCTGTCAGTCTGCAGAGGCCAGTCATCTGAAAGTCAACAGGGAAGCAGATAGTAAAATATAAAATAAAAGATTTAGAGGGATTTGGGCCAAATGCAGGCAAATGGGACGTGTTCAGTTTTGAAAATCAGGTTGGCGTGGATGAGTTGGGCTGAAGGGTTTGTTCCATGCTGTATACCTCTACGATTTTAGTATTGGAATAGAAAGTACAGAATTTCAAGTTTAAAAAATGCAAATAGAGAAAGGCTGCACATGTGGCAACACCACCACTAGGGTGAGCATCATGCATGCATGCATGCACTAAATCACAATATATATCCTGAACTACTGTGCAGGTGCAGGGAAAAAAAGGGACTAAGAAAGAAATACAGGTGTGTCATTTACAGATCAAGCAGCACCTTGTAAGTAGCACAATGCACTGCAGTACATCTTAGATAATTGTTGCCTTACAAATTACACTAGGAGTATCACACATCAATGGGTCCATTATACAAATACCAAGACAAGCCTGAGAAGTTTAAAAAAAATCTGATGCTGCTTGTCCTTGGTTTGACATTGTCATTGCAATCTGCTTCACTAGTATGGCGTTACTCTCCTGGAGACATTCATACCTCCTGAGTTAAGACAATTTATACCAAAACAGATGCTACAATGTTAGTATCCTTCAGTAGAAAATTCAGCACAGCATTACAGAAGCTGGCTCTAGGTCACCATCTTGAATGTTTTGGGAACGGTCACAGAGAAAATAGGATAACAGGACGAGTACCCCTGAAATATTTAAACATTGACTTGCATAAAATTGTTAGCAGTATTACCTTAAGAGATTTAAAATGTTTTCACCACATTTAGTGGAATTGTTAATGTGGTAGGTTTATTTTTTTCTTTAAACAAGTCCATCCTAAAAGAGTTTACCCTAAACGTAACACTTAGAAGCACTAACTGCAGCAATTTCCACAAACACAGCTATCCATTTTTAAAAAAGGACCTCAAGTAAATTCTGCCAATTGCAAACATATTTTCACCCACACCTCAACCAAAAGGAAGACCTGACCCTGCACCTTTGAGTGAAAGCTGCTTGAAGCAAATTAATTTCTCCTCTATATTATAAATAGTACTTTGCTGGATTCATATAGTAGGATAGAATAAGTTGATAAATTTAAGACTATATTCACCATCCTTATGGAGATGGTGAAATACAAACCCTCACTATTTATTCCTATGAAATCACCTAAGCATTTCATCCAGCAAACGTCAGGACTCCCAATGTAATATCTATTGCACCTAAAATTCCAAAATTAACAAACATTCTGCCAGATGATGTAGCAAATCATTCTAAACTATTTATGGTTTAGAAAATGTCAAACAAAGGCAGGCTATCCCTTGTTGTGTGTCAAGCTCAGATTATTGAGTGTTATTTTTATAACCATGGAAGTGGAGCTTTACATTACCTTCAACTAAATCCTATTCAAGGTCTCAGGGAATTACATCAAAAGACTTCACGTGACCAGATGGGAGATGAAACCAGCTTAAGGCTGATGCAAACTGACTATACTTGTCAGTCACATCTCAGTCTGGGTAGAAATCTAACACTCAGAACATAATTTTTCGGGAGAAACTGGCTCCTTTTACAATCGTAAACTACTTGAGTAATTTAAGTCAATTTGTATTAAGGACTTCTGAACTAAAACGGTACTTCTAAATACCTGTCCTGAAGATAATTTATTCTTACAAAAACAAAAGACACTATTCATTCCTTTAAATCTAGGAAATTATAGGTAAAGGCAAAAAATAGTGTCACTGAACATTTGTGTGATGAACTTAACAAGTTGAGACAAAACAACTGAAGAAATATTCCATTAGTTGCATCAAATATAAACTTGCATCAATACCTGATAAACAATTCTTAAATTAGCTGAATTGATCTCTAGACATAAATAAAAGGTCCCATTGTTCTTTCTGGATCATAGGGCTTCCCTCTTATTACAGAGATGACTGGTGATGGTTTAACCCAAGGATCACCATACGTCAGGCAGCATGTTTGAGAAAGAGAGCCCTTCATGGTGACCTCATTCAGAGGAGGAATCGAATCCACACTCTTGGCATTATTCTGCCTTACAAACTAGCCGTGCAGCTAACAAAGCTGACCAACCCGAAATAATTAAAGCACAGGCAAATATGGTTTACTGAATCAGCGATTGCCACATATATACATGTCTCTTGGCATATGCACACTTTCAGGCATGATTTTTAAAAATTTCTGTTTCTATTAAAGTTTCTGTATTTGAAGTAATCGCAACATTTACGTTTCAAATCATTTAAACAGAGGAGCCAAGTTGAAGAAAGAAAGTTTCCCCTATGGAATACAAATATTTTTTGATCCTGAAGAGCCCCATCTCCCAAACAATTTTTAATCTATTTTGAGTTTTTAAAAAAAGTAGTTTAAGATTTTAAAGGCAGTAAATGTTTCCGATGATAAAACCTAATACATCTATAATGTGTTGAAGCAGTTTCAGTTCATTTTTCTATTTTTTAAATTAGCTTTTATCAAACAAAATCTGATTAGTTTTGTACATCAAATTATAACTGGATGCTAGATTGCAAAATATAGGGAAATGAAATAGGGATGTTGATAAAATTGGCATGGTTAAAAATTGGTATACTTCACTTGAAATTTAGCAGCTCAATTGTATAAAATTGATACACAGATTGGAACCTTTGAAATCAAAGGTGCAATGCTGAAATTACCAACATATTAAATATTACAAATTCAATTTACTCAAATACAAATTTAAATATAATTTTAAAGGATATCCAGAAAGCCCATCAAATATTCTTGGAATAGGTGATAAAATATTAAATATTGTCCCAAATCCATGATTTTCCCAACGGCTAGGTTTAAAAATTCAGATACACTAATGTACTTAACATATATAGAACATAAAATAATATACTTGGTAACTAAACAATTGCACTCACACTAAAAAGGTACTTTTGATTTTGTGGCACATTGAATTATGTGCTTGAGAACAGTATCAATTCTATGGAGCTCTGTTAATACATACTCATCTATTTTAGCACTGAAAAACGTGCCTTACAATACAATTTTGACAAACTATAAATTAAGCTTGAATCCTTATTAGTATATTAAGATTCAATACACAGCTCGCATTAAGGGTAAATAAAAGTGAAGACGAATCATTGATGAATTATCACCATTCCCCTAAAATTAAAACACCTTGCTTCAACAGTTGAGTAATGTTAAATTTGGAATTTCTAGTTTAAGGTCTGCAGTACAAATTCTCCAAACCAGATTTTCAAAATTAGATGAATAATGTTTTATCTTCTGAATTTCAGTAAGTACATCTTCCTATGCAGAAAATTCTAAACGTAACATTACTCAGGAAAGGTTTACTAACAAACAACTTGAATTTATTTATTAAGCAATGCAATAATATAATTTTTACATGAATGCTTTATATTCATAGGTTTGCTTTTAAAGAGCAAGCAGAAATGCAGACACGAAACTAAAACTTTTTGAAAATTAAACATTTTGCTCAAAAATGTTTTCAAACTTAATTGCTGAAAAGGACCTTACCTTTAAAGTCAACTTCACCATTTCCATCGGTGTCAAATATATCTATAACCCGTTGCACTAGTGGGTTCTGTTGCAACTCAGGTAGGGACATAAATTCTTCTACACTCAATGAGCCAGAATTGTCCAAATCCAGTTTCTTAAACCGCTTTCCTAGCCGTTTAATCTCATCAGCATCAACTGAAAAAATAAAATCGGTGTATTAATATCTTTTGCATACAACGTTGTAACCACCAAAAGGAGTTAGAAAATAGCTCCATTTTCTTCACAAAACTATAGGATGGATGAAGATTCAAGCTCCAGGTATACAAATGTTCCTCTCCATGCCAATCTAAATTCAGAAGTAGCTCTTTAACATGCTGCTCACCCAGGTTCTTGCTTGCCCTGGCCTTAGCCATCTTGATCCAGTCTCTGCTGGTGCAATGCTGACAGCAGACCCAGACAATACATTGGTTACTAACTCCAAGCTTCAGTAGATTGTCATATGACCCAGCTGCTACAGAGATTAATCAAATCCTTGTTCTATCCAAGGAGTTGAGGAGTCTGGCTTTCGTGTATTTGAGCAAACAAAAAGCCTATTAATCTTTAGCCAGTGCAGGTAGAGATTTGGACATTGTTGCATTTAATGATTGAATGGACTTGGTGCTTCCAGATCAAACACACCCATGACAGCTTCTATGCTTTAAACACCTTTGATTCCATGTACAAGAACACTTTGGACTGTGTATTGTTCAAATCCATAGCCTTTCACAAACAATAAAAGGAAGCAATATCTAAAATGAAACATGAAAAATGAGACCACGGATTGACCAGACATTTCAGAATAGATACACAGTCTGTTGGAGATTCATGACAAGCCACGAAAACCCAGCCCCACCCCTCCTGTCGCCCCTTATGCAAGAGGAGGGTGGTCCTGTTTGGAAGAGAAGAGGAAGAGAAGGATCAGGGATGTTTCAAACAAAGGAAACATGCTCACCTTAAGATATTAATTAAATCAGCTGAACACTGAGGAGATCAAAATAGATTATGCAGTTACCCTCACATATGTTTGTTTTATGGACTGATGCATTCCCTTGCACATTTTGTTGATTGAAAAATATCTAAAAAGAGATATTTAAAATGAAGAGAAGCAATAAAGGTTAAGGACAATTTGACCCTCATCCCTCAACAGCTCTCAGTAAATGAGAATTTCCAAAGATCCCACTAAGCTCACAGCAGGAAATTGCGCACAACAGCAAAACATCTAGTCGTCAATCATTCAAATGGATGTGGTGAAGTTCAGCAGTTGAGAAATGGCTCAGTGGTTAGCACTACTGCCTCACAGCGCCAGAGCCTCAGGCAACTGTCTGTGTGGAGTTTGCACATTCTCCCAGTGTCTGTGTGGGTTTCCTCCCACAGTCCAAAGATGTGCAGGTTAGGTGAATTGGCCAGGCTAAATTGCCCATAGTGTTAGGTGCATTAGTCATGGGTAAATGTAGAGGAATGGGAATGGGTCTGGAGGGGGATTGCTCTTCAGAGGGTCGGTGTTGCTGGGCCTAAGGGCCTGTTTCCACACAGTAGGGAATCTAATCTAAGACCAACAGCCAGCAAATTGTGCTAGTTGATATAAATGACATATCTTGCTTAAACATCAACTTCTATTACAGAATCATACAAAAAGATTAAAATAGGACATGATAGAGAAACATTTGGAAGTGGCTATGCACTTCACTTTTAACAAAATATCCAACTAGATAAATTATGACACAAGCCTCTGCAACCAGATGGCAGACGACACTAAGATGGATGGAGTAGCAGATAGTGAAGAGGACTATCAGAGAATACAGAAGAATATAGACACATTAAAGAGTTGGGTACAGAAATGGCAAATGGAGTTCAATCCGGGCAAATGCGAGGTGATACATTTTGCAAGACTCAATTCCAGAGCAAACTATACAGTAAACGAAAAAGTCCTGAGGAAACTATGTAGAAAGATCTGAGTGTTCTGGTCCATTTTTCCCTGAAGGCAGTAATGCAGGTCAATAAATTGGTCGAGGAGGCATACAGCATGCTTTCCTTCATTGGCTGGGGTACTGAGTACAAGAGTTAGCAGACCATATTACAGTTCTATAGGACTTTGGTTCGGCCACATTTGGAATACTGTGTACAGTTCTGGTTGCCACATTACCAAAAGGATGTGGATGCTTTGGGGAGGGTGCACAGGAGATTCATCAGGATATTGCTTGGTCTGGAGGATGCTAGCTATGAAAAGAGGTTGAGTAGAAAGAGGTTAAAGGGGGACCTGATTGACGTCTACCTGACATGAGGGGTATAGACAGGATGGAGAGCAAGAAACTTCTTCCCAGAATGGGGGACTCAATTACTAAGGGTCTAAGCTCGAAGCAAGGGGAAAAGTTTAGGGGAAATATACGTGGAACATTTTTTACACAGTGGTGGGTGCTTGGAACACATTACCAGCTGAAGTGGTAGAGACAGGCACGATAGCATCATTTAAGGTATATCTAGACAGATACATGAATGGACAGGGAGCAGGGGATACAGACCTTTAGAAAACAGGCGACAGGTTTAGAGAAATCTGGATTGGCGCAGGCTTAGATGGCCAAAGAGCCTGTTCCTGTGCTGTAACATTTAAATTTGACTGGAGTAACAACTACAAAGTCATCAGGAATACAGGACACTAAATGATTCTTACTTACACCATTGTTACAAATGGCAAATATCATTTAAGCAAATCAAAACAAGCAGGTGACATTAGCAAATTTGACTAACTTTCCAATAGTTACCAGTCCTGTCAGAAATAGTTGACAATCCAGATCCTACTAGGGAGGATGAATATTAGAATCTCAAAATCCTTTTGAACAAATAATATTACAGCCATACTCAAAGTCCTTTCAAAAACATTCAAGCATTCCAATAATATTTGTTCATAGTAGCAGTTTGCACAACAGACTCTAACCTAACACCTTTAATGCATTATCTGAGCTGAGATGTCACTTTTTCTTCATTCTGATAAAACTTAAACTTATCTCAGGACTATGACTTGAAAGTAGTTCTAGGATTTACACATCAAATCGAATCGAAACCTGCAACTCCATTCTAAGTGATTAAAGACTTAACAGCAATCTAGGTTTATTTAAAACACTGCATCAGTTGTGTGGTACTTTTATCTTTTACTATAAATTCTGTGCGCTATGTCCTGCCCCACTAGTTACCTGACAAAGGAGCAGCGCTCTGAAAGCTTATACTTTCTAATAAACCTGTTGAAACTATAATCCAGTGTTTGAGAATTTTTTTTAACAAAAAAAAACTTTGTCCACCCCGATCCAACTCCAGCACCTCCACATCATTGTCTACAAGATGCATTGATGCACCCAGGTTCCTCTAATACTACTTTACAAACTCTGAATCATTGATTTAAAAAAAAAAGCAAGGACAACAGATACTTGGGAACACCACCACTTGCAAGTTTGTCCAACAAACCACTTACCAACCTGATTTGGAAATATGTCAATATTTATAATCTGTCAAATTGCTAAAACTCAGCACCACCCAATCATCCAACTCATTCCTTATTCTCACTTCCTCTTCATACCTCTTGATCTCTTTAACCCCAAAGATCAGCTCCTTCTTAAAAAATATTCAATGTTTTGGCCTCAACCATTTTCTGTGACAGACTCCCCACATTCCAGGTGAAAACAAATCTCCACATCTCAGTCTGAATTGGCCTACCCTCAGGCTGTTAGATTTGTAGGAGATACTTCATTATTCTAAACCCCAGTGAACAGAGTCCTAACCAATCCACTCTCTCTTCATATGTCAGTCTTGTAATTTCAGGAATCTGTCTGGTAAATCTTAATTGCACTTGCTCCATTGCCAAAACTTCTGTCCTCCGATGACACAACTAAACTGACACTCAATATTCCAGGCCCCATATAATTGCAGCAAAACATCCCTGCTCCTGTACTCAAATCCTCTCACTAAGACCACCAACATATAATTTGTCTTTTTCACTAGCTGCGGCAACCGGTGTTTATTTTCAGTGGATGGTGTACAAGGACAACCAGGTCCCACTGCATCTCGCCCTTTCCCATCTTACCATTCAGATAATAAATCTGCTACCTAGTTTTGTTACCAAAGTGAGTAACTTCACATTTATGCACACTAATATTGCAACTACCATGCATTTGCCCACTCATTCTGAAGTATCTCTGCATCCTCCTCTCAGTTCACCCACCCAGTAGTGTATCATCTGTAAGCCTAAAGATATTACATCCAGTTTCCTCACTAAAATTATTAACACATACAGTGATTAGCTGGGTTCTAAGCACTGATCTCTGTACTACCCTATTATAGCTACTGGCTGCTGCTAAGAAAATGATTGCTTATTCCTAGTCTTTCCTACTTTTCTGCCAGTCAGAACGCTACACCCAATGCCATGCGCTTTAACTTTACACATTAAATCTCTTATGGGGCCTTATCAAAAACGTTCTCAAAGCCCAAATAAGAAGTCACATCACTGGCTCCCCCTCGTCAACTGTACCAATGATATCCACAAAAAATTCCAGTAGATTCATCAAACACGATGTCCCTTCCATAAACTCCACTGACTGTCAACCCAGTCATTATTCCTGAAGTACTCTGCAACTAAATCTTTCATTGACTTTTCCACATAGTAGCTGTTCCCTTCTTTTGAAGAGAACACAATCTGATCTGTCGCAAGGGCAATTTACACCTTGCATGTCCTGGGTAGATCTACAGTTGTGACAGTGGCAGGAGCGGTAAAGGCAAGAAGTTTTTTCATTGCAGATGAACACTTCCGAACATCCTCATTCATGACTAGTGAAGCTTCCTTCGTATTCCAGGCGGTTACTGGGGAGTTTGCCTCTTTTGCCTTCCCACCATATAATCTTCCTTCAGCAGGGAGGGGTTAACTTCTAGGGCCTCACTCTAGCACTTACCGTCATACAACAGGTGATGGTCTCTCCCTTCGGCAGGTAAACTTAAACTTGCAGCCCCAATGCCAACACTGGAATTGTCTCAGATTTCTTTGGTGCAGGACCAAATTGTGAAGAGTTTGGACAAACAGTCTATTAGAGTAATCAATTTTAGTAACATTTCATATCTCAAATGGGCTCCCTTGCTTATTGGTACAAATGAGAATGTCTGTCCTGCACAAACGATGGACCTGGTTATGTCTACCCCAGCTGCAAATCTTGATCCTCCCTTTGGGAGCCTGGTTGAAGAGAAGTAGACATATCCTGCTACGCCTACCATAATGCTAATTTCCCTTGACAAATCCATCTGATCACCTTACTGCAGACAAGTGTAGAGGCACAGTGTATCAATAGCAGGGCTGGCTGTACAGGAGGTACAGATTAAAGTTTTTTAAAAAAAAAATCAGCCCTTCTTAGTCTTTTTCCTCCTCTTCCTCTTGGTCTGTCATCACCATTCACAGTTGCTCAGATGAATCCAGCAATCCTTTCCTTTAACCTTCACTACAGTTGGAGCAACACCCCGAACGGTCCTTTCCAGCAGGGTCCCAGCTTTGGCCTTTCCCAGTCTCGGATCAAGACACATTTTCTACTCCTTCGAAGTCATGATTGTGATCGGAGGGTGGTTTGGTGGTATCCTTCACCTGTGAGTGGAGAGACTTTCAACTCGTCATTAGTTGTTTAGATAACATGCATTTCATCTCCCATTACATGCAGATCAAGCTGGGGTGGTGGGGCCGAGCTGCTGTCCCATGGAGTTCATCCAGGGTGACCACATTATTTCAGGTGCTGCGAGACTGGTACCGGTTTGGGAAGTAATGCGCATGCAGTACAGGGCGAGGGGCAGGACCTTTTGCCAAATCAGTCATGTTTCTAGAGTGAGTTTAGTATGTTTGTCCTTCAGAATTCAGTTTGCATGTTCCACTATTCCTGCTGCCTTAGGATTATATGCACAATGGAACTATGGTCAATGTTGAGGATGGTACACAGTTCTTGCTTAATCTTTCCAAGAAAATGTGATCCATTATCAGATGATAGTCATTCAGGTATACCATAGCAGGAACTGTTTCTTTCAGGAGAATTTGGGTCACTGTAGATGCTTTATTATTGGTTGTTGGGAAAGCCTCAATCCGTTTGCTGTATGCATCTATGATAACAAGGCAATATTTACAGTCTTGTACTCGTCGTAATTCTATGAGGTCCAGTTGTAAAGTGTCGAAAAGGCTACTTGGAATTGGGCGTTCTTCCTTTGGTACATTGAATCGGTTTTCCTGGGTAAATTCTCTGGCATGTAAGACAATGTCTGGTCCTTTGTTCAGCTGTTTTATTTAGGTGTGGGCTCCACCATGTTCATAATAAGAGTGCACACATTCCCTCCTTTCCCAAGTGAGTGTGTGTGTAGACTGTCAACGAGTAAAGGTGGAAGGGTCTCTGGAATGCATGTTTGTCCAGCTGGGGTATGTCAGATCTGTTACAGGGGATTGTATACAACAATGTTTCTGCCACATATCCTTTTTTGAAGCAGGGGCATTGCCATGAAGTTGTAAAATGGTGGACATATCTATAAGACCATAAGACATAGAAGTGGAAGGAAGGCCATTCGGCCCATCAAGTCCACTCCGCCATTCAATCATGGCTGATGGGCATTTCAACTCCACTTACCAGCATTCTCCCCATAGCCCTTAATTCCTCGTGACATCAAGAATCTATCAATCTCTGCCTTGAAGACATTTAGCGTCCCAGCCTCCACTGCACTCTGCGGCAATGAATTCCACGGGCCCACCACTCTCTGGCTGAAGAAATGTCTCCGCATTTCTGTTCTGAAGTGACCCCCTCTAATTCTAAGGCTGTGTCCACGGGTCCTAGTCTCCACACCTAACGGAAACAATTTCCTAGCGTCCACCCTTTCCAAGCCATGTATTATTTTGTAAGTTTCTATTAAGTCTCCCCTTAATCTTCTAAACTCCAAAGAATACAATCCCAGGATCCTCAGCCATTCCTCGTATGTTAGGCCAACCATTCCAGGGATCATCCGTGTGAATCTCTGCTGGACACCCTCCAGTGCCAGTATGTCCTTCCTGAGGTGTGGGGACCAACTGGACACAGTACTCCAAATGGGGCTTAACCAGAGCTTTTAGTGGGCGGCACGGTGGCACAGTGGTTAGCACTGCTGCCTCACAGCGCCTGGAGACCCGGGTTCAATTCCCGACTCAGGCGACTGACTGTGTGGAGTTTGCACGTTCTCCCCGTGTCTGCGTGGGTTTCCTCCGGGTGCTCCGGTTTCCTCCCACAGCCCAAAGATGTGCGGGTCAGGTGAATTGGCCATTCTAAATTGCCCATAGTGGTAAGGGGTAAGGGATAATGTAGGGGTATGGGTGGGTTGCGCTTCGGCGGGTCGGTGTGGACTTGTTGGGCCGAAGGGCCTGTTTCCACACTAAGTAATCTAATCTAAAAAAAAGTCTCAGTAGCATAATGGTGCTTTTATATTCCAATCCTCTAGAGATAAATGACAACATTGCATTCGCTTTCTTGATCACGGACTCAACCTGTATGTTTACCTTTAGAGAATCCTCAACTAGCACTCCCAGATCCCTTTGTACTTTGGCTTTACGAATTTTCTCACTGTTTAGAAAGTAGTCTATGCTTTTATTCTTTTTTCCAAAGTGCAAGACCTTGCATTTGCTCACGTTGAATTCTATCAGCCATTTCCTGGACCACTCTCCCAAACGGTCTAGATCCTTCTGTAGCCTCCCCACTTCCTCAGTACTACCTGCCTGTCCACCTAACTTCATATCATCAGCAAACTTTGCTAGAATGCCCCCAGTCCCTTCATCCAGATCATTAATATATAATGTGAACAGCTGCGACCCCAACACTGAATCCTGCGGGATACTGCTGGTCACCGGCTGCCATTCCGAAAAAGAACCTTTTATCCCAACTCTGACTTCTGTCAGACTGCCAATCCTCAATCCATACCAGTAGCTCACCTCGAACATCATGGGCCCTCACCTTGCTCAGGTGTGGCACCTTATCAAAAGCCTTTTGGAAGTCTAGATGATCACATCCACTGGGTTTCCCGGGTATAACCTACTTGTCACCTCTTCAAAAGAATTATCTGGACCTCCTCTGACATGGAGAACTGGCAGAGCACCCATGTCTGCTACCCAGGATTGAGCAGCTGCAGCCTGCTTAGCTGCCAAGTCAGCCCTTGTGTTCCTGTCGGTAACAACACTACCATTGTGAAGGTGAGCAACACATTTCACGATGGCTAGCTTTTTGGGGAGAAGGATGGTCTTAAGAGGTATTCAACATACATGGTGTTGGAGATGGGAGTGCCTGCAGAAGTGGGGAACCCTTTGAGCCTATAGCATCCCGAATTTATAGGCTGCACCAAAGGCATAACGAGAATCAGTATAGAGATTGGCAGCTTTGACCGTGGCCAAAATGCAGGTATGCGTAAGGGCAAAAAGTTCCACTTTCTGCGCAGAAACAGCAAGGCACAATGCTGCCGACTCTATAGTCTCAGAGTCAGAGACAACAGCAAAACCGGAGAGGCACTGCCATCCGTAGAAACCGAAGCAGAACTGTCAATGTAAAATGTAAGATCGGTGGTGGCCAGGAGCACATAGGATGGAACTTCCCCAATACAACCTATTTAATCAAAGGAAGGGGCAAACAGTGCCTTTAGTATATCAGAATATCAAGAATCATATGCAACAGTAACACGAGGTTTGAATTTTTCACTGGGTGGGGGTACTTCAGGAGGCAGGGAAAAGTCCAAGATGTCCAAGGACCACATTGAGGTGGTCTATGTACCAAAGGGCATGATGGCCAGTAATACTAGAAATACTAATTCCCCCATCTGCATAAGTGACAGATAGATTCAAATGACAGAGAATGTCTCTACTAGCAGAGTTGAGGCCCAGAGAGGGAGTGACCGCAAACTGAATAATGGAACTTTGTTGCCCATAACAAATGGTGATTTTAGAGGTCATGGGGAATTCCTGAATTTAGGAGGAAAGGCCCAACAGCAGTTTTTCAGCAGTTAAGGGGAATTGGTATTGTGAGGTGTTGGTGTCTAGCGTAGAGGTCTAAGAGGAAGGGTAAGCACAACCCAAAAGGTAAAGGATGGGCTCCTCCTCAGAAGAGGTGGTGAGGATAGAAAATTTCTGCATTCTTGGGACGGGGTGGGGCGGGGGGAGAGAGAAAGAGGAGAAATAGGCCTAACGAAGGATTGTCTATGTGGACAGTCAGGCCTCCAGCGGCCAAATGAACCACAGGTGAAATAATTTGGGGGACGCATTGAGGTCCCCAGTCCTGATCTCAAAAATCCCGTGTGTTCGGGCCAGGGCGAGGAGGGGAGCCTGGTGTATAGGTAGATATCACAGGACCATTCGGGTATGTCATAACTGTGGCTATACGAATCAGCCCACCTCATGACAGAGGACAGCAGCTCCATTCGATAGCCTGCGGTGTCATATCGAGAGGCCATATCATAGACGGATCTCTGAACCATTTCATGCTTAACAGACACAGGCAGGCCAGACTTATTCAAACTCCAGAAGTGGGTGACCAGTAATTTCATCTGGGACCTCCTTTTTTCTGATCAATCTAGGGCATGAGCATTGATGGCTTTACCTATTTCGTCAGGGTGACACAGCATTAAGAGAGCGTTGAAATGGGCGGAAATGCTACCTGCATTAAAGGAGATATCGCCAGCATAGGTGGCATAAGTGGATCAGAACCATTCATCAAAGTCCAGACCGTTTTCATCTTTCTTCGGTTTACAGTTTATAATTTTGGTAAAATCAATGGATTTACGAAGGGTGTGGAGCAGGGCATTTCGGATTGCATTGGACTGATCATTTTCTCTTGGGACAGCAGCAAAGGCCTCCCAAGTTACATAGTAGCGCAAAGACTCTTGCCATTTTTCATGCTCGCCAGAGACAAAAACTAAAAATGTCCCGTGGTGTGGCTTGATAGATTTAGATAGTACTCATGAGATGTTCAATAGAATCTTTGGGTCGGGTCTTTTTGTTTGGGGCTTCATTATAATCATCCGCATTCCCTGTGGTTTTCATAGGGTATAGACAGGGGATCGTGGGCATTGGGGTCTGGATTGGGTACATGGCACAGCGGAAACGGTTGGTGGTTCAGGCTCTGAGCGGCAGAACCTGCTATTGGGGCGATTAGTCATAGCATTAGTACTCATGGGGAAGTTAGTCAGATTCAGGCACACCACGCAGGGAATCAAGATCTGGCACCCGGTCAAATATATGTTTGGAACAAAATCTGTCCAACAGACTTCACTTATTTTTCCCCAACACTCACCTTACAGCATAACTGTGGGCAGAATATCATACTGGCACGGACCTCCTGTGATCATCATCAAGCCTAAATACAAATGCTGATGAATACTTCACCATTGATACTATTTTAGTCAAATCTGAAACTAACCTGACCCAAGTGAGACATTGAATCCATACATTATAGAAGCAGGCTATCTGGCCCAACAAGTCCACAAAAACCCTTCGAAGAGTAACATACCAGATCCATTCCCTTATCCTATTACTCTACATTTACCCCTGACTAATGCACCTAATCTACACATCCATTAACACTATGTGGGCAATTTAGCATGGTTAATTCACCTAACCCGCACATCTTTGAGGGAGGAAACCCGAGCACTCGAAGGAATGTGCAAACTCCACACAGACATTCACCTGAGGGTGGAACTGAACCCAGGTCCCTGATTCTGCGAGGCAGTAGAACTAACCACTGAGCCACCGTACCACACTTTCAACAAGTCATTGGATAAAGACATGTTTAATACCCTGCCCAACCAGTAATGCTGAGGCCGGCTTAAAATCCTCACAAAGTGAAATATGAAAGAGCAGGAAGTCAGAATGGGACCCTCCTGGGTCCTGGTGGCTAAGTACTATATGACAAGTAATTTCTTCTACGAACAACTGGGAGCACAAATGAAAAATTAAATCAAAATTCAATTTCATGCCCATTCAATATTTGAGGAACCCAAACCAACCCAGTTATAAAACCTCATATTATTCTTTAAACACGATTTCAGTTATAGTTTGTACTTTAAGAAATCTCAAACTGCAGCAAGTTAGAATTATAGACAGAGCTGCTGCTGCAACACAAGTGACATAGCATTTTATATCTCTTTGTAACTGATGTCCAGGAAGGTCAATGAGAAAGATGATAGTAACCTATTTGGATGGAATAAGACAGACAATTGCACTGTACTTTTAAAGAGTAACCCAGCACAGACATAGACCTTTAAGTCCAGCTAATCCATGTTGAATATAATTCCACACTAAACTAGTCCCACCTACCTCTCGTGGCCCATATTCTGCTAAAGCTTTCCTATCCAAATGTCCAAAAGTTAGTAATGGTACCCATATCCACCACTTCCTTAGGAAGTTCATTCCACACGTAAACCACCCTCTCTGTAAAACATGTACCTCATTTTTTAAAAAATCTTTCTCCTCTCACCTTAAGAGTGTGCCCCCTAGTCTTGGACCCCCCATTTGAGGAAAAAAGTCAACCATCATTAACTCTACCTACACCTCATTATTTTATGAATTTCTATAAGGTCTCTCAATCTCCTACGCTCCAGTAAAAAAAGTTCCAGCCTTTCTTATAACTCAATCCTTTCATACCCAGCAACATCCTAGTAAATTCTCTTCTGAACCCTCAAGCTTAAAAATATCCTTCCTATAACTGGGAGACCAGAACTGGACACAATATCCCAGAAGAGCCTGCAATGTCCTGTACAACCTCAATATGACTTCCCAACTCCTACACTCAAAGGACTGAGCAAATTGGGTGAACACTTTGGGTGTGTTTGCCCATGATCACACTAGTGACCATAATTATATTGGTTTCAAAGTTGTTATGGAAAAGGATAAGCAATCCATAAAAATTAAAGTTTTTAATTTGAGTAAGGCTAGTTTTAATGGTATGAGACAAGAATTTTAAAAAGTTGATTGGAGTAGACAGTTTACAGGTAAGAGGACACCTGCAAAGTGGAAGGTGTTCAAGAGTGTGATGACAAGAGTTGAGGCAATATATTAGAATGAAAGGGAAGGCTGGTAAGATTAAGGAACAATGGATGAATAAAGATAGAGGTTCTAGTTAAGTCGTCTTTGCACTGGACCCCAGGAGATGGGAAAGATACGAAATAAATATTTCACGTCAGGTTTTACTGTGGAAAAAGAAATGGAGGCTAGAGAACTCAGGAAAATAAATATTGAGGTTTTGAAAACAGTTTAGATGACAGAAGAATAAGTTCAGGAGGTCTTAAAAATATAAAAAAGGTAGATAAATTTCTGGACCTGATTTAACGTATCCCAGAACTTTGTGGGAAGTAAGACACCCCTTGCAGAAATATTTGCAGCATCTATAACAAGTGAGATGCCTGATGACTGGTGGGTGGCTAATGATGTAACTTTAAGAAACTTTGGAAGGAGAAACCAGGAAACTATAGATCCGTGAGTCAGACTTCAGTTGTGGGTAAGTTGTTGGGGGGAGTTATAAAAGGCAGGATTTACAGGCATTTAAAGAGGTAAAAATTGATTATGGATAGTCAGCATAGCTTTGTGAAAGGAAAATCATGTCTCAAATTTGATAGAGTTTTTTTGCGAAAGTTACCAAAAAGAATAATGGCAGTGCAGTAGATATTAGTAAAGCCTTTGACCAAGGTTCCATGTGGCAGCCCAATCAGTAACATTAGGTCACATGGCAGAGTGAACTTGCCAAGTGGGTGCATAATTGGCTTCATGGCAAGAGACAGAGTAAATAGTGTTGCTTTTTGGACTGGAGGCCCATGACCAGCAGTGTTCCACAGGGATCGGTTCTGGGTACTCTTGTTTGTCATTTACAGAAAGGATTTGGATGAGTTGATGGAGGGCATGCTAAGTCAGTTTGGTGGAATAGTAGACAGTGAAGATGATTTTCTAAGATTACAAAGGGATCTTGATCAAATGGGTCAATGGGCTGAAAATGACAGATGGCGTTCAAGCTGGATAACTGCAAGGTATTGCATTTTGATACAACCAGGATTTTGCATATACAATTAGAGGTAGGGACTTGGATAGTGTTGTAGAACAGAGGGGCCTAGGGGTGAAGGCACATAATTCTTTGTTGGAAATAGCAACGTCTCCCCCAAATTTAAAATCTGTTCAAATAAAAATTGTAAGTGGATGATTGCTGGTTGATCCAGTAGCTATTCGCAGTGTTGAACACTTTCCAATGAATAGCTTTATAAGAAAATGTCACTCAAGATCTGATTACTGAAGCAAAATCAAAGTATTTCTAGTGATAGGTTTTACACACGTAACCCTCAGCACTCTAGCAAAGATCGATCTTTGATTGCTGTCTTAACAGTACTGATTTTCTACTGTAGTGCAGGTTAATTGTGAAGTTAATCAGCATACTTCAATCCTGGCTGCAACTCCATTCTTCAACAGGGGTCTATGTAAATTAAGAACTGCAGTCCCAGAAAAGGCTTTGCATGTATCAAGTGTGATGCACTGAAAAGATCCTACACTGTGCACATGACTTGCAGTATGCACACAAAAACAATTATCTGCTATACGAGACTTAGTGTGAAGTTTAGTTTTCTCTCCAAGTCGATGATGAGCATGCTGCAACTCCTCCAATTTTCAAGGTAGGTTAAAACAATGACTGCAGATGCTGGAAACCAGATTCTGGATCAGTGGTGCTGGAAGAGCACAGCAGTTCAGGCAGCATCCAAAGTGCAGCGAAATCGATGTTTCGGGCAAAAGCCCTTCATCAGGAATAAAGTTTAAAACGAAAATGAAAATGTCCAGATTTTAAAAAACATTAAATCAAATCTGCATTATCCAGTGTTTCAAAAAGCTAGTTTCACATGTAACATTTTAAAGTTTTTTTTAGTTTTAGGAATCATTATGAAGATAAATAAATGCAAACACTTAAAAAATTAATATGCATCTCAAATGAATGCAAAATCAAACAAGCTTGAATTAATCAGAATTAAAAGATACTATTAACAATGAAAGGCATATCTCAAGCTCAACAGAGCCAGGATGACATTTATCCCAATAAAATACTGAAAATATTTCATATAGCTCCCAGATTAAAATAACTTCAAGCCCAATTTGAATAAGAGTCCCTTGCCAGTACCAATAATAATTCTAGAAAAGGTTGTAAGCTCCACTGGACATCAATTATTCACACAGGTGACAGAATCAAAAAAAAAGTTATTTGAATAACAAAAGTGATTAGCTTGCATTTTTGTTTTAAACATCCTAAAGCATACCACCTTACCACGGAGATGGATTGAGGGGAACCCTAGGGCAGAGACTATGAGCAAGCACACAGTTAACAGTTCAGCTTTGACATCAAAGTGGCAGCTCCAGAGTTGAGAGCGCGCGCAAGAAAGAAAAAGGCAAAATGTTAATAAAGCCTGAACTATAAGCAGAGAAAATACTAACTTCATTCATTACATGGAATGTGATCAATGTTGTTTGTCATCTGATGACAAACATGAATTCGACTGGGACAACACTACTATTATAGGGCAAGCCAAACAGAGAACAGCCAGGGAATTCCTAGAGGCATGGCACTCATCCACAGATTCTAACAAACACATCGACCTGGACCCAATATACCGGCCACTGCAGTGGACAGCAACTGACAACCGGAAGCGGCACAGACACACCACTATAAATGCCGGAGGAAACATGACAGAAGCGCTTCACAGGAGGCTCCCAACCACCGAGGATGTCACCTAGACAGGGGATGAAACGTTTGCAACAAAAACTCCCAGTTCGGCGAACACAACCACAACAACGAGCACCCGAGTTGCAAATCTTCTCCCAAACTTTGAATATAAATACTGTAGCTACAAGAGCAGAACAGAAGCTGGTAGCTCTGTAGCAAGTAGCTCGTTTCTCAACCCCTGAAATCCATTCCACCACCACCAAAGTACAAGCCGAGAAAGTAATGGGGTACACCTCAATTGCACGGATGGAAACATTCCCATCGATACTCAAGTAGCCTGACCATCCAGAACAAAACAATCCATTTGATGGCATCGAATTCAGCATTGTAGGAGCAGTGTGTACCACCTACAAAATGTAGTGCAGCAACACACCAAGGCTCCTTTAATCACACCTTTCAAATCTCATCTGGAAGGTTAAGGACAACACATGCATCAGAACAATATTTTAAACTCTGCTTCACATTACACAGCATTTTGACTAGAAACAATTTCATTCCTGCAATGCCACTAGGTCAAAATTCTTGAACCCCCTTCCTAAAAACAGTGGGTGTACCTACCACATCTACGAATTACACATTTCAAGGCAGCAGCTCACAGGCACCTTTAAGAGTTATTGGAGATGGGAATTAATTGCTGGCCCAGTCAACACCTACAATCCACATTTTTTTTTAAAAGAAGTGTCTTTGACAAGAAGTTGAAGAATCACTTAGCTACAAATGAATGGTAGGCTTCCTATAAAGCTTCACAACTTGGAGGATAAGTGGAACATCAGGAAATTCAAGTGAATTTCAGAGAGCCACGGTATATCCTGGGTTAGTCCCAGAAAAAGGGATATCTCTTCCAAGGTTTCTTAGGATAAAGGGCCCACTGTGGAAGTATAAGAAAAACCAGATTCATATGCTAAAATTAGCAGTCAGTGCTTACAGCCCGATATTAAATTTGGGATCACCAATCCAATTACTTCCACATTGTGCCAAAATTCAAGGCAGCCAGGGAAAAACAAAAACTTACAGGAAAATGCCACAGCCTCTCAGTGCAACAACTGGCAACATCAAATTTGTGAAATGTGAATCGGTCAGAATGCAACATGTCCAACTCTGAAACTGAAGTTTTGGAAAGGGATTTAAAATAAATACCTTCCAGGGGTGTGCACTAATTGATAAATACAACTGTTTCCATCCAATTTAATAGAACGTGTGATTATATCATGGCTTGAAAAGGCTAATTTGTCCTTTTTAAGAAATCTTACTAGAGAGCTACCGAGCAGTCTACTACAGCTACGACAGTAAACAGCTTGAGGGGCCCCAGATTTTTAGAAAGTTGGAACATAAGAAACAACCTGGATAGGTGTGGTCAAGCTCTCAAAAGAACCAGGACTTTCAGTTTTTTTTTTAAAAAAGTTATGATTGGGGTCTCAGATGTGGAAGAAATCTCACCTGGCTGCTAGACATTCAGAATTTGAGGGTTTTTTCTCCTGAGCTGCCATCTCATTTGAACGACAATCTATTTTCTGAATTTACCTTTTGTCAAGGTTGTACTTATGGGATGTTACTATATTGGAACATCCAATTAGTAATAGTTACTGTATTAATCTATTAAGCTTTCAATAGAGTTAAATTATTCCAATTCCTTCGTTCATTTGTTGTGTTTTAGCTATAGTAGATGAATAAACTGTGTTCAAACTACTGGATTTAAAGCAAAACAATCAAATTGCATCTGGAATGCAATCCTTTACATTTACCTTTAAAACAAGAAAAGGCTACAGTCTGGCATTCTTCTAAATATCCTGAAGGGATTAAGGCTGGTTCATGAGACATGAGACACAAAACTATCAACTTTGAAGTTGATATTAAGATGAGGATCTGAAACCTGAATACAGGGCGAGGTAACTAGTTGCTGTCATGAACAACCACTTAATACATATTCTTACTAATTAGGTGGAAATAAAATGACTTCTTACTGCAAATAAGATATCAAAATGGCTTCTAGACTGCAAATTGGCAATTCTGCTTAAAACTGCATAAAATGGCTTTTAAACCTGTTAAAGCAGCATAACTGACTAACCATAGTCTGTTGCAACAAACATTAGCAGACAATGCTTCCTCTACAGCGCGGCTGGAGGAGGAGCGCCTCATCTTCCGCCTGGGAACCCTCCAACCACAAGGTATGAATTCAGATTTCTCCAGCTTCCTCATTTCCCCTCCCCCCACCTTGTCTCAGTCGGTTCCCTCAACTCAGCACCGCCCTCCTAACCTGCAATCCTCTTCCTGACCTCTCCGCCCCCACCCCACTCCGGCCTATCACCCTCACCTTGACCTCCTTCCACCTATCCCACCTCCATCGCCCCTCCCCCTAGTCCCTCCTCCCTACCTTTTATCTTAGCCTGCTTGGCTCTCTCTCTCTCTTATTCCTGATGAAGGGCTTATGCTCGAAACGTCGAATTCTCTATTCCTGAGATGCTGCCTAACCTGCTGTGCTTTGACCAGCAACACATTTGCAGCTGTGATCTCCAGCATCTGCAGACCTCATTTTTTTTTTTTTCCTCTACAGCATAGAAATTTCATCTAAGTTCGTAAGAATGTGTATTAAGTGGTTGTTCCTGACAACTAGTTACGTCAGCATGTATTCAAGTTTCAGATCTTCAAAAGGAAAATCGATCAATTCTTAGTCAATAGCATGCAAATATACAAATTAATTAGGAGTAAAATGCATCTGTTCAGCACCTGATCCTGACAGTGTTCAATAAGATCATGTCTGTCCTGATTGTGGTCTCAAATCCATATGTACACCTCCCCCTGACATACCCCGAACAAAAGGAGGCAGATGCTGTCCACTTGTGTCATCAGAATATTCAGATTTTTTTGGGGAGAAAGGAATTCCTCAGAATCTTAATCTCAAAGAAAATCTGAATTACATCATGCAGCATGGAAACAGACCAATGGTCCAACCAGTCCATACTGAACATGTTGCCAAACTAAACTAATTCCATTTGGCCCATATCACTTCCAACCTCTTTTATTCACATACTGATCCAAAATGTCTTAAGTGTTGTATCTGTACCTGCATCCGCCATTGCCTCTGACAATTCTTTCCACACATGAATGATTCTAAAAAGTTACCCATGTCCTTTTTTTAAAAAAAACAAAAACCATTCTCCTCTCACCTTAAAAAAAAGCCCCCAAATGTTCTAAAAGGCGCAGGTTTTTTAAGGAAAAGCTGTCTCCCAAGTTATTCTCTCCCACAAGGAAAAACATCCTTTCAGCATCCACCCATCAAGTCAACTCAGCAAAACTGTCTTAATTCTTCCAATCTCTAATGGATACAGTCACAATCTGTCCAACTTTTACTCAAAGTTAAACCTACCTTTACTGTAGCCAAATTTGCTCTTGATGTAAAGACAAATAGGAAAGTAAGTTTAAAGGAGAATACAAAAAGAGTTTGCAAAGGGATATTGAGAGGTAATGCAAGTGACAAATATTTTGTGGATTTGACAAAGTAAATAGAAAGGCAACATGTCATTTAAATAGAGACACTGCAGAATACTGCAGTACACAAGGACCCGGGCGTCTTGGTACATGACTCACTGAAGTTAGTATGTACATGCAGCAAGTAATTCAGAAGGCAAGTGGAATGTTGGCTTTTAGAGCAAGACATATGAGGTAAAGCAGGGAATCATCGTACAACCGTAAACAGTATTGATGAGATAGCACTTACAGAAGTGTATACAGTTTAGCTCACCTAAACGAAAGATGTATTGGAAGCCGTTCAGACCCATATAAGTCCACTAGGCTAATTCCAGAGACGAACAGGTTGTCTTATGTGAAAAGGTACAGCAGGTTGGGCTTATATTTGTTATTCTATGCTCTAATGAAAGGCTCAGAGGAGATAAACAGCAGAGATGCAGAGAGGGTGCTTCCACTTGGCAGGAGAACTATCTAGAACTTAGGGGACATTAAAGGGATCTCCCATTCATGATGACATTCAGAATTTGAGGATCACTTGTATTTAGAATTCTCTTCACGTTTTCAGGTCTGCCTTACATTTTGATCTACAAGGAAGTCAGGGTTCATCAAGGAGCTAACAAAAATAGAAATAAAGTCATAATGAGATCATCCAGTGTATGGTCCCATTTCTTATGACTGTGACATAGCCAGTAAAAGTAGCCTTCTTGCATTTAAAATTGTTCACTTTTTTAAATGATGAAAGGATGGGCAATGTTGACTTTTAAACTTCATCAAGGCAGAAGGTTCAATTGGTCACAACATAGCAAAGTTCCAGAACCTCCCCAGTCACAGTTCTATTTGTCTAATCAAAGTTTTTGATGACAAGTTGACAAAAAAAAGGACACTATATTACAAAGACAGCCAGACCAGAAACTTACTTTAGATAGACAGACCATCACCTTGGAAATGGCATTACATACTTTAACCTTAACAGTAGCTTTATTAGGACAGAATACTTCAAGTGTGAAATCTAAAAATAGCCAAATATCATGGATTTCATATCTCACACATTATTGCTGAACATTTACGTGCATCCCACATTCCTTAGTACAGATAATCCTATCATGTCAACCTTTTAATACCCATTCCAATTTGTCATTTTTCAAAATCCCAGTCTATATTATAACCACAATGTGTCACTTGCCAGTTTTTACTCTGCAAGAAGTTAATTTCTGACTGCTACAGAGAGGCTCGATACAGATATTAGCATTGCAACTGCAATGCAAAGTAAAATTGTTTTAGCGCTTGGATCCCTCCTACTGATATACTAGGCATATAGCACTTTTCATTGCACAGATATTAACAAAAATGTCCATTTTTATGGACCAGGTCAGACCCCCTCAAAATATTTTAAAAAGGAAGCATAAATCCCACTTTTTATTTATTTTAAAGGCAGATATGGAGTGGATATTCGCGGTCAGACCACCCTGCTTTAAGCAAAACGTCCTTAGTGTTAGGTGCAGGGGTAAAAAGTAAGCGAATGGGTCTGGGTGGGTTGCTGTTCGGAAGGATGGCGTGGACTTGTTGGGCCAAAAGGACCAGTTTCCACACTGAAAGGAATCTAATCTACAAAAAATTGAACACAAAACTCCCAGAATTTAGAATAACTTTTATTACTGGAAAACAACTGGCTTGATACAGCAACTTACTAAGGAGCTGTTCCAATTCCCATAACACTGCATAAACATATTCTTTGGCAAACAAATTAACAGTTCTTACAGGCAGGAGATTTGAGAGAGAAAGAAGCCAGCCAAGAATCATCTGAAGCATGTAGCAGAGAAAGGGTTATAAGTCAACCAAACTAGAAAAAAACCTGAATGGGAGAACTGGCCACACCTTTGTCTTTTGTTAAACTAGGTTTATTCCAGATGTTTTGGCACCTATGCCTCCACCATCTCTCTCTATATTAAAAAAAAGACCCAAGGACAAAATGACCTTGTTAAAGTGACAGCATTGTCACACGATTACTAATCAAGTTTAACATCTCAATGACATCAATGAAGCGATTTGCATAAAAACTTTTTCACATTAGCTGATGCTTAGTTTCACCAATTTGTCATACCAATCATACATGACTCAACACTGCATTAATTTTTTCTGAAAGGCACGAACTAGAACTTTACAATGTTACTAATTTAGAATAATAATTCCACAGGCATCTACTATGCCAAGCATTGGTATGGCTCAGCATGTCACAAAGTACTGTATTACCATGTACTAAGCTTTTATACATAATTACTTGGTCAGACAAGCATGGCGATAATTTTTAAACAAAATTCCTACAGACTGTAGCCAATAAGCAATTAGACAAACTGTTACTGGGGATATTATTTGAAGGTAGAATAGAGACCCGAAGATTTCCTTTCCCTCTTTTGTCACAAAAACACACACCCGAAATCAAATAGGCAGACAGAGTAATTACCATTAGGATTATTCCCAACAGTTTCTCATAATCAGAGCTCAACGTTAGTTTCCATAAGAGCACCAGTGAACACAGTGGTGACCTTAATTTCTGCTGTATTTGGGTTAACCTCCAGTTAGTTCTAACATGTGCTCTAAAATATACTAGAAGCTGAGCATGCATTAAGATATTTGTACAGATTTATTTATTCACATAAAACAAAGAAAAATGATGGAGAAATACTTGGAATTTACTGGACTGGTTGTCTTAACTCATCCATAACTGTTACAGCTTCAAAATTAAGTTCTTTGGACTACTCCTGGAGTTGCCAGTGGTTTATGCACAAAGAGAGAAAAAAAACTCTTAGAATTCTTTTCTCAAGAACAATTATGGATTGGAACAACCCGCAACAAATTAACATTGACACCCAAGGACTCACTTCAGGGAAACCTATTGAACTTTGAAAACAAAAATTAATGTGACTATTGTTCATAGAGAATTTTTGGAGAAATTTCACAATTGGAAAACTAGGAGGGAAACCTTAGCAAGTGCTCAATTTTTGGTATTAAAACAGATTTCTTGGTGACCAAAGTACCTATCAGCTTTGATAACTTCACTGAGTGACAACACCAATTCTAAACAACATTTCACAATGGGTCAGTTACCAATCAAGATAACAAGCAGTTAATTCAAATCAAGTCCCACTGAGATTACAAAACCAACCGTCAAACTAAACACTCATGGTTCGAGATAAAAAAAACTGCAGATGCTGGAATCCAAAGTGGACAAGCAGGAGGCTGGAAGAACACAGCGAGACAGACATTATGAGGTGCAGGGTTACATCCGAAATGTCGACCTGTACACCACCTGATATTGCCTAACTTAGTGTTCTTCCTGCCTCTTGCCTTTCTACTAAAAGGAAACACTCAGACAGACAAACCAAAGTCTGAGCCAGATTGACAGTCAAGTGGATTGGAGTATGGAGCAGGGATGTCTTGCTGCAATTATACAGGGCCTTAGTAAGGTCACACCTGGAATAGCATGTCATTTTGGTCTCCTTATCTGAGGGAGGATATCCTTTTTATAAAAAGGAAGATAACAGCGAAGGTTCATCAAATGATGGGAATCCAGAACCAGGGTCATAGTTCTAAAATAGTTTTCCATTTAGACAGAGATGGAGAAAAATTCTTCAGTCAGAGTGCTGTGGAATCCACTACCACAGCAAACAGTTGAGGCCAAAACATTGTATAATTTCAAGAAAGAGTTAGATATAGCACTTGGGCCTAAAGGAATCAAAAGATATGGGGGAAAGCAAGTTTTGAGAAGATATGTAACTCAAGTTGAGGTTCTGGATGTAGGTTTGGTTGCTGAGCTGGAAGGTTCGCTTTCAGATATTTTCTCACCATACTAGGGTGACATGTTCCAACCAGAACTTTATTAACAAACACAAACTTGGATCCCATTTACCACCCCCTCAGAACTGGAAATGACATCACCATAGGAAATAATGTCACCACAAGAAATGACATCAACCCTAAGAAACAAAAACAGAAAGCAGGCTACACCACCAGTGCTTCACTCAGAGGCTCACTGAAGATGTCATCTAGTAAGGTGACAAAATGTTTGAAAACAAACCTTCTAGCTCAGCGATCTAACCTACATCCAGATATGGGCAAAATCAGGAACAGGCTATCAAATTAGGTTGAATCACAGGACACCAGGTTATGGTCCAACAGGTTTATTTGGAAGTGCAGAATCTATGTCCAATGATCCTACTCCACTAGCTACCTGACGAAGGAGCAGCAATCGAAAGCTTATACTTTCGAATAAGCTTGTTGGACTATAACCTGGTGTTGAGATTTTTAAACTTTGTCCAACCCGGTCCAATACTGGCACCTCCACATCAAATTAGATGATCAGTCACGATCATAATGAAATGGCAAACTCGGCTTGAAGAGCTGAATTTTTTACATGTGCTCCTTTTTTTTTGGGACACCATAATGAGCAAGTAGCAATGTTGAAGCTAATGGGACAATAGAGATGGGCATTTCTGACTGTTTAAGGGACTAAAAACCTCATTTGGGAGGAGGAAGAGGACAGGCAAGCCAATATTTTCATGTAAAAAGGATTTAAAGGATCAGCTGGAATTCATTAACTGCTTTTTGTGGGATCTGGTTATGTACAAACTGGTAGTTGAATTAAAACACACCAAAAATATTGTACTGGATGTGAAGTTCTTTGAAATGTCCTGGGCAAGATGAAAAGATGCAACATAAAGGCAAACTAATTGCTCTTAACAACCACCATTTTAAACTAGACTCTTCAGCTGAAGCACCTCTGAAATATTTTGAATAAAGTGTGCGTGTTCTCTCACAAATGGACCATTGCCTTTGACTTTTGAAATGTGTGTGCTAAGACACAGAATTCCATGCTCACACTGAGTTATTTGTAAGTGCATAGACAGAAGTCTGAATGGGCAGTGAGGAATGGCATTGTAGATTTCCCTCATTATTACAGAAGGCCAACTGATTATATGCTCCGCACATGAAATTAACTCCTCATGATTAAAGTATATGAATTGTCAGCAGTAAAATCTCAGGGCACTCCATTTCAATTCTTAGTTTGCACAAAATTAGTCAGTGCCATCATAGTCACTGAAGGAGTGGAAAGGAAACTGGAAAGAAAGCTTCAATCGTCTGGCTATACAAAAAAATTCAGAAGTTTCTGCTTGTGGCCTCATGGAAAACGTGCATTAGTCCAGTGGCATAGAATGGCCTGTCAATATTCACACTGACAGATCCATAACGAAAAGTAAACAAAGCAAAGAAAATCAACTGCTAGAACTGAAGAAAAAGACATGAAAGCCACTGGCCTTCATACCAATGAATGGATCCAAAGTTAAATTGTTTAAAATGAATCACTCCAATAGATACTGTAATTTCACTTTCAGTTTATACACAATTTATTGGGATTTCAGTCTCCACAGCTGCACATGTTTAAATGATATTTTAGTTTAACTCACTCCATGATGCAATGGTAGTGTCCCTACTTCTAAACCAGGTGGTCTGGGTTCTAGTCCCACTTGCTCGAGACATTTGTCACAATATCTCTTAATAGGTTAACCAGAAAATGATTCACTCATTTTATAAGCCAAATTTACTCCCACCATTTTGCCAGTGTAGAAGCTTTAATGATTTGTTAGCACAAATATACTGCCTGATTTTACCAAGAAAATATTTGATGAGGAAAACAATCAGTACACTATAAGTCCATATTTCAGCAAGGCTTATAAAAACTTGATCTCATTTACCTCAGCCACTCTAGGTATGCATTGCACAGGTAGGAAAAACACACAGTATTTGGTATCTGTTAACAGAAAGTTTGATAGTTTGCATTCAAAATTAACTCAATGTTTATTCTTAGTCATTATCAACAATTTGTCTTTTCCATATTATTTATGTTCAGCTATTAGAAATTATTCAATACTATCCTTCTAACCCTTCGGAAAAGATAGTGTTCACAGCAAATGCTAACAAAAAAAATGAAAATGCATCTGGTAACCATGTCTGAAATTGGAACCTGTTTATTGACAACCTCACAGCAGCCCTATTTGTGAATGTTATGTTATTGTTTCTGTTGGCTTGACAGTAATTGCACAGGAGAGAATCAATCCAGAAAACATCACATTACATGCCTCCCTTCATTTACAAGATACGTATAAAGCCTTAGAATCCATGGAGAAGATGCAGATTTATTTGCATTGTGTAAGTAGACAAACTGAATGAACTAAATCACTTTCTCAACAGTGAAGATCAGTTAAAAAGCACAGGAGTGTGTTTGGGTTTAGCACTCTATTCTGTATATCAGTACAAACTTAAATAAACTGAAGCCCATAACTGCCATTCTACCAATTAACTAATTTTTAAATCAAATATTAGTTTGCCACTTTAAAACTATATCAAGGGATATTGACTAATAGCTGCAACCAGACATTTCTGACATGCCTAAGCATATCATTTACGAGTAAATTATAAGTACAGTTAAACACAAAAAGTTTATTAATGTACTATGATGCACCCAAAACTGCCAACACAAATGGCCCAAATTCTCTCTCTTCAAAAAACATTTCCTTGTGAACTGCTGAAAGTAGCAAGCTAAAAACAGAATTTTTAATGCAAACAATGTTAGGGCGAGACCAATGGGCATCTGCAATTCTCTAATCTAAACTCTGAAGCTTTCCTAATTTTCATTACTGCTCCATTAGTGGCTATGCCTTTGCCTGCAAAGCCGAAATTCTGAAATTCCTTTCCGCAACCCACGCATCACTAGCTGGGCTAGCACTTATCACCCACTCACAGTCGCCTTTGACAAGAGGGTGGCGAGCTGCCTTCATTTTCAAATAAACCTGTTGGACTATAACCTGGTGTTGTGTGATCTAACTTCGTCCACCCCACTGGCACCTCCACATCATGGCTTCTTGAACTGCTGCAAACCACAGAGCATGGGTACACCTACAGCTGCTGTTGCAGAGGAAGCTAAAGGATTTCTGCACAGCTCCAGTGATTGAACAGAAATATAGCTTCAAAATCAAGACAGAGTGGGACTTGGAGAGGAACTTGCAAGTGGTACTCCCAAATATCTGCTGCTCTTGCCCTTCTAAGTGGTAGAGATCATGAGTTTGGCAGATTCTGACAAAAGGAGCCTTGGTGAGTTGTTACAATGCATTTTGTGGATGGTGCATACTACCGTCACTGGAGAGTCAATGGTTGACAGAATGAATGTTGAAGACATTAGGATGGGATGCCAATCATGTGGGACTGCTTTGTGCTGAGGGTGGTGTCAAGTGTCTTGAGGTTGTTGGAGCTGCACTCATCCAAACGAGTACATTCCATCACACTCCTGATTTACGCCTTGTAGATAGTGGACAGGCTCAGAGTCAGGTTACTCTTTTTGAGAAGCTTGAAACATAAACCTTTAATCAAATTTTTGATGCCCAAAACCTATTTGTGGTTCTGTGGCAAATTGCACTTCATAATATCTTTAAATTTAAATGCTGCATAATGGCAAATTATATTTTGTTACACAAGTAATGATGTCCAGGTCTAAGCTGGAAGGCTCCAAAGGATTTAAACTTCTAAATCAGAGTATCCAGATTTTCAGGAAGTATGCAGATATCAAATATTCCATAATATGAACCATCACTTTGATAGTCTGCTTCAACACTGTAGGCATTCTATCTGACCCATCAAGCCCACACCAATCCTCCGAAGAACATCCCACCTAGACCCACCCTGTACCCTATCCCTGTCACTTTGCATTTCCCATGGCTAATCCACATAGCCTGCACAACCCTGAATACTACAGGGCAGATTAGTATGGCCAATCCACCTAACCTGCACATCATTAGACTGGGAAGAAACCGGAGCACTTGGTGGAAACCCATCCAAAAGGTAGAAGGTGCAAACTCCAGTCACCTGAAGGTGGGATCGAACCCACCAGAGCACCACACCAGCTGATGATACAATAAGATCAAAGAAACCAAGTTCTAGCAAAACTGCAGATTTCTAAATACTATGTTACTCTAACATGTTTAACTGGAAACCAATTAGCCATTTCTAAAACAAAACAAATCAAATTATGCTATGCTGGTTCACAGTGCCAGCTGCTCATGAATAATTACTCATAATAAAATGTATCTATAACGTGTATTCACAAAATGTCAGATGATGGCTTTTAATTTGTTCCCTAATGCTACAATCAGACCTTTTGAAGAAACAGCCTACGCAATGGGAATTAAATGTGTTTCATTACTTCTGGATAAAAGTGATAACCCACAGAAAAATAATGCTATTGTGAAGTGATTACAAGCAATTTATTTAGTTTCTTAAACAGGAG
Source organism: Hemiscyllium ocellatum (assembly GCF_020745735.1). NCBI lineage: Eukaryota > Metazoa > Chordata > Chondrichthyes > Orectolobiformes > Hemiscylliidae > Hemiscyllium > Hemiscyllium ocellatum. The sequence goes on along the minus strand of NC_083410.1, from coordinate 109,801,388 downwards.
ACCAAATTATTGACAAAAATCACATCCTCAAGGCTAAACCACATGCAATTCAGCAGTGCCCCAATCAATCTCTTCAGTTGGACTGTTGACACAAAGTAATTAGAACAAGTTCATCACCAGTGGAACAACTGCTAATTTTACAAACCATGTTGAAAAGTGAAACTGAATGATCTATTCTTGACGTCAGTATTTAAGCTAATAAAAACTAATTTAAAACCTACCACTGGGATACTTAAGCAAAATAGGAGGGAGTATATTTTTAAAAAAATGTGGGTTAGCTATTGTATGACCTTTGTCTCTAGTGCATCCAAGCAATCAAGAATGGATTCCAGTTGTTGTGGCATCTCTTTACAGTTACTGAATCATGAAGTAAAAACTGTATCTGAAGACAAAATATGAATATTTTTACTTAGATTTATTTTTCTTAAGTATGCAGATACTGTAGATCTGAAATAAAAATAGAAAATGCTGAAGAAACTAGGTGTGGCAGCATCTGTGAAGAGAGAAATAAAGTTAGAGCCCAATATGAATCTTCAGAATAACATGACCAGATGTGCTGAGCTTCTCCAGCACTTCACATTTTTATTCAAAAAGTTATCTTGTGACTGAGGCATGTACAATATTTCTGCTTGCTATTGCTTTTTTCTGGCAATTATATTAGATTTCTATTTTCTCATCAAAAAGTCCTCTCTCACATAACTGTAATGATATAAAACCAAGACAAGCGCTCATCCACAACACTACACATTCCTTGACATTATATTTCATTATACGCAACTTATAAGTCAGGAGGCATGGAATAGTGGGAAATTTGGCCAGTTGAATAGAGAACTGGCTAACTGGTCGAAGTCAGAGTGATGGTAGATGGTAAATATTCAGCCTGGAGCCCAGTTACAAGTGGAGTTCCGCAGGGATCAGTTCTGGGTCCTCTGCTGTTTGTAATTTTTTATTAATGACTTGGAAGAGGGAGTCGAAGGGTGGATCAGTAAATTTGCAGACGATACAAAGATTGATGGAGTTGTGGATAGTGAGGAGGGCTGTTGTCAGCTGCAAAGGGACTTAGATATGATGCAGAGCTGGGCTGAGGAGCGGCAGATGATTTTCAACCCAGTCAAGTGTGAGGTTGTCCATTTTGGAAGGACAAGTAAGAATGCGGAATACAGGGTTAACAGTAGGGTTCTTAGTAAGGTGGAGGAGCAGAGGGATCTTAGGGTCTATGTTCATAGCTCTTTGAAAGTTGCCACTCAGGTGGATAAAGCTTGTAAGGAGGCCTATGGTGTATTAGTGCTCATTAGCAGAGGGATTGAATTCAAGAGTCAGGAGGTGACGTTGCAGCTGCACAGGACCTTGGTAAGGCCACATTTGGAGTACTGTGTGCAGTTCTGGTCGCCTCACTTTAGGAAAGATGTGAAGCTTTGGAGAGGGTGCAGAGGAGATTTACCAGGATGTTGCCTGGATTGGAGAATAGGTTGAGTGTGCTAGGCCTTTTCTCATTGGAATGGCGATGGATGAGGGGTGACTTGATAGAGGTTTATAAGATGATCAGGGGAATAGATAGACAGTCAGAGACTTTTTCCCCGGGTACAACAGTGTTACAAGGGGACATGAATTCAAGGTGAAGGGTAGAAGGAATTTGGGGGGGGGGGGGGGGGGGGGAGAAATGTCAAGGTTAGGTTCTTTACCCAGAGAGGGGTGGGGGCATGGAATGCGCTGCCTGTGGGAGTGGCAGTCAGAATTATTGGTGACCTTAAAGTGGCAATTGGATAGGTACATGGATAGGGCTTAATCTAGGATAAATGTTCGGCACAACATCGTGGGCCGAAGGCCTGTTCTGTGCTGTATTGTCCGATGTTCTATGTTATCAACTCACCAGTTCCATTTTTCAACCTGATGCATTTCACTCAACATACTGACTCCCTTCCTCAGTCTCTGAGCTATTCTAACTTCCAGTTCACTCAACACTAACAAAATTATGCACTGAACATGTAATTCTCACTTTCTACCACTATGGATGAGCCTACATGCAACACTCACTCTGTTCAGCATGACCTAAATCTTTGCACTCATTTCTCCCCTTAGAGGGTGGTTCAGTATTTCACTTTTTTCCATACTTCTCCAATGATGAAATTCTAAACTACATCTGGCTACACACATGATCCATATCTCTCTATTCTCTGCCTGTTCACGTGTCTGTCTAAATACCTCAAACTTTGCTATTATTTGCTTCTACCACAACCCTAATAGCACGTCCTAGACGATAGAGCAAAACAGTAAAGCCCAAATGGGCCTGGGCTGGGACTAAATTCTATTCATTCCTTAGGACAAGCAAAGGAGGAAAGATGATAAAAGATCAGCTGAGCTACAACTCAGCTTGGCTTGCATTTGACCTTTAATGGAGAGAGAGAGAGATAGATTGCGTAGCATCCAGACTAGAAACTCAACACTGTACCAAATATTGTAAATTACGTTTGGCAAACCTGTTCCTCACTGCATTTGCTACCACAGATTATATTTTGTTAAAAATATGCAGAACACCAACTGCAGCTAATACTAAATTGCATGTTACAACAGAGATAAGTTGTAACTGTGAATCATACTCTTAAATCATACATATTAAAATGCATCCTTCAAAAGGAAATAGATTACAAAAAGTGGAGCAAAGATTATTTATAATACAATTTGTAACATGTATTCTAAATATTTAACAAAATCTAATACTTCGATAGCATCATCAAGTAATGACACAGCATTGGAGGAGGCCATTTGTACCTATGTAAACTCTCTGAAATAGTTAATGTAATTAGTTCCATTCCCCAGGTCCTTCCCTACTGTTAGGGAATCTTTCCTTTTCAAGTATTTATCCAATTTGCTTTATGAACATTGTTATTCAACATGCTTCCATCACCCTTTCAGGGAGTGCTTTTGCATCATAGTTCACTTTGTAAAATCCAACATGTATTGTATTTACACATATACCAGTAGCTACGAATAAAGTAAAAAATCTGAATAGTCTGCATTTTATTCTATCGTGGAGCTTAACCACCAAATAGAATTGGTATCTCTAGTGATCTATCCCTTTTCTCCCCCATTCCAGTGCCCCAAATGGCTTGGTTTCCTCCCAGACCAAAAAATACTTAAATGAGACTTAAAAATAAAACTAAGAGCATAATGCAGGTCTTACTTTCCTGTTACTTGCATCTGCATGAGAAAAGAAAGTGGGAAGATAATTTCTCATCTCTTAAAGTTTAAAAATGCTTGAGCATCAAGGGAGCAATATCAACATTAATTTTATGCTAATGTTCTTAACAACATCTGCAAAATAGAAGTTTTAAATTTAAATTGGTGTTCAGCCCTTCAGTTGTACTTCGGAAGGCCGAAAGGCTGCTCCCCAAAATCCGTTGAGGTTAGATTCACAGATCATGTGAAAACTTGTTATTAAAAGTATGAACAAGAATGGAACTCAGCTAATAGAGTTAAACAGATTAGCCACAATCCAACTGGTCAGACTCGAGAAAGTGAATGTATCACATAGGAAGAATTGAGCAAAATCGTTTTACATCAATAACTCATTAACTGATGCATTGGAGAATGTAAAACAGGAAGTATTAAAATTGAGCTTTCACAGTTGAGTTTAGCTGCTGGTTAATTCCAACTGTACATTTAATAAAACTGCCATAAAGAAATCAAAGGAAAATGGAAACTCTTGTAACAAAGTTCACTCCTTTTACTTACGAATATAAGCAGTTAACACATATGCATTAAAACAACTGTCTAATTGCCTATTAAGCATGAACAGAATTCATACTTTCCAAAAAATCTACATTTCAGACTCAGTTTAAGAATGCAGCTTTCATGACATAGGGAGATATTTGGCTCAACATTAAAGTGGATAGAGATTTATTAACAGACCAGAAATAAACCACTCATGCATTTGGCTGAGTGTAAAGCAAAACCCAGAGGATCGTTTACATCACATTTTGTAACCATGGCTTTAAATCTTGTTCCTCAGCCGGCGAGGCAAATGAGATAAGTCTCTCTCATCAGATTCTTGCAAATTTCAAACTTCAATTAAAAAAATTGATCAGAAACAAATACAAGCAAATTTCAAGCTTCAGACTGTAAAGACAGCATATTCTAATGTGACTGCTACTGACATATGCCCTGCATCTGAAAAACAGATGTGTCTTGTTGGCTTCAGCAAGATCCCTTTTAAAGGTATAGTACAAGGTGAAACAATCTTCAATTAGGCCATTCTTCATTTTTCTTCTTTTCAAATATCTGTAATCATGCTTGCAGGAGTCCATACTTTAGTCCTCATATATTCATTCCATCAATTAAACAAAATCTCAGTAATATGTGCATTTATATTTCTAGCTCATTAGTTTATTTGAATTAAAAGTATAAAATTTCTGAAGTGTTGCTCTTGGGTCATTTAATAAAATGAACCAAATTAGAAAATTGTTACAATCAAATCACAAGAAATTCAAGATATTAGGCAAGCTAATGCGAATGCTGAAAATTGAATGCAAGTTCTGTTGTATATGCCCAAGAGGCCAATGGCAATAAAAGCTAGGAAATTCACACATTTCATCCTTTATAGCTCCCTCATGTAAAAACCAGATGATGCAAGTACGCCAGGTAAATCCAAGCAAAAACATAACTCTGATTCAACACAACTTGAAATGTTTAGGCAATACAGGGAGTATTTGTTACTGACACTAATGTTTTTCTTCTAATTCAAATAGGTGCCTGGTTCAGATGGAACACCTAGAAATTGACCACCTTTGTAAATTCCAACCTAAGCTGCTGCATTTAATACTAGTTGTGAACACACTCATCCCCTACATTCCTAGGGACAACTCTCAGCCAGATACACAGAGATTTTATCCATAATTGGGCAATCATAGATTTTAGATGCAATCTAGAATTGAAATTAGATACAACGCATCTTCTCATTGTTAAATCACTGAAAAACTTCATTGCTAGATCACTGCAGGTCTCTTCAATTCACGGTGCCAGAAGCCTCAATAAGAATATTTATCTTCTCTGGCCAGTCATATCATGGACCAAAACCTTAAACACAAGAGCTTTTGTACTCATACCCAGGCAACATACTTCAAGCGTGACCACAGTTGAAATATTTGTTTCGTTATTCAAGTGCAGAATGGGCAAAGATATACATGGGCCAAATTACAAAATGCTAGCCATCTTGATATTCTCAAAAGTCCAAAATTGTCATAATCCAAGCACACTCAGCACCAATTGTTTAATCCAAATCCTAGTTTGTAGTGAAGCTAGTTGTCAAAGCATTCATTGACAGTCAAGGCAAGTCGTCATCTTTTCTCAAGCCCATCCCAGCCTTGTGTGCTCACAGATAATTCACCTTTGTCCATATATTTCCAAGTTAAGAATTGGAGAGCTATGAAAGAATAACCTTAAAAAAAGGACTGTCCATGGAGGTGTCTTTCCAAAGGGGTACATAATCTGAAGACTGTCCATCGCCTACTAGACTCAAGCAATGTTACATTAATAACAAAAACATTACCACCTCCTTGGACAGGTCAAAAGTAGTATAACATTAATTTACCATGTCAGTGCTAATTCAGGTATAGTGAGTACACACATTACCTCAGCAAGGCTGCAACACTGATGGTCCTAGTCCCGTAGCACCAGCATTAACCAACATCTGACAGATCCAACCACACTTCAATTAAGCATGAAAAAAGATTGTTTAGCTTTTTATACTCATTTATTGGGATTCTGAGTGATGTAGATCATAGTAATAGTATTATTTGAGTGAGTTGTGTGTTTAAGGACAAGTTGGCAAGTTACTGTCTAGTTTGAGCCACAAGGATTTCATTCAAATGATTAAGTTAATCCATACACATCTGAACTTTCTTGCATGCTGACTCAATTAAACAGATGTTAATTTGTTTTTATAAAAGCAGATGTATTTCATCAATGAGCACTGAAAGGAATTACAGACCAGCACACTCGCAGGAAATTCCACTTAGTGTAAAATACCATAATCAGTGTCTTAAGCCAATTGTCATGTTTTGCCCATTCTCGTATCATCTGGTAGAAGAGTTGTCTGTACTAAGAAAGAAATATTTTATTTTTCCATTTATACACTCGCCCTGAAGAGGGCAATCTAATCTTATTTTAAAATTCACAACTTGTCTCAAGATTGCTCTGGTACATCAGAAATCCAAATACAAAACGTTGGTTTGGGGAACAATATTTGGATGTTAAGAATAATCTACTTATCTGGCACAGCCAAAGTTGAAAAAGTAAGGTATGGTTCTTTACAGTGTGGTAACGAGGTAACAAGCAGAACTAGCCAATCTATATAATAGAGTCCTGTCCAAAGATTTATTTTTGCGCCCCCCTACTACTTATCCTTTTGGCAGGCCCATATATGCTTATGGCATCCACTCACACCAGCTGCTCTTCCCATCTCAATTGTCACACTGCCTGGCACTTAACCACGGATGGGCCACAGTTTCTCCAAATGAACAGATTCACAAATAGGAGAGGACTCAGAAAAAAGTTACAAGGATATTGCCGGGAATGGAGGGTTTGAGTTATAAAGGAGAAGCTGGATATGATGACATTTTTCACTGAGGTTTATAAAATCACGAGGGTCATAGATAACAGCAGGGTCGGGGAGTCCAAAACTAAAGAACACAGGTTTACGGTGATATGGGTAAAATTTTAAAAAAGGACCTAAGGGGCAACTTTTTTCCCCCACAGAGAGGGTGGATCGTATATGGAATGAACTGCTGCAGGAAGTGGTAGATGCTTGTAGTTACAACATTTGAAATATTATAGGTTTAATTTGCTCTGCTGACCTGCAGGATATCGGATGTCGAGACTAGGGTGGGATGTCCGTGTCTTATAGGTAGAATGTAAGGAATTTACATTCCTACCCCATGCCATTCAGAGCCATTTGCACTGCCATTTCCTAGTTACTCAGAGTAAAAGAATTACATTATTTTATCCAAAAATCAATAAGAATATTACAGTTGAAATTCTGAACTCACCCTCTAATTAAGAAACGACTCAGATTTGGCCATTAAAAGGAATGACTTACATTACACTGTTTCTGGAGATGATCAGGTCACTGCATCGTGCCTTCAGTGACATGTGACTATGGGGGATGGCTGGGGGGTTGTCTTGGTGGCATTACTGACTGTGATGTAAAGTTTTTGTACAAAAGAAGGACTGGTCTTAGTTCAAACAGATCTCCTGACATGGCTTTGCAAGCATTGTGTAGTGTTAAAGGGTTCCTCAGAAAGCTTGTACTGTACTAGGCTTAGTAACATTTTGCTTGTTCACAGGAAGGTGGCATATTGCAGTTGCACCAGGTGTGTAAGAATCTCAAGAAAAAAAGAACCCAACACCTTTAAAAGACATTTGGACACATACATAAATAGGAAAGGTTTAGAGGATTCGGGAGCCAGATGCAGGCAAATGGAACTTGTTTAGTTTGGGAAACTTGGTCAGCATGGACAAGTTGGACCGAAGAGTCTGTATCCATGTTGTACGACTAAGGCCACTGGGAGAACTCAACCCATCTAATCATATTGCTCACAACTGAAATTTGACCCTACACTGACCTTCCAACCTTAGTATTATCTTTCTCACAAAAAGCACCTTCATTTTTTTTTGTCTCCACTTATGGCTCAGCTGAAATGTGTTAAAATTTCTTTCATGCTTTTGTTACTTTCCAATCAACTAGCGCATAGACTTCGTGACTTATCATGCCAGTCTTACAGATTTTGTCCTTCACAAACAGCACTTCACCCAAACTCTGCCACACATTGTTATGCAGACAAAGCATTAATCCTCCAGCATTCTCACGCTTGCTGACATACATAGATTTCCTGTTCGCAAATACATCATTCTTAAAATTCTCATGTTCAAACTTCCTCCATAACCACAAGGCCTTCTTCATAATCAGGTCTTGCCTCGTAGCCTAAGGATTCTGTATTCCTCCAACATTAGTTTTGTGTTTTAACTACTCCCTTCAAACGAAAGACCATCGACCATACTTTCCAGTGATGTAGGTCCAAATCTGTGCAATTCCCTTGGGAGCTCTTCATCCCTCCCTCATTCTATGAGGCACTCCCTAAAATCAAACTTGAAGATAGATATGGTAGGCAGCATCAATTCAACTGTGCTCCTGAAGGACCATGAAGAACATTCTTATGCTAAAGGCACTTCATAATTACAGTTTCTGTGGCTGATACCACTGGATATTCAGCTTATATAACCTTTGAAAAATGAATACAACAGAAACAGGGTAAAAATAAGCAACAATCAAATTCAGCAACAAACAGCAAGACTCCAGCCTAAAAATGAGTGTGCATTACTGAAATACTTAAGCATCAAGAGTTTAAAATGTTGGAGCTTTAACAAACCAAGAATTAAAGAAAATAATTTTTAGGTGAAGCAGTTTTTCTACATCAGTAAGTTGCTGCTGTTGCATTGGTATGCTTTTATGATGTAATGTTCTACACAGATGACAAATCATCCAGTTCTTCCACTATGTTTGGATTTCTAGCCAGAATTAACAATTAATCAGCCTTGCATGTAGTAATTTATGAAACATACAAATTTGATTCAAAACAAAGTTTGATCTATTAATATTGGTAAACCACTTTTGCCTGCAATGATCTTCATTTCTCAATTCAGTAGAAACAAGGGAATAGGAGGCAGCCATTTAGTATCTCATGCCTGTTTTGCCAACCTGTTAGATCATGCTTGATCTGTATCTCAACACGAACTGTAACTTGCATTAGAGTAGGGCCATTTCCACCACAGCTGAAAATGTGTTGCTGGAAATGCGCAGGTCAGGCAGCATCCAAGGAACAGGAAATTTGACGTTTCGGGCTCCCCTCATCAGGAAGGGCTTATGCCCGAAACGTCGAATTTCCTATTCCTTGGATGCTGCCTGACCTGCTGCGCTTTTCCAGCAACACATTTTCAGCTCTGATCTCCAGCATCTGCAGACCTCACTTTTTCCCCATTTCCACCACAGTTTGTCAAACTTGCTATGTTGCATTTGACATAACTGGAATTATGTATTTCAGTGGGTGCCACAAAGGAATAGGTCGGTGATGCTGGGAAGAGTCAGATGGAAAAAAAGGTGAAAAGAGGCTCATATTTCAGGTTTGATCTTGTTTAAAAGATCTTACAAGTTTTTTAAAAAATGTATTTTCAGAAAGACAGTTTTATTGTCAACATGCAAATCGTCAAATTGGCCAACATTGTGTCATCATTTTGAGGAATATTTTCAAATATCCTAAAACAGTTGCATAGAAGAAGTGGGCCAAGGTAAGTAGTGGTTACGTACTACTTTTGATATTTGAACCGAATCAGATAGAGTCAGAGATGTAAAGCATGGAAACAGACCCTTCGGTACAACCTGTCCATGCCAACCAGATATCTCAACCCAATCTAGTCCCACCTGCCAGCACCCGGCCCATATGCCTCCAAACCCTTCCTATTCATATACCCATCCAAATGCCTCTTACATGTTGCAATTGTACCAGCCTCCACCACATCCTCTGACAGCTCATCCCATACACGTACCCACCCTCTGCATGAAGAGGTTGCCCCTTAGGTTCTTTTATATCTTTCCCCTCTCACCATAAACCTCTGCCCTCTAGTTCTGGACTACCTGACCCCAGGGAAAAGACTGTCTGTCTATTTATCCTGTCCATGCCCCTCATGATTTTGTAAACCTCTATAAGGTCACCCCTCAACCTCCAACGCTCCAGGGAAAACAGCCCCAGCCTGTTCAGCCTCTCCCTGTAGCTCCGATCCTCCAACCCTGGCAACATCCTTGTAAATCTTTTCTGAACCCTTTCAAGTTTCACAACATCTTTCCGACAGGAAGGAGACCAGAATTGTACGCAATATTCCAACAGTGGCCTAACCAATGTCCTGTACAGCCGCAACATGACCTCCCAACTCCTGTACTCAATACTCTGACCAATAAGGAAAGCATACCAAACGCCTTCTTCACTATTCTACCTAGCTGCGACTCCACTTTCAAGGAGCTATGAACTTGCACTCCAATGTCTCTGTTCAGCAACACTCCCTAGGACCTTACCATTACGTCCTGCTAAGATTTACTTTCCCAAAATGCAGCACCTCACATTTATTTATGCTACAGACTGCTCTCATAAAAGATCCAGCAAGCATCATCGCCACCCCCAACAAACCCTCATTTTAAATCAGAATGGCAGAGACTGGGACCATAAATCATCAGACATCAAAAGTTACATTATGACAAATAGAAAGTAAGTGCAAATAAAAATCAGGAGACAGTCTGAGGGGAATCTGGGTTAAAGTTGACACTGCAGAGGTTGAGTCATAGTCTACGCTCCTGCTCCTAGGATGCTGCCTGCTTTTCCAGCATCACACTTTTTGACTCTGATCTCCAGCATCTGTAGTCCTCATTTTCTCCAAGTCACTGCTTGAGCAACAGGAGATGTTCAGTACAAAATTGCTTGAGGATATAGGAGGGTAATACTTAAAAGGATCTGAGTCGTCAAAAGGGTACTCATGAGCAATACTATATTCTGAGAACTGATCTGTGAAACTTGTCAGATAAATTTATCTACTTCATCGATGCTATGTTTCTAATGAATGAATGAAATCAATCAAATCAAATCCGTTTTTAAATAAGCTTCACTGAGACATTAAATGGGGGAAGTTAGTGACAAAGTACTAATGTCACTGGTTAAGTTACCTAGAGGGCCAGGCTAATACTCTGGGGCACAGGCTCAACTCAACAATAATTGATACTGGAACTTAAATTCAATCAAGTATAAAGCTAACCTCAAAAATGATGGCCATGACAATTATCATTGACTTCTGTAAAAGTGAAAAATCTGAATCACTAAGGAAAGAAACTCACTGCCCACACTTGATCTGACGACAGCAATGTGGTTGACACTTAACTGCTCTCTGAAATGGTGTACTAAGCCATGCAGTTCAAGGGCAATTAGGGATAGCCCATATCCCACACAAGAACAAAAGTAGTTCTCATTCGTCAAATCAATGCCACAAAACCACAGCAACCTATATAAATTGAAACTGTAACATGTTAAAAAAAATTTGTCATAAAATCCACAAAATGAAAGACCAATTAACTCAGACAGCAAAGTCAAACGTCTACTGTGAGAACTGGCCTGGAAAGTTAATTACTGCACTAAGGACACTATAACCGATAGCAGGGAGATGTTTACAGAAAACATGGACAAACACTAGAAGTGCGTTAATATTATAAGACTATGGGTCTCGTGCAGGTCGTTCTGCTGTAACCCACGTTTTGTTAACACAAATTCACTCACAACTGATGAATTGGGACACTGTTTATAAAGCGCAAGTTTTTAAGCATGCATTGGTTATAACAAGATTCTAGACCCACCAGTTTAAATGGTGCTGTTATTACACAATTTTCTTATAACACAGAATTGCAAAAGAATGGAACTACCACATCATAGCAGAATTGCCTATATGTTTTTGGCTTGTATAGTTTCAATGGACAAAGGGTACCATTCAGGAATATTCATCTTCCAAAACTATTATTCACCTGACAGCAAAGGAATAAAAACCTGTCTAAAATTTCCTCAGCATTCCAGGATCACAAACCACCTAGAAGTTGGTGCTTATGATGCATTACAAAGATGTATACCACAAAATATATATCTAAGTAAAACAAATGTTAACAAATAGAAAACCTATTTTAAATAGAGTAATTACTTACAGTGTGAGCACATCTCAAGGGGATAACTCGCTTCATTTCCCTGAAAAAGATCAAAGTTTATAAATTAAACTCAAGCAAATTAATTCAGTTCAGCATGCATTGAGTGGCTGAGTTTTTTTAATATCTTTGCCTAGCCAGAAGTGAATGCACAGGAATCAGCTCAGTACTTGTAAAACATTTTTGTTTTAGTCAACTGCCATACATGCTTACTTTAAACATACAAGTACTTCAATCACACATCTAAGAACACTAAAGTCAAATTTCCACGAGTTAAGTAGACTGTGCCTTTAAAATTACAGCATTTGCAAAATTCTTCTTTTTCATCCTTTACAATTCATGACATTTTTTGCTGCAATGCCTCAAGTTATGCAATTGGCATTTAGAGGAACACATCTATTGTAACTTGGTGTGAGCTGCCATTTATCTCTGATCTCATGACCCCACTCGGGATTCCAAACTCCACGATGGTAGCACCACCTGAGGGTGTGGCAATTTGAATGCTAAATCAATTAACATTCATAAATAATAGCTATTAAGGCAAGAAGTTAGAATTGGAGGAACCCAGAAATCCTGAAAGGTTATAGGTCTGGAAGTGGCTAGGCAACAGGCAATCTAAAGCAAAAGTATGAAGTTCAAAAAAAAAGGTGCCAATTTTACTCAAGCATAGGGAAGGAACAACATATGGTTGAGGAGGTTAGCAGCAGGGTTTTGACTAAGCTCAACTGTATGGAGGTTTGGAAGATGGAAGCCAACCAGGAGAACACCAAATGAGATAACAAAAACTTCAATGAGTTCACACAAATCAAAATGTTATGGATGCAGAAGGAAGGGATCCTGCCCACTGTATGCGCATCAGTGAGTTCAGATGTGCTGAAGCAGAGACAAAAAAAAATTGGACTAATAGGTCTATGCCAGTGTTTGCACTCCAAACAAGCCTTTTCTATACCACTTTGTTTGCATTCTGGTAACAGGAAAATGAGAATCTATGAAATAAAAATAAATGTAAAATCAGCATGAGCAAGGAACAAGTTTTTGACATTTTTGTTAACGAGCAGCAATGGAACCAAGATTGTGCTAGTTGATCAAAAGGTCCACATAATCAATGTAAAAACACATTAAGTAATACAAACATAATGCAAAGGGGTATACACAACTGCTATACTCTATTTACAGAATAAATAAAAATAATAAGGTAATTTTTCACTAAACAAAAAGAGTCTTCTCATTTGCACCAACTTACAATAATATAGAAAACTTGCAGGTTTTGGAGGTATATAACTTTTGCCAGTTAATTTACTTCAATATTAGCCATACTCCCACCCCTCCTCTTCAACTGCCTATGTCAGAGTTACACATCAGGAATTTACCCAGATAATTGTATAAGCAGGTAGGGAAGGAGTTCGGTGTCAGCTGAACCTCTTGTTTCAGAAGACTGTGTGTCAGATCAGATAAGAAACTGGAGTTAACAATGGGGTGCTGAAGGCAAGGGTAATGGGTTAACAAGGTGGAAAAGTGGTCATTATGCAGAGCCATTTAACAATATTGGAAGCGTTTGGTACGCAAGGTCATTTTTCACAAGGTGAAAAGTATTCATTATGTGAAGCGAGTTATTCATGGGGGGGACGGGGGGACGGGACACAACCTCATTTACATTTTTTCGTGCCCTCTTGTTGTGCTGCTACAATTTCACTCCCTTGCCCAAATCTATTGTACACAAATCAATCATTTTAGAAATTTTTCAAAATCTCAAAACTCAACCTGCCTTTATAAAAGAAATCTAACCTGCACCTTCATATCCAGTTAAACACCAAACAGGCAATAATTTACATCCGATCAGACTTTACCTTTATCTATTGGCAACCCACAGCATCCTATTTTGCTTCTCACATTGCTATCTCAGCCTCAGTACAAGGTCGAGCATGACCTTCGTCAAGATTTGACATTGCAACAATAAAAATTCACAAGGAAACAACTTCAAGCAACTTCAAATCTGGACAAACAAGAGGCAAAATTTTCTAAATGCAAAACAATTAATTCAAACAACCACACTACATTTAACAACACACACTTGCTGGTAGAATGCTTCATTTTGTCTTGTTATTAGTCTGTAACAAAGAACTGATCAACACTACACATTGCAACAGTCCTGCCTCTGGATGTTCTAATGCATGCTAAAATAAATATTTCACTACAACTGAATATACTAAGACCCACAAACATTGAAGAATACTGGATCCACAACGTGTGCTAGAAAGGTTACACCCAAAACATTGACTTATGCACCTCCTGATGCTGCCTGGCTTGCTGTGTTCTTCCAGCCTTCTGGCTGTCTACATTGTAGTCCCAACAATCAGATGTCCACCAAAATATTTACACTTTTAAATAGCCACAAATTCTTCCAGCACACAGATCATTCTTACTTGCCACCAAATATCCCTTCTCATTTTAGGTCATACAGCCAGCCTGTGAAGGAAATCAGTCTCTCCAATAACAATGTGTTAAAAGCTATGTAAATCTGACATTTAGGGCTGGGTACTCCCCAAAAATGCAAGATGCAGGAGCTGTGTGCCAGAACCAGCCCTCTGGTGTGAAACCGAGTTTCAGATTATGAACTCTTCATTGATATAGATGTCTTCCCTGACCAACTAAGCTTTTGGGGCGGGAATTCACACAGGTTTTACACACCCAAGATTGCTGGTTGTCCCCAGAGAGCTTGTGCTAAAGCTTGCCAATATAAAGCAGGACTTATATATCCCCTTCTGTTAGGGGTCAGGTGGTCACATCTTACAATAAGGACACCTCTCTCTTCAAAGTCATCCCACTTTGATTTAAATTCCTCCTGCTTCTCTCAGCATAAGGTTCCCATCCAAGGCTTCAATATCCTCTTGGCTGAAAATGTGTTGCTGGTTAAAGCACAGCAGGTTAGGCAGCATCTCAGGAATAGGGAATTCAACGTTTCGAGCATAAGCCCTTCATCAGGAATCACAATTACCATGAATGTTATAGTAGGTCACGTAATTACACCAAGTACCAGACAGTACCCTCTAATCCCACAATGCCCTGTTGGATTCCAGTTTGTTGTCCAATAGCTGTGAAGAGGTCATTGGGATCTGTCTCCCAGGTGTTGCATCAGCATGCAGCCACCTACAAGATGCTGCAGAGGTCTGTAGTGATGGGAAGTCAGATATGTGTGTGCCTATCTTTGAAGTTGGCACTCTCCCTCAACACCAGTTTTCACTTTAAGGGAAAAGCAGAGATTTAGAGATGAGTGTAACAATGTTTTCACGCAGAGGGTGATGAGAATCTGAAACTTATAACATTTGTGGTATTCAGGTGGGTACCTGCAATGCAAGGCTTATTGTCGTCCTGTTTCCCTATTCCCATATCAGTTGAAGCAAAATGCTCAGAGACACAGCTGCAAATGTGTTGCTGGTCAAAGCACAGCAGGCCAGGCATCTCAGGAATAGAGAATTCGACATTTTGAGCATAAGCCCTTCATCAGGAATAAGAGAGAGAGAGCCAAGCAGGCTAAGATAAAAGGTAGGGAGGAGGGACTGGGGGAGGGGCGATGGAGGTGGGATAGGTGGAAGGAGGTCAAGGTGAGGGTGATAGGCCGGAGTGGGGTGGGGGCGGAGAGGTCAGGAAGAGGATTGCAGATTAGGAGGGCGGTGCTGAGTTAGAGGAAACCGACTGAGACAAGGTGGGGGGAGGGGAGATGAGGAAACTGGAGAAATCTGAATTCATACCTTGTGGTTGGAGGGTTCCCAGGCGGAAGATGAGGCGCTCCTCCTCCAGCCGTCGTGTAGTTGTGTTCTGCCGGTGGAGATGTCCTCGGTGGAGTGGGAGGGAGAGTTAAAGTGTTGAGCCACGGGGTGATTGGGTTGGTTGGTTCGGGCGACCCGGAGGTGTTCTCTGAAGCGTTCAGCTGACCACGACCCCACCTCCCACCACCAAACCATCATCTCCCAGACCATCCAGGACCTCATCACCTCAGGGGATCTCCCATCCACCGCCTCCAACCTCATAGTCCCACAACCCCGCACCGCCCGTTTCTACCTCCTGCCCAAAATCCACAAACCTGCCTGCCCCGGCCGACCCATTGTCTCAGCCTGCTCCTGCCCCACCGAACTCATCTCCCAATACCTCGACACGGTCCTGTCCCCTTTGGTCCAAGAACTCCCCACCTACGTTCGGGACACCACCCACGCCCTCCACCTCCTCCAGGATTTTCGCTTCCCCGGTCCCCAACGCCTTATTTTCACTATGGACATCCAGTCCCTGTACACCTCCATCCCCCATCACGAAGGACTCAAAGCCCTCCACTTCTTCCTTTCCCGCCGCACCAACCAGTACCCTTCCACTGACACCCTCCTTCGACTGACTGAACTGGTCCTCACCCTGAATAACTTCTCTTTTCAATCCTCCCACTTCCTCCAAACTAAAGGAGTTGCCATGGGCACCCGCATGGGCCCCAGCTATGCCTGCCTCTTCGTAGGATATGTGGAACAGTCCATTTTCCGCAACTACACTGGCACCACCCCCCACCTTTTCCTCCGCTACATCGATGACTGTATCGGCGCTGCCTCGTGCTCCCACGAGGAGGTTGAACAGTTCATCAACTTTACTAACCCCTTCCATCCTGACCTGAAATTCACCTGGGCTGTCTCAGACTCCTCCCTCCCCTTCCTAGACCTTTCCATTTCTATCTCGGGCGACCGACTCAACACAGACATCTATTATAAACCGACTGACTCCCACAGCTACCTGGACTACACCTCCTCCCACCCTGCCCCCTGTAAAAACGCCATCCCATATTCCCAATTCCTTCGTCTCCGCCGCATCTGCTCCCAGGAGGATCAATTCCAACACCGCACAGCCCAGATGGCCTCCTTCTTCAAGGACCGCAGATTCCCCCCAGACGTGATCGACGATGCCCTCCACCGCATCTCCTCCACTTCCCGCTCCTCCGCCCTTGAGCCCCGCTCCTCCAACCGCCACCAAGACAGAACCCCACTGGTTCTCACCTACCACCCCACCAACCTCCGCATACAACGTATCATCCGCCGCCATTTCCGCCACCTCCAAACGGACCCCACCACCAAGGATATATTTCCCTCCCCTCCCCTATCAGCATTCCGCAAGGACCACTCCCTTCGTGACTCCCTCGTCAGATCCACACCCCCCACCAACCCAACCTCCACCCCCGGCACCTTCCCCTGCAACCGCAGGAAATGTAAAACTTGCGCCCACACCTCCACACTCACTTCCCTCCAAGGCCCCAAGGGATCCTTCCATATCCGCCACAAGTTCACCTGTACCTCCACACACATCATCTATTGCATCCGCTGCACCCGACGTTGCCTCCTCTATATTGGGGAGACGGGCCGCTTACTTGCTGAACGCTTCAGAGAACACCTCCGGGCCGCCCGAACCAACCAACCCAATCACCCCATGGCTCAACACTTTAACTCCCCCTCCCACTCCACCGAGGACATGCAGGTCCTTGGACTCCTCCACCAGCAGAACACAACTACACGACGGCTGGAGGAGGAGCGCCTCATCTTCCGCCTGGGAACCCTCCAACCACAAGGTATGAATTCAGATTTCTCCAGTTTCCTCATCTCCCCTCCCCCCACCTTGTCTCAGTCGGTTTCCTCTAACTCAGCACCGCCCTCCTAATCTGCAATCCTCTTCCTGACCTCTCCGCCCCCACCCCACTCCGGCCTCTCACCTTGACCTCCTTCCACCTATCCCACCTCCATCGCCCCTCCCCCTAGTCCCTCCTCCCTACCTTTTATCTTAGCCTGCTTGGCTCTCTCTCTCTTATTCCTGATGAAGGGCTTATGCTCGAAATGTCGAATTCTCTATTCCTGAGATGCTGCCTGGCCTGCTGTGCTTTGACCAGCAACACATTTGCAGCTGTGATCTCCAGCATCTGCAGACCTCATTTTTTACTGCTCAGAGACACAGTATAGTTTTAATTCCTTCATCTTCTGAATCCTGGAGGGAGAGAGAACAATCGCCCATGTGAAGAAACATGAGTTCTCAGCCTCCTTTCAAACAGCAGATTCTTAAGGAAATATATATAGTCAAGTACAGGGAAGCGCATCCAAATAAGGCAACATCTATATTGATTGGGTGACCGTTTACAAGCAGCAAGAGTCAACAGTAGAGATAAATCCATCTGGTGTTATACAATGAATGTTCGCCACCTTGTTAAATGGCTTGTCATCTCATCAACCCACTACCCTTGCCTCTAGCACCTCAAGTCATGCTAGCTGAACCTTTTGTCAAGCAACCATAAACTTAACTCTTTCCTGACCCACTCATGCCTTATACACTTTCCCATTAAGAGGTTACACGGTCAAGACCTGGAAAATGACACTAGCATAGTTAGGTGATTGTTTTTGACCTGCACGGATGCAATGCGTTAAAAAGTTGATTTTCTGTGCTATAATTTGCTCTGCTGACCTGCAGGAAATTGAATGTCCTGAGACTAGGATGGGATGCCTTTGACTTACAGGTAGATTCTAAGGAAGTTACGTTCCCATCCCTTGCCATTCAGAGACATTTACATGGCTGTTCCCTATTATTAAGAGATAATTTACATTTGTATCATCATCTTATTCAAAATCAATAAGAACAGTGCAGTTGGAATTTTGACTACTCCCTGTAGTTAAAGAACGATTTGCAACAGATTTGACCATTACATGATGATTTACATTACACTGTTGCTGGAGATGTCACTGCATTGTACCGAGTGGCACGTGACTGTGGGGAAGTGGCTGGAGGTGGTCTTGTGGGCATTATACAAAATCTTTACATTACAATCAGTAAAGGAAGGACTGTTCCTTTGTTCAGAGAGAACTCTCGACACACTTCACAATCATGGCGAAGAGTGTCAAGAGTTTCTCCAAAGTTTGTACTGCTAATGAAATTCTGGTTGTTGTTCATAGAAGTTAGCGGATTGCAGTTGCATCAAGTGTGTAATAATATCAGAAAAAATAAATTAAGTCTTGATAACTGGACCTATGAAAACAAAGGCATATGGCTAAGTGAATTCCTGAATGACTTATCAAATATGCTTGCATGGTGCATAACCATTTTTTTGGATGTTGTCAAAAATTTAGTCATAAGTTCAAAATAGTTCTGCAATTATGAAACTTGAAAGGGGTCAGACGAGATTTACAAAGATATTGCCAGAGTTGGAGGGTTTGCTCGCTATCATTCTGTAATTTCTATTAAGAGTTGCCATTAGGCTCTAAATTGTCTGGGTTATAAAGAAAAATGGCACTATGCCTTCATAGATATAAATCTGCGATTAGTTTCGGCAATGATTTTCACACACAAAAAAAAACATTTGGAGGCACATGGTCAACTGGACCTAGCTACAAGCTTAAAAATACAAGAACAAAAACTGAATATCACCTCACCATAGCAAGGCATTTCTGGAAAGATACAGGGATCACCAAATTAATGTATGGAGACAAACTGACGTTTCTATCATACATTTCACATCCTCAACACATTTTACAATATATCTTGATTATTTGTGAAGCACAGACACAGCTATATCCCCAAACACAAACAAGGGACAATGTTTGACCATGCTGGAAGAAGGAGGAATGCAGACCAAGCCAACAGGAGAACTTAGTCCTCTTCAAATAGTGTAGTGGTATTCCATCTGTGTAACAGCAACTTCAATAATGCAGCATTCCCTCAGTACTGAGCTATTGCTTTTGGAGTTACATTTGAGCATCTCACTTAAGCAGAGATGAGCAGTCAATATGAATCATGCACCCGTGTAACAAAATGTTTAAGATCATTCAGCAAGCAACTGAACATTCGAGGCATTTGCTCATTAAGCTGAAAAGACGATTTGCTTCATCAGTCAAAAGCAATTGGACATTTATTGAGCTTACCACTCAATTCATGGCTTTCTCAAACGTGAATGCCAATGACCACTTAAATATACTTAATTAATTAATGGATTCTCCATCATTTCAATGAATGTCTGTTCAGCAAAAAAGGTGAAAAAAGCTTACAAACAAGGTTGATGTCATCTCACATATGACATTACACCAAGTCTCAATTTACTTAACGAATGCAACCACTGCACATGACGTTAGTGTTTGTGCAACAGATGGAGACACTGGCTTTGTGCCACACTCTCTTCTCCAGAAGTCACTTGACTCTGTTCACCCTAAACGTAGATTTTGCTTTTGGGTCTAAGGTTGTTTTTTTTTGGATGTTCTAGGATCCAAAATGCAAAGCTCAGATGGCCTTTCAACTCCACTTTGGAATATCTTGCAGTGTGGAATCCTGAACCCAGCTGGCTGTACTGTATGCCTTTATTATCTAGGATCCTTCCATGAGAACCACATGACCAACCCCACAGAGTCAGACAGAGATATGCAGCACGAAAACTGACACTTTGGCTTAACTCATTCATGCCAACCAATATCCTAAATTAATCTAGTCCCATTTGTCAGCACTGGGCCCATTATCCCTCCAAATCCTTCCTACTCAAACCCATCTAGATGCCACTTCCTCTGACAGCTCATTCCATATAAGCACCATCCTTTGAGTGAATAAGTTGTCCTTTAGGTCTCTTTTATATCCTTCCCCTCTCACCCCAAACCTATGCTCTCTAGTTATGGACTCCCCCAAGCCAGGGAAGAGACCTTGTCTATTCCAGATGAAGGCTTCTGCCAGAAACGTCGATTCTCCTGGTCCTCAGATGCTGCCTGACCTGCTGTGCTTTTCCAGACTCCAACTCTGATCTCCATCTTCTGCAGTCCTCACTTTCATCTTGTCAGTTTACCCTATCCATGCCCCTCATGATTTCATAAGTCTCTAAAAGGTCACCCTTTAGCCTCCGACGCTCCAGGGAAAACAGCCCCAGCCTTTTCAGCCTCTCCCTATAGCTGAAACCCTCCAACCCTGGCAATATCATTGTAAATCTTCTCTGAACCCTTTCAAGCTTCACAAGGCTGAGCTCTGATGAGCATGCAGAGCTATACGGCACTTTGCAAGAACCATTGCTGGGACTTTTTTTTCCCCCAGCAACTAGATGAGACATTGAAGATGGAATGCTTCTGGTTCATCTTCAGAAACCTTCAAATACTTAAAAACTACATCTGGAGCATACAGAATCAGCAACATCTAACTTTCTGGTTGTGCAGTACCCTAAAGTTGTCAGTTTCAATAGGTATCAACAAGGATCAATAATTTCATTGTCATTACCATTGTAAAATTTCAGAATGTTTTCTCAATCATTGCAAAGGGAAAGCCGAGTTCAAAGTGCACAGATGTGATTTTAAATCACAATTATGTACCAATTTCAAGTACGCAGAAAATAAAAGCTTGAAACTATAATAGCAAATATAAAATCGTATGATATATCACTTTATGCAAATCCCAAATTATGCAGACCATTTAAACCAAGTACGAGGCAAAAGGTTGAAGCATTTCCTTTTAGTTATAGCAAAGTGGTCCTACACTAATTATGTTTTTCAAGAGATCTTTCAAGCGCAAAAGTCCAGAAACATGAAATAAAGCTAAAGTAATTCAGTGGATTATAAAATAAACTATGACTAATCCACAACTTTAATCAAAAACATACCAGTAGAAACCATAGTGTCAGCAGTTGGAGAAAGCACAGGTAATATCAATCCAAGCAGCTGCGTAAAAATATGAAATCAACTTAACACTTAAAACAGTTTAACTGATCAGAAATATTACAATACCACAACACTTAAAATGAAGATGCCAATCAGCACTGTTCCAGTTTGCAAGATCTGTTTGGTTGAAAAGTTTAAGAGAACAAATCAAATCAGGATTCTTGTTTTTCCTCGAGTCCTTCGAAGGATTGGGGTCAAAACATCACTGTTGTGCCCTCAATCTCACTTTCCATATCAACACTCCCAGTCATGGTTCTACATCATGTGGACTTGCCACTGTGAAAGTCTCCAGCTCCAGCTCAGTTTCATTTTTTGACAGGCATCAATCACAATTATCTCTCCTCAGCCAGTCACTTGCCACATTAACACGACTGATCGGATTGTATTTGACAGGACAGTATTAAGTTCAAGTCTCCTACTCTGGCACTTTAAATCTACTGCCAGATAAATCATTAACAGACTAAAGCACAAATTCTACTGTCCAAGACAAATTATGCTGGAAGGTATGAAATTACAGGTTCATGTTTCTTCACACTGGACCTTACTTAAGCATTCATGACTCGAGCAAAAAAGCACATGGAAGTTGGAGTGTTCTTAATATAGATATTACTGGAAGTAGCTAGCTTTGTCACTGACTGGTAACACCTAGCGCCATTCCTCCCCAATAACGTTAACTTCTAATTTAATGAGAAAATTCTCCAAAACTCAGAATCCACTACAGATGCATCTCATTCAAATGATTCGAAACACCAACACAATCTGGCATCTTTTTTTCCCCTAAAAAAAATCCCCTCAAAACCCTCTGTTCAACTCCAGCTACCACCTTAAGTTGTCAATCCATTAATGCATTATCATTTCTGATGTGCACACCATTCTCCCACAAGTTCTCCTTTGAATCTACTGAATCTGGTTTTCACATTCCCCAAAACCACCATGTCTGTTATTAAAAGTATGCTCTCAAACCAGAGACCAAGTTCTTGGTTTACTGGGCACCAGTGATCACTGTGCTTCCTAAATGCTTTTGAGGCGCTCAAAACCCACAAGAGCAAAGCACTGGAGTACCACCTTCAGTTCTGTCTTCACAAAATCCTCTAAGTGCAGAAGCAAGGAAGTCCAACAGGCAACATTCTCGTCAAGCCTCCATGCTCAGCACTGAGGTACTGTCATCCCGTTTCCCCCCCCCCCCCCCCAGCCGAAGCAAAATGCTCAAAGGCAGTGTAGTTTTACCTCCATCTTTATTCTGACCGGGTTTTTTTTGGGGGGGGGGGGGGGGGGGGGGAGGGGGGTGATCACCCATGTGCACAGGGACAGGAGTTCACAGTCTTCTCTCAAACAATAGGTTTTCAATTAATTATAAAGTCATTACAGGGAGGAGCATCCACACATGGCAACATACATATTAACTGCTTGACCATTAAAATCAATGAGTATCAATAGCAGAGATCAAACACTTTACTGTTTATACAATGTTCTTGTTGACTGGATTCATATTATGGATACTTTTCCCCTTGTTAGCTGACCTTGCATACGGATTGCTTCCAATATTGTTAAATGGCTCTACATAATGACTGCTTTTCCACCTGGTTAGCCCATTACCTTTGCCTCCAGCATCCCATTGTTAACTCTAATTTCTTATCTGATCTGAGTCATGTCCCAACATACACGAGAATTCCTAGAGGCAAGGCATTCAACAAATACACTGACTTGGACCTGATCTACTATCCCCTGAGAAAAACAGGGGATGACATCACCAACCCAAAGAAACCCCAACATAAATAGAAGCTGCAAATGTGTTGCTGGTCAAAGCACAGCAGGTTAGGCAGCATCTCAGGAATAGATCTCTATTCCTGAGATGCTGCCTAACCTGCTGTGCTTTGACCAGCAACACATTTGCAGCTGTGATCTCCAGCATCTGCAGACCTCATTTTTTACTCCAACATAAATAGAAAGCAGGAATCAGTAGTGCTTTGTCTGGAAGCTCACTAAAGATGTTACCTAGTACAGTGATGAAACATCTGAACATGAACCTTTCAGCTCAGCAAGCCTACATCCATAACCTCAACCTAAGCTACAAATCTTCACAAAACATGCTGAACCTCTTATTTCAGAAACTCAGAACTTATAGAACATAGAAAGATACAGCGCAGTACAGGCCCTTCGGCCCTCGATGTTGCGCCGACCGAATCCTACCTAACCTACACTAGCCCAATAACTTCCAAATGCCTATCCAATGCCCGCTTAAATGACCATAAAGGAGAGTTCACCACTGCTACTGGCAGGGCATTCCATGAACTCACAACCCGCTGTGTAAAGAATCTACCCCTAACATCTGTCCTATACCTACCACCCTTTAATTTAAAGCTGTGTCCCCTAGTAATACCTGACTCCATTAGCGGTAAAAGGTTCTCAGTGTCAACCCTATCTAAACCCCTAATCATCTTATACACCTCTCTCAAATCTCCCCTAAACCTTCTCTTCTCCAATGAGAACAGCCCCAAGTGCCTCAGCCTTTCCTCATAAGATTTTCCTACCATGCCAGGCAACATCCTGGTAAACCTCCTCTGCACTCGTTCCAATGCCTCCACATCCTTCCAAAGTATGGCGACCAAAACTGCACACAATACTCCAGATGAGGCCGCACCAGAGTCTTATACAGTTGCAACATGACCTCAGGACTCCGGAACTCAATTCCTCTACCAATAAAGCCCAGTACACCATATGCTTTCCTCACAGCATTTACCTGGGTGGCAACTTTCAGAGATCTGTGTACATGGACACCAAGATCCCTCTGCTCATCCACACTACCAAGTAGCCTACCATTAGCCCAGTAATCCATCTTCTTGTTACTCCTACCAAAGTGAATGACTTCACACTTAGCTACATTGAATTCCATTTGCCACATTTCTGCCCAGCTCTGCAACTTATCTATATCCCGCTGTAACCTACCACTTCCTTCCTCACTATCCACAACTCCACCGACTTTTGTGTCATCCGCAAACTTGCTTACCCAGCTTTCAAGCCCTTCCTCTAGATCATTTATAAAGATAACAAAAAGCAATGGTCCCAAAACAGATCCTTGTGGTACACCGCTAGTAACTGCACTCCAAGATGAACATAGTCCATCAACTACTACCCTGTCTCCTTCCTGCCAGCCAATTCCTAATCCAAACCTCTAATGTATCCTCAATGCCATACCTCCGTAGTTTTAGCATTAGCCTACCATGGGGAACCTTATCGAACGCCTTACTAAAATCCATATACACAACATCTACTGCTTTACCCTCGTCCACTTCCTTAGTCACCTTCTCAAAGAACTCAATAAGGTTTGTGAGGCACGACCTGCCCTTCACAAAACCATGCTGGCTATCCTTGATCACGTTATTCCTATCCAGATGTTCATAAATCTTATCCCTTACCATTCTCTCTAAGACTTTGCCCACCACTGAAGTCAGACTCACTGGCCTATAGTTACTAGGGCTATCCCTACTCCCTTTCTTGAACAAGGGGACCACATTCGCTATCCTCCAGTCCTCTGGTACTATTCCCGTTGACAATGACGACATAAAAATCCAGGCCAATGGCTCTGCTATCTCCTCCCTAGCTTCCCATAGGATCCTAGGGTAAATGCCATCAGGCCCAGGAGACTTATCTATTTTCATCCTCTCCAATATTCCCAGAACCTCTTCCCTGCATATTTCCAGGCCATCCATTCTAATCATTTGTGACTCCATATTCACATCAGCAACAGTGTCCTGTTCCTGAGTGAATACTGATGAAAAGTATTGATTTAGTGTCTCTCCAATCTCCTCCGCCTCCACACACAACTTCCCACTACTATCCTTGACTGGACCGATACCTACCCTAGTCATCCTTTTATTCCTGACATACCTATAGAAAGCCTTTGGGTTTTCCCTAATCCTACCAGCTAAAGACTTTTCATGTCCCCTTCTCGCTTCTCTTAGCTCTCTCTTTAGATCCTTCCTGGCTACCTTATAACTCTCTATCGCCCCAACTGAACCTTCACGCCTCATCTTTACATATGCCGCCTTCTTCCCTTTCACAAGGGATTCCAATTCCTTACTAAACCACGGCTGCCTCACAAGGCCCTTTACACCATGCCTGACTGGTACATACTTATCGAGGACACGTAGTAGCTGCTCCTTGAACAATCCCCACATCTCATTAGTGTTCTTCTCTTGAAGCCTGTTTTTCCAATCCACACATCCTAAGTCATGCCTCACTGCATCATAATTTCCCTGCCCCCAGCTATAACTCTTGCCCTGCGGCGCACACTTATCCCTCTCCATCACTAAAGTAAAAGTCACCGAGTTGTGGTCACTGTCCCCGAAGTGCTCACCTACCTCCAAGTCTAACACCTGGCCTGGTTCATTACCTAGAACCAAATCCAGTATAGCCTCACCTCTTGTTGGCCTGTCTACATATTGTGTCAGGAAACTCTCCTGCACACATTGGACAAACACCGACCCATCTAATGAACTCGAGCTATAGCTCTCCCAGTCAATATCTGGGAAGTTAAAGTCCCCCATAACAACCACCCTGCTACCTTCACTCTTTTCCTGAATCATCCTCGCAATATTATCCTCTACTTCTCTAGGACTATTAGGAGGCCTGTAGAAAACACCTAACAGGGTGACCTCACCTTTCCTATTTCTAACCTCAGCCCAAACTACCTCAGATGGCAAGTCCTCTTCCATCGTCCATTCCACTGCTGTAATACTATCTTTGACAAGTAATGCCACACCTCCCCCTTTTTTACCCCCATGTCTGATCCTACTAAAACATTTAAACCCTGGAACCTGCAACAGCCATTCTTGTCCCTGTTCTACCCACGTCTCTGTAATGGCCACAACATCGAAGTCCCAGGTACCAACCCACGCTGCAAGTTCACCTACCTTATTTCTTATACTTCTGGCATTGAAGTATACACACTTCAATCCACCCTTCTGTTTACAGGCACCCTCCTTCGAGATGGCTGCATTATTCATAACCTCCCTACACTCAAGGTCCTGTACCCGAAAGCTACAGTCCAGGTTCCCACGCCCCGGCGGAGTTAGTTTAAACCCTCCCAAAGAGCACTAGCAAACCTCCCCCCAAGGATACTGGTGCCCCTCAGGTTCAGGTGTAGACCATCCTTTTTATAGAGGTCTCACCTTCCCCAGAAAGAACCCCAGTTGTCCAGAAACCGGAATCCCTCCCTCCTGCACCATCCCTGTAGCCACGCATTTAACTGCTCTCTCTCCCTATTCCTCGACTCTCTATCACGTGGCACGGGTAACAAACCAGAGACTACAACTCTTTGTCCTAACTCTGAGCTTCCAACCTAACTCCCTAAAAGCCTGTCTGACATCCTCACCCCTCTTCCTACCTATATCGTTGGTGCCAACGTGGACCACGATCTGGGGCTGCTCCGCCTCCCCCTTAAGGACCCGGAAAACACGATCAGCGACATCACGTACCCTTGCACCTGGGAGGCAACATACCAAACGTGAGTCACTGCCGCCCCCACAAAACCGTCTGTCTGTACCCCTCACTATCGAGTCCCCAAGAACTATCGCTCTGCCTTTCTCCACCCTTCCCTTCTGAGCAACGGGGCCAGGCTCCGTGCCAGAGGCCTGAACCTCGTTGCTTGCCCCTGGTAAGTCATCCCCCCCACAAGTATCCAAAACGGTATACTTGTTCTTGAGGGGAATGACCGCAGGGGGTCCCTGCACTGGCTTCCTCCTCCCACTCCCCCTCACTGTCACCCATCTATCTTGAACTTTCGGAGTAACTAATTCCCTAAAGCTCTGATCTATGACCCTCTGCCTCCCGGATGATCCGCAGTTCATCCAAATCCAGCTCCAGTTCCCTAACACGGTCTTGGAGGAGCTGGAGATGGATGCACTTCTTGCAAGTGTACTCAGCAGGGACGCTAATGGCTTCCCTCACCTCATACATGTTGCAAGAGTTGCAACTTAACTCTTTCCCTGCTCGAAACGTCGAATTCTCTATTCCTGAGATGCTGCCTGGCCTGCTGTGCTTTGACCAGCAACACATTTGCAGCTCTTTCCCTGCCTGCTTATACCTATACACATTCTCAGCACTAATTATGAAAATACAGTTGGAACAAGTAATTCGTATTCTGGACACCAGACTCCTAACTGTTCTACTCAGAACTCAGGTACAGATGGGGACTCCAGCAAGCCAACATACTGAAAGCATTCTGAATCAATTATCCCTGCAATTCATGGGAACTTGAAGTAGAATGCTCTAGTTAAACTCCGATTTGGCAGCAGCTGTAGAGAGAGAAAAGAGCTTAAGCTCCAAAGTGTCATACTGGATTCAATATTTATTCCCTCTCTCCAAAGATGCTCTCAGATCTGCTGAGTTTCTCCAGCAATAGTATTTAACTTTGATAATTCACCAGAGTTCCTAGCTCATAACCAAAAACATGGAAGATTTATTCAGGAAGGTAATGAATATAGTCATTTTGTTGGGATTGTAGAAGTGAAGACGAAGCTTCAGAGCAAGTTCATAAATATCCAAACATTATGTGCCCAATCATTCAAGCACCACCTGCCCCACATTCTGGAGTCTGTATATCACAGAATGAACTTATCAGCCAGCTAAGGAATTCATTAAGCTAAAGTAGAAGCAGGTTAACCTCAATTCCAATGATCTACTTAAGCAGCAATAGCCTTGAAATGGAAACCCTTAACCTTTCTACGGCATTTGATGATTGACTACTCCATTTTACCACACCACCTCATCTTAGCTCCATACATTGTTTTTTTTTGCAAAGGTACAGTTGAGTGGAACGTAGAACTCTGTTTTGTACCTAAGCACTTTGAGAAATCTGCCTTTTGTACATCAGCTTTAACGTCAAACTGGTCCGGTGCTGTTCAAAAGTGTAACCAGTGAAAGGAAACAAACGGCACGATAAAAAAAAACAAGAATGAGATCTGATATTTTGAGCTGAACGCTGGACATTTTTGGAAAGAGAATGAAAGGTGAGAAGCAAAAGGGTTTTTGATGTGATCCCCAAAAGAATTCAAAGTCATTATCCTTTTAGCAAGTCACTCCATTGCCTCACTACTTTTTTTTTTAAAAAAAGACATCGGCTTCAAGAACCATCTAAATCTTGATTTCATTTTCAAGCAAACTCCTTCAATAGGCAGTTTTGCATTGGAAGACATAAGATGAAGGGTTTTAATTTGGATCATATTCACAAATCAAAAGAACAATCCAATGTATATAAACTCTTGATTGGACATTAGCCAAACAATCTCATTCTGCAGGTACAAACCTTTCGATCTATGCTGAAACCATAAAGCACAGTACACACAACACTAGCTGATAAAGCCGTAAACCCAAATTCACCCAAATTCACCCAAGATTTAAAAACTACCTAATGGAAAGGTACCCAAACCTTTATTTGCAAATAAAAAGAAAATCATAAAACCATGTGTGAAGATGGTATGTCAGCAAACAAAATTAATACAAGTATAGATATTTTAACTTTATCCAAGCAAAGTGACACCACACTTGGCTTTGCTTTGAATACAATAAAAACACTTCTACAGGACATCAGTCAAGTGAAGTTCAAAAATCTAACAAAACTATGGCATCTGCAGAAAAGTATTTTACCAAAGTAAACTGTATTCCTTAAAACTGCAGTTACAGCAGGATCAGATAGGCCATACCCATAGGTGTGCATTACAAATTCAATGCAAAAATCTTAGTAGGTATCTTTATTTGAATATTTTATATAACTAACCATTTAGGAAATATTTTTATATATAGTTGTGTCTTAGCCTCAGACCATTGGTTCCATCTTCATCAGCCTATTAATAATTTGTTACCACCATTCTGAGCTACACATTTAAAACGTCTGCATTCTCTATTTTTTCCCTATAACGTATTAAAAGTGGATCCGCAAAGAGACCCTTTCCATGCCATACTGTCATTTAGTCCTTTTAGATGAGGTCTAAGTGACACCATATCCTGGATGTAGGTTTGCTCACGGAGCTGAAAGGTTCATGTTCAGACGTTTCATCACCATACTAGATAACATGTTCAGTGAGCCTCCATCAGCTCACAGGAACCATTGCTGATGATTCCTGATTTCTATTTACAAGCTTGGATTTGAGTTGGTGATGGCATTTCCTATGGTGATGTCATTTCCCGTTCTTTTTCTCAAGGAGTGGTAAATCAGGTTCAAGTCAATGCGCTTGTTGATAAAGTTCCGGTTGGAATCCCATGCTTCTAGGAATTCTCATCATGTCTCTGTTTGGCCTGTCCTAAGGTGGATGTGTTGTCCCAGTTGAAGTGAAGTGGTGTCCTTCCTCATGTGTATCTAAGGATATTATGGGAGAAGGGGTCATGTTTTGTGGCTAGGTGATGTTCATGTATCCTGGTGGCTAGTTTTCTGCCTATTTGTCCAATGTAGTGTTTGCTACAGTCCTTGCACAGTATTTTGTAAATGACATTAGTTTTGCTTGTTGTCTGCATTGGGTCTTTCAAATTCATTAGCTGCTGCTTTAGTGTGTTGGTGGGTTTGTAGGCTACCATGATGCCAAAGGGGTCTGAGTAGTCTGTCAGTCATTTGCAAGATGTCTTTGATGTAGGAGAGGAGTGTAGTATCTACACTATGAGAATACCCAAAAGACAAACACCACCAACTTCATCAACAAGGACAGTATTGACAAGCTTATGGACCTATACCTTACCACCCACTTCACCTTCAACAACAAAACCTACAGACAAACCAATGGAACACCCATGGGATCTCCGATATCGGGGTATTTAGCAGAGATGAAAATGTGTTGCTGGTCAAAGCACAGCAGGCCAGGCAGCATCTCAGGAATAGGGAATTCGACGTTTCGAGCATAAGCCCTTCATCAGGACCCCTGCTGTTCTTCATCTACAGAAGGACCCCTGCTGTTCTTCATCTACAGAAGGACCCCTGCTGTTCTTCATCTACAGAAGGACCCCTGCTGTTCTTCATCTACAGAAGGACCCCTGCTATTTAGCAGAGACTCAAACAAATAGCTCTGCCAACCAGCCAATCCAAACTTTGGATCCACTACATGGATGACATCTTTGTCATCACTAAATGAAACAAATGAGAAGATAGCTTCAAAACCATCAATAGCACCATTAGTAGCATAAAATTGGCTAAAGAGGAGGAAAATAAACAACTGCCATTCCTCGATGTCACAGTAGAGCGAACAGCCAACGGGGAACTTCAAACCAGCATCTATAGGAAAATACATAGGAGCCAAATTTTGAACTACAAAAGCAATCACCCCAACATCTACAAATGAAGCTGCATCAGAACATTATTCTAAAGAGCCAGCTCTCAGAAACTATGCAGAGCAGAGGAAAATCACCTTTTTGAATACTTGCAAAAGAATGGGTACCCAATGAACACAATCCACATATTTCTCAGCAACTAACCCAAACCAGCAGACAAAACACGTCCAGAACCCCTAGCCACTCTGCCCCTGCATCAAAAGACATCTTGGAAATGACTGCTGGACTACTCAGACCCTTTGGTATCATGGTAGCCCACAAACCCACCAACACACAAACAGCAGCTAATGAATTTGAAAGACCCTATGCAGACAACAAGCAAAGCTAATGTCATTTACAAAATATCGTGCAAGGACTGTAACAAACACTACATTGGATAAACAGGCAGAAAACTAGCCACCAGGATACATGAACATCACCTAACCACAAAACGACATGACCCTCTCTCACTAATATCCTTATGTACAGATGAGGAAAGACACTACTTCGACCTTAGGACAACATCCACCTTAGGACAAGCCAAACAAAGACACGCACAAGAATTCCTAGAAGCATGGCATTCCAAAAAGAACTTTATCAACAAACACAATGACTTGGACCTGATTCACCACCAAGAAAAAGAACAGGGAACGATATCACCAACCCAAAAGAAACCCAAACATATAAATAGAAAGCAGGAATTGTCAGCAACGGTTCGTCCGGAGGCTCACTGAAGATGTTACCTAGTATGGTGACAAAACATCTGAACATGAACCTTCCAGCTTAGCTAGCAAACCTACATCCAGAACCTCAACCTGAACACATCTTCTCAAAACTAGCTGACACCAAACCCTTTCTTTCAAGT
The DNA here is from genome assembly GCF_020745735.1 of Hemiscyllium ocellatum. Taxonomy (NCBI): domain Eukaryota; kingdom Metazoa; phylum Chordata; class Chondrichthyes; order Orectolobiformes; family Hemiscylliidae; genus Hemiscyllium; species Hemiscyllium ocellatum. The sequence goes on along the minus strand of NC_083410.1, from coordinate 109,769,764 downwards.
TGTGAATTAATGAGGGCTTTGTTTTAGCAAGGGATAGGAGCAAACAACTTGAATTTGAAGTAGCTATATGAATTGTTAGATGTTAACAGTATGCGCCCTGAAAAAATAATCTCATTATTTTATGATGGTAGCAGAAATTTCTTGTCAACAGTATAAATATATTAACATTACATCTAGCTGAAGTGATGCACTGGACAGATGCCAACAAACAGCAACGATAAAATTGCCATTTACTGAATTCCAGTGATATGCATTGACACAGGAACGAAAGTTTAAAATTTGTCTCCCTGAACTTTATAAAACAACCAATGAGTAAAAAGTGAGGTCTGCAGATGCTGGAGATCAGAGCTGAAAATGTGTTGCTGGTTAAAGCGCAGCAGGTCAGGCAGCATCCAAGGAACAGGAAATTCGACGTATCGGGCACAAGCCCTTCATCAGGAATGAGGAAAGTGTGTCCAGCAGGCTAAGATAAAAGGTAGGGAGGAGGGACTTGGGGGAGGGGGCGATGGAGATGTGATAGGTGGAAGGAGGTCAAGGTGAGGGTGATAGGCCGGAGTGGGGTGGGGGCAGAGAGGTCAGGAAGAAGATTGCAGGTTAGGAGGGCGGTGCTGAGTTTGAGGGAATCGACGGAGACAAGGTGGGGGGAGGGGAAATGAGGAAACTGGGGGAATCTGAGTTCATCCCTTGTGGTTGGAGGGTTCCCAGACAGAAGATGAGGCGCTCTTCCTCCAACCGTCGTGTTATGATGTTCTGGCGATGGAGGAGTCCAGCATGTCTTCGGTGGAGTGGGAGGGAGAGTTAAAGTGTTGAGCCATGGGGTGGTTGGGTTGGTTGGTCCGCGCATCCCAGAGGTGTTCCCTGAAGCATTCCGCAAGTAGGCGGCCCGTCTCCCCAATATAGAGGAGGCCACATCGGGTGCAGCGGATGCAATAGATGATGTGTGTGGAGGTGCAGGTGAATTTGTGGCGGATATGGAAGGATCCCTTGGGGCCTTGGAGAGATGTAAGGGAGGAGGTCTGGGCGCAAGTTTTGCATTTCCTGCGGTTGCAGGGAAAGGTGCCGGGAGTGGAGGTTGGGTTGGTGGGGGGTGTGGACCTGACGAGGGAGTGGTCTTTGTGGAACGCTGATAGGGGAGGGGAGGGAACCAATGGTACAAGTGATAAGATTTTTGTCCTTCTGAATCAAGGCTGCATGTAAAGTTACTATTTTGCTGCAGATATATGGATATGTTGAGAAGGTTATTTCTTTAATTTGTGGGGGAAAGAAAAGAGTGTTTTGACAAAACGAAGGTGGTCAGCAAGAAAAGCACAATTGTTCCATTGCAAAGTAACTACTAACCTCGCATGCAATAACTGACATATACTCTTCATTAAAGTGCCAATTGTGACAGAATGGAAGGGAGAGTGCAAGAGTATAGAGAGAAGTAGGGGAAAGACACTGACTGCTGATAAAACTCTAAAAATTGATGAAAAATACTATGTTTAACACTATCAGTGCAAAAGAAAAGTTCAGTTACAAAACAGTGAAGGATGCCCACATATCTGCAAAAGTTGGAATGAAAAGCAAAGTAATGCAGATTTATTCACTGAAATTTAATCACTAAATTTAATTATATGTCAAGCTACAGACTGACTGAGTGCCAAAAAGGTTTTCAGATTTCAAGGGGAAAACCTTGATGGTCTACTTAACATCAATTTTAGATGTTTTGACACTGTTACCCAAAAGAATAAAATACCTTCAGTTGCTTATGTTTCCAGCTCCAAGGCAGCAGGCCCTGCACATGAATATCAATGTTTAAACTTAACTAATCATTCTTAAAAAAAGTGTGAAGAGAACTGAACAATCTGGGTTCCCAACTTACATCCAACTATAGATAAAATTCTCAACATGCACTCAAAAAGAAAATAAGGGCTCTGCTGTTACCAACAATAATCTCTTAAATTTCTTAACTATCTTACTCAACTCAGAATAAAAAGGTGAACTGCCAGAGCATCTCATACCCAAATCATTAGATTCCATTCAACCCATCTACCAAGTAAAGTACTAACCACTACCTGAAAAGTATTTGCAAGTGATTAAAAAAGAACCAAATTCTTCAAGATAGGAACTAAAATATTTTAATTCAATTGACTGAATTATGGTTTAATTCAATACTGATGACAAAGAAAGGTCCTTGTGTTAAATTTTGGTTTATGCTGAGCCATCAGATCTCACCTGGGAAAAAATATAAAAGGACCCAGTCCTGGGAAACAAGGACAGAAAATTTGTACACTTTTTGTTCATTGCCTGCATTAATCTTGGTACCTCGATCACCGCCAACTGAATGTGCTCTTTGTGCTTTCTCTAAGTGCAAAGTTTCATTGATATTCCAAAAGCAACCCCACCATTCAACAACCAGCATGAATCTGAAACGGAAATTTCAGCAAGAGCATCTACTGGACAGTTGGCAGCTGCAGAACTATGTCTCAGCACATCAGCAACTGTAGAAGTTCATTTGATGCCTGCTCAATGCCACCCTCAGAAAAACATCAGTATCGTAAACCAACAGATTAGGCTATTATATACATTTGTTGACAGTGAAGACTTGCCGATAGAGATTCCCAATTTTACAACAACCACACTTCAAAGAGCATCTCCTTGGCTGCACAATACAGTAGATAATCTTCACCTTTATTCAAAACGTATGGGTCTCATTTGAAAAGACTATTTATTGAAATTCTATGATTCAAAACTGCCACTTGAATGCATTCATACATCTGGTTTTGACAGACAGGTGGCTTACAAATTTGTGTTTAAAAACAAAAATCATTTGGAAGTTATGTTGAAAACTCTTTTTATTCTCCTATAGTTTTACAAAATGTGCAACTCAATTATTTAACATCTAGTTTGTAGATCTAGTGTAAATCAGACTACAGGTGTTTTGTTATCCCATGTAGATTGCTACTCATGAGAGACTATTTCTGTATAGTTGCCAATCTCTCAATATGGTGTTTACAGTTTTTTAAAAATAAATTACAATCATGTACTCAGTCCCTGCTCAGAACAAAACTAGAAAGGATCATATAAGCAATGGCTCTATGCCAAAAGGGATGGCATGCTGGCTCTGGTTAGCACTGCTGCTTCACAGCACCAGGAACCTGGATTCAATTCCCGCCTCAGGAGTGTGGAGTTTGCACATTCTCCCCATGTCTACGTGGATTTCCTCCCTCAATGCAAAGATGTGTAGATCAGGTTAATTGGCCATGCTCAGTTGTCCATATGGTGTTAGGAGCATTAATCAGGGGTAAATATAGGGTGCAGGAATGGGTCTGGGTGGGTTACTCTTCGAAGGGTTGGTGTGGACTTGTTGGGTCAAAGGGCCTGTTTCCATACTTATCTAAGAGACCTCTACTTGTACTGAAAAGCAAACCTAGAGTTCAATTTATTTTAATGAAATTCTACATTTTAAAACCTCTACATCTCAATTGATTTCTTTGCAAACACAAATACAGATTCAGCAGAAACTTCTATCTATCTATATCCTTTAGAGCAAGTAACATTTTGAAACAGGTGGATTCTATTCAAAGGAGCCAAAAACAAAAAGGATCAAAAAGAGGACTGAAAATGCTGGAGACAATTCACTAGTTAGAACCCAGGAAAGAACAAAGTTAAACAAAATTCAACTCTTTCCTGGAAATGAATCAATCATTAAATCAACGATGAATACTTCAAAACATTCATCATAAGCTCCAATTCTAGTTTTACTTTACTATTTATACCACCAAAATTGCCTCCAAGATAATTCCTGAATGTAACCTAATATAGCTTTGTAAACACCATCACCCAATAAGTAATAAATACATGACAATTTCAAAAAGTACAACTTCAACTTTCTCAGAAAGCTGCATTTTCCCAAAACCTGACTGTCTACTCAAAAAATAATTTATGCACTGCAGCCCAATGTCAATCACGTAAAATGTACATGAATTGTTAGATAGTGGGCCAAGCCTAGTCAGAGATACTAGGAATGCAAAGATTTAGGATAACTGCAAATTAAAACTGTAGCATCTTGTTTCCAATTTTTTAATAAAGTAAATAATTCTTCATACGCTGAGTTCCAATATTAGCGTTACACAAATCAGCAGGCTTCAGATTCAAGCCTCAACTTGAGCACACACCAAACGTGACACATCAGTATCGGTAAAAGTCACCATAGTCCAAGTAGCTTTTTCATTAGACACACAAGATTGGTGTTTTATCCTAAGGATCACCAGGACCCAGGTTAGGGGTGACACAGAAAAGGAAGGACCTCCACTTTAACCTAAGCCAGTATGGGATAGGAACACAGCATTGCAAACCAGGTTCCCAACCAACTGAGCTAACTGACCCCTTCAATATATTGCTGAGGGAATATTGCACTACCAGACTATCAACTTTATTTGATGGGGTGCTAAACAAAAGATCTCACGGAGCCTTTCAAATGGTTAAAGATGATCCTGTGGGTTTAAGGTATAGGGAAGAAGTTGGATAGGCTCGAGTTTGTTTCCCTGAAGTGATTACAAGGCGACTTGGTAGAAGTTTATGAAATCATGAGGAGCTTGGAGAGGGTGAATAGTAAAAGGTTTTTATCCAGGGTAGGTGAATCCAAAATTAGAGGACATAGACGAGACACGAAAGATTTAAAAAGGAACTAGAGAGGCAACATTTCACATGAGTGGTGCCAGGGAAGTAGTAGAGCCAAATACAATTACAACATTTAAATAGTCACCTGGATGGTTAAATGAATAGGAGTGGTTTAGAGGGATATAGGTTAAATGCTGATAAATGGGACTAATCAGTCTAGGATACATGGTCGGCATGGATGAGTTCAACTGAAGGGTGTTTCCATGCTGTATGACTGTATAGTTGCTGCTTAAGGGACCTTGGCATGTGTAGGTTTTCAACATGACAAAGACCACATCAAGTACCCCAATGGCTGCAAGGCATTTTGAGAAATCCTCAAGGCTACAAAAAGCACTACTTAAATGCAAGTCCCAAGACAAATCAACAGATGCTCAATTAACTAAACTGACCTAAAAGCTACAGGAGAAGGAATTGCAAAATGGTTGCAGAGTTATCCTTTCTCCAGTAACGGATCTGTCAATTTTATAAATTCCCTATCAAGTGCTCTCCAGAGTGTTGTACTGAAATCAATGTATACATCATACAAAAGTCTATACAATTTTTCAGAATTTCATAGTCACATTATCTGCCCACAAAATTGGAAACAAAAACACTTCATTCTACTTTAGTGACTAATTAATCACATATTGCAAACAAAGTCCTGTCCCTAAAGACAGTAGCTAGGTGGTAAAGAAGTGGCAAAAAAAATGAGGGAGTGGAAGAGGTGACAAATGTTTCAGTTAACATTTAAACCAGAATAAATGCCAGCGCATCCATAATTGGGTGTCAGAAACACAGTCTGACAACACAGCAGCAGGACAGAGAAATGGAACTGGGTTTTGTCCATGTACACTGGGAGACCCTGGGTATGTTTGCAAGTGGTTGGTAATAGGCTGTACACACAAAAGGGAGAGGACCCAATCTAGGTTAGATCCCTGGGGAGACCCCTGTGGCAATGGCATGAGAACAGAGAGTAATTGTTAAAAACACCACAGGAAACCCTCTAGAAACAAAGGAGAAGCATTGGAGAAAGATGGCATGGCAGGCCATGTCCATGGCTGCAGAAAGACAGGAGGTCGACAGAAAAGGAAAATACACCAGTTCAGCTGCTAATGGAACTGATTTGGGCGATGTCATTATGGCTTGACATAGTAGAATAATAGTTGTGGAAAATGTAACATCTCTGAAGACTTTTGCACATGTTTAAAATCAAAAATTGAAAAAATATATTACAAGCATAACCATAATCCCAAAGCACAGTTCATAAATTTGCTGCTCAGTGCAGTCACGAGTCACAGAGCAGGAAAGGTTCCACGTCCGAAGCCCTCAAGTACGTGATTTCAATTTGGTTATTACTAGCCTGCAATAACTTAAGTCAGCACTTATGGGCGAGAGGAAAATTAACTATGTGGGCTTACATTAATATTCACCTGTTTCCTGTATCAAAGGAGCATCCGAACTCTCAGACAAGATTTTTGAGATGATGGTGATTAACTGGTGTAGATTTACTTACCTACAAGAGAAACCTAAACATGTTAAATCATCAGGTGTTCTTAGTTAGAAGAAGTCTTGCAGGATCATTACACTGCACCTCATGGGATCACAGTTGCAAGGAGCGATGGTAGATCCTATTCCCCCAAGCATCAACTTAGTGAAACATTTCCCAAGGGAAGCATTGATTTGAATTTCCCACCAGCTATTTTGTTTTTCCAATAGAATCCAACTTACAAATGTATCATAGCCACATCTCAAATTTCTGAAACAGTTAATTTGATTTACAGTAACTTAAGTAGTTGATAGCTTCTGTCAATCAAATAGTCCTCTTGTTTCAAATTAAGAATTATTTGATAGCAATTTTTCATTGTGACAAGTTACACAACTCCTGTGTGGAGTTTCAAACATTTCAAAAACAATGACATACTACATTTCAAAAACAGTAAAAGAAATCATATGCAAAACGGCTCACAAATATCAGATCACAAATTTTCTATACCAAATAAAGATCAGGGAGATTCCTCAGGGGATTTTATTTCAATTTCTAATAAGAGCCACCCCATCTTATTTCTTAAATTATTCCATTTTGCAATTTGTTTCCAACAATTCAACTTGTATTTTAGAAACTAGAAGACTGAACTGTCACCTATTCCCTATAATAAGGTTCAAAACAATTCATGCTGAAAAAATTGTCAGTCAAGTTAAAATTAAATTCTATGCATATAAGATAAAACAGATTAGAAGTTCCAAAACCTGAAGCTTTATTACAAAGCCCAATTTTACAATTGCTGCAAACAATTTTGTATAAAGTTCTGAAACTTTTGTTCTCTCCAGAAAGGGTGATTGATCTGCTGAATATCTTTAGTATTTTCTATTCAACATCACTTAGATATTACTGCAGGTAAGTTATCTGATTTCAGTCTTAAGTTATTATAATATACCTCACTGAACAACAGGTTAACTACCATTTCAGCTCCATTCTAAATTCCTACACTAAAACATGTCTTTTTGAGTACTAGCCAATACCTTCCCCTCCATTTTAAACTTAACTTGAACTCAACGCTGAGCTAAAAATGTTTTCCATTATCCATAACAAGCATTCAAAATACAAATGCACAGCCCTGACTCAAGACGACCAAACAAACTCCACCTGGATAGCCCACACAAAAAGATGATTACTTATTACAACTGCCAAGGAAAAAAGTTAGATTTAGCATCTAATGCTCCTGTGATGTTGAGGCAGGTGGAGGGTTTCGAATAAAGGGCAAAATAGTTTAAAAACCACCCCACTCCCCCCGAGTAACCAGCGAAAAAAAAACCAAGTCATCTGAAGTGTGTCAATGTGCAACCTATAAATAAAGAAGGAAAAAGGAAACGGGGATGGCAAATAAGAATCAGCCTTGCAAGTAAAAGCAAGTGTGCAAGAGTGGGACGCAGCCCCGGAGCTGCAGTTCAATGAGAGAAAGGGCGGGGTGTGAAATAAAATAAACGTTTAATGTAATGGTGCCGAGGAGGGAACGGGTGCCAAGGCCAGGAGGTTGCAGAAGGTAAGAGGGAGGCGCCGGGTTAGGACCGGGGAGAGGTGGCAGGGCCTGGAGGCACGGCAGGATAAGAAGGGGTGGTTTCGAGGGCAGGGGAAGGCCAGCCAGAGCCCGGGTGGGAGAAAGGGGGACAAGGAGAGAGAGAGGGGGGAGAAAGGCGAGGGCTGCGCCCGGCTGAGTCCAGGCCCACACTGCGGCGGTGGCACCGTGATGGCCGCCCGCCCGCCCGCCCGGGAGCTCAGACAATACACAACATTCACGGTCAGCGCCGACACACACAAATAAAAACAAACCCGCGCGAAGTGACCATGAAAACGCACACCACCCTCCCCCCTCCCCCTCCATCCAGCACACCCCCGAAAAAAAAAGGGCACGCTCACCATCCTGGCCGCCAAAGGTGAAGCTTCCAGAGACTTCGATCAACCGCCGTTTTCACCTGGATGTTGTGAACTGGATGTTTTTTTTTACTGACCCAAGCACCGGCGGTTTGGAGGGGGGAGGGGGCGGGGGGGGGGAAAGGAAGGGGAATGGGAGAGAAGGACAGTGTTCTTTTCCCCCCTTAAAAAAAATGTTAACGCCCGCTCCTGCTACAAAACCCGCAGCCGAGATTTTCCTCTCTTTCTCCACCAAACCCCCCTCCCAAACCCCAGCTTTTTTTTTCCCCCCTCTCGTTTGTTTTTTGGTGGTGGTGAAGGGGGGGGATGGGAAGAGAATTCAAAAGCCCCGAGCCCGAACTGAGCGCACGGTGCCGCCGTCTAAATCCGCAAGGGGAGGGGTAGGAGGATAGAGCGGCCGCACATCCGGGCACGCACGCTTTCAGTCACTCACTCACGTACGTACGTCCCCGTCCGCCAACGTCGAGCGCGTTCCTCCTCCTCCTCCTCCTCCTCCTCCACCCACAGCCTCGCCGACCAACGTCGAGCGCGTTCCCGTCTCCCGCCCCTCGCCGGCCTACGTCGAGCGTCGTCGCGCGCGTGGCCAGGCGGCCACTACGTCGTGCTTTACCCCCCGCGCGCGCGCGTCCCTTCCCCAGCCCCCTCGCCGGCCTACGTCAAACGTCATCGCGCGCGTGGTCAGGCGGCCTCTGCGTCGTGCTTTACCCCGCGCGCGCGTCCCGTTTCCCGCCCCTCGCCGGCCTACGTCGAGCGTCGTCGCGCGCGTGCCACTGCGTCGAGTTTACCTCGCGCGCGCGTCCCTTCCCCTCGCCGGCCTACGTCAAACGTCGTCGCGCGGGTGGCCAGGCGACCTGCGTCCCCACTGGCCAACCGTCGTGCGTTAGCCCTTCCCTCCCCCACCCCCGCGCCCCCGACGGGTGTGGCACGGAGTGCGACCAAATGTTAGCAGAAGTTGCTGGAAAAACTCCACCTCGATGGAGAGAGAGAGTAAAAGTAGAATTAACGTTACCGTTCTGGCGGTTTATTTTCGAGAGTTACAAGTCTCACAGCACCAGGTTATAGTCCATCAGGATTAATTGGAAGCGCTAGCTTTCGGAGCGCTGCCCCTTCATCAGGTGGTCATCTCATACACATATTTTCGAAAGAATCGTTATATCGTTCCACAACAACAACACTAGCCCCCTTTGTCGTGGTGCCCTGTTTGTCGATGTGCCTACTGCAGCTCAAGTGGAGTCTCCCTCCCTTTTTCTTACTTTCTGTCTGGATCATAAGCCATAGGAGCAGAAATTAGGCCATTCAGCCCATCGGGTGTGCTCTGCCATTCAATTATGGCTGATAAGTTTCTCAGTCCCATTCTCATTGTAACCCATGATCTCCTTGCAACTCAAGAGCCAATCTATCTCTGCCCCTCTTCCAAGAGAACAGGATTGACAACTTGCGTGGGCACGGTGCTTTTAAAAGGTAGGAATATTGACTCACGTATTTCCAACCCACCACTGTCCAAACCATTGAAATTCACGTGGCAGGGCAAAGGTGTGCAAAAGCTTGGTTGGAGAGTTTTTTATGGAAAGAAAAGTCAAATTTGTAAGTGCCTTTCATTGCCCTATGAGGCATTCTAGACACTTTAGAGCCAATGAAGTGCTGCTTTGAAGTAGCCTTTGTCTTCATTGTAAGAAATGAAGCAATTGATTTGCACGCAGACACCTCCCATCAACCACACTGTTCCACTAGATCATCTACAACAGCAATAATTTGCAACAAAAGCAGAAATTGCTCGGAAAACCTGAGAAGGCAAAACAGAATTAATATTTCAGGTCCAGTGACCTCCTTCAGATCAATAATTTGCAATTGTATAGCAGTCTTAAAGTGACAAAAGGCGTTTCACAGGAGCAGTCATCAAGTAAACTTTATTCCTGATCCACATAAGGCAAAACTGCAGCAGATGACTGAAAGTTTTGTCAAAGAAGTAGGATTTTAAGGAGTTTCTCAAAGAAGGGAAGAAGTGGAGAGTTTGAAGGAGGATTAACTCTCCTCCTTTGAAACTGTGTTCTGAAATTTTTTATATCCACCTGAAAAACAGAAAGGAAACATGTGCCAAATGGCCTCCCACGTGATCATGTAGGAGGAGTAGCATGATGGCTCAGTGGTTACAGCAACAGGGACCTGGGTTCAATTCCAACAGGTGACTGTCTGTGTGCAGTTTGCATATTCTCCCCGTGCCTGTGCAGGTTTCCACTAGCTGCATCAGTTTCCTCCCACAGTCCAAAGATGTGCAGGTGAGGTGAATTGACCATGCTAAATTGCCCAAATGTTTCGGGATCTGCTGATTAGGTGCATTAGTTAGGGGAATGATCCGATGAGTTACTCTTTGGAGGGTCGGTGTGGATGTGTTGAGCTGAAGGGCCTGCTTCTACACTAGGAATTCTAATTCTGTGAAAGGGCCATGTTTTAACCATCATGTCTGATAATCTGAACCTATTTCTTCAAGTCGTAGAGCAGTACAGCATGGCAGTGGACCCTTCAGTCTGACCAGATACCCTAAATGAATCCATTTGCCAGCATTTGGCCCATATCCATCTGAATCCTTCTTATTCATATACCCATCTAGATGCTTTTTAAATTGTACCAGCCTGCACCGCTTCCTCTAGCAGCTCATTCCATAAGCTCAAAGCCCTTTGCGTGAAAAAGTTCCCCCATAGGTCCCTTTTAAATCTCTACCTTTAGCCAATGCCCACTAGTTTTGGATTCTGCTAACCTTGGGGAAAAAACCTTGGCTATTCACCCTACCTGAAGAAGGGCACAAGCCCGAAACGTCGATTCTCCTGCTGTTTGGATGCTGCCTGACCTGCTGCGCTTTTCCAGCAACACATTTTTCAGCTCTGATCTCCAGCATCTGCAGTACTCACTTTCTCCTATTCACCCTATCTATGCCTAATGATTGCAGAGTTATCAATGAACTCAGGCTTGTGGAGGTTGCAAGTCTAACAGTTTCTCACTCTGCACCCACCTCTTCCATCCACCTACCTACCTATAATTAAGTTACCAACACTCCATGATTGTCCCAGAGTTTTCATCAACAGATCAATCTCCATACCACTGTTGTCTGTGTGAAACACTGGAGAAAACTATATGACTGAGGATATTAAATTGTGCGTGGAGAAAGTGAGGTCTGCAGATGCTGGAGATCAGAGCTGAAAATGTGTTGCTGGAAAAGCGCAGCAGGTCAGGCAGCATCCAAGGAACAGGAAATTCGATGTTTCGGGCATAAGCCCTTCATCAGGAATGAGGAAAGTGTATCCAGCAGGCTGAGATAAAAGGTAGGGTGGAGGGACTTGGGAGAGGGGCGATGGAGATGTAATAGGTGGAAGGAGGTCAAGGTGAGGGTGATAGGCCGGAGTGGGGTGGGGGCGGAGAGGTCAGGAAGAAGATTGCAGGTTAGGAAGGCGGTGCTGAGTTCGAGGGATTCGACTGAGACAAGGTGGAGGGAGGGGAAACGAGGAAACTGGAGAAATCTGAGTTCATCCCTTGTGGTTGGAGGGTTCCCAGGCGGAAGATGAGGCGCTCTTTCTCCAACCGTCATGTTGTTATGGTCTGGCGGTGGAGGAGTCCAAGGACCTGCATGTCCTTGGTGGAGTGAGAGGGGGAGTTGAAGTGTTGAGCCACGGGGTGGTTGGGTTGGTTGGTCCGGGTGTCCCAGAGGTGTTCTCTGAAACGTTCCGCAAGTAGGCAGCCTGTCTCCCCAACATAGAGGAGGCCACATCGGGTGCAGCGGATGCAATAGATGATGTGTGTGGAGGTGCAGGTGAATTTGTGGCAGAAATGGAAGGATCCCTTGGGGCCTTGGAGAGAAGTAAGGGAGGAGATGTGGGCGCAAGTTTTGCATTTCTTGCGATTACAGGGGAAGGTGCCGGGAGTGGAGGTTGGGTTGGTGGGGGGGTGTGGACCTGACGAGGGAGTCACGGAGGGAGTGGTCTTTTCGGAACGCTGATAGGGGAGGGGAGGGAAATATATCCTTGGTGGTGGGGTCCGTTTGGAGGTGGCGGAAATGACGGCGGATGATACGCTGCATATGGAGGTTGGTGTGGTGGTAGGTGAGAACCAGTGGGGTTCTGTCCTGGTGGCGGTTGGAGGGGCGGGGCTCAAGGGCGGAGGAGCGGGAAGTGGAGGAGATGCGGTGGAGGGCATCGTCGATCACGTCTGGGGAGAATCTGCGGTCCTTGAAGAAGGAGGCCATCTGGGCTACACGGTATTGGAAGTGGTCCTCCTGGGAGCAGATGTGGCGGAGACGAAGGAATTGGGAATATGGGATGGCGTTTTTACAGGGGGCAGGGTGGGACGAGGTGTAGTCTAGGTAGCTGTATGAGTCAGTCGGTTTATAGTAGATGTCTGTGTTGATTCGGTCACCTGAGATAGAAATGGAAAGGTCTAGGAAGGGGAGGGAGGAGTCTGAGACGGTCCAGGTGAATTTGAGGTCGGGGTGGAAGGTGTTGGTAAAGTGGATGAACTGTTCAACCTCCTCGTGGGTGCACGAGGCAGCGCCGATACAGTCATCGATGTAGCGGAGGAAAAGGTGGGGGGTGGTGCCAGTGTAGTTGCAGAAGATGGAATGTTCCACATATCCTACGAAGAGGCAGGCATAGCTGGGGTCCATGCGGATGCCAATTGGCAACTCCTTTGGTTTGGAGGAAGTGGGAGGATTGGAAAGAGAAGTTATTCAGGGTGAGGACCAGTTCAGTCAGTCGAAGGAGGGTGTCAGTGGAAGGGTACTGATTGGTACGGTGGGAAAGGAAGAAGCGGAGGGCTTTGAGTCCTTCGTGATGGGGGATGGAGGTGTACAGGGACTGGATGTCCATCGTGAAGTTAAGGTGTTGGGGACCGGGGAAGCGAAAATCATGGAGGAGGTGGAGGGCGTGGGTGGTGTCCCGAACGTAGGTGGGGAGTTCTTGGACTAAGGGGGACAGGACCGTGTCGAGGTATGAGGAGATGAGTTCGGTGGGGCAGGAGTAGGCTGAGACAATGGGTCAGCCGGGGCAGTCAGGTTTGTGGATTTTGGGCAGGAGGTAGAAACAGGCGGTGCGGGGTTGTGAGACTATGAGGTTGGAGGCGGTGGATGGGAGATCCCCTGAGGTAATGAGGTTATGGATGGTCTGGGAGATGATGGTTTGGTGGTGGGAGGTGGGGTCATGGTCAAGGGGGCAGTAGGAGGAGGTGTCCGCGAGCTGGCGTTTGGCCTCAGCGGTATAAAGATCGGTACGCCAGACTACTACCGCGCCTCCCTTGTCTGCCGGTTTGATGGTGAGGTTGGGGTTGGAGCAGAGGGAGTGGAGGGCTGCACGTTCCGAGGGTGAGAGGTTGGAGTGGGTAAGAGGGGTGGACAGGTTGAGTGGGTTAATGTCGCGGCGGCAGTTGGCTATAAAGAGATCGAGGGTGGGTAAGAGGCCAGCACGGGGTGTCCAGGTGGATGGGGTGTGTTGGAGGCGGGAAAAGGGGTCGTCAGAGGGTGGGCACCAGTCTTGGTTGAAAAAGTAGGCACGGAGGCGAAGGCGGCGGAAGAATTGTTCAATGTCTTGCCGCGTGTTGAACTCGTTAATCCGAGAGTGTAGGGGAATGAAGGTGAGGCTTCTGCTGAGGACTGATCTTTCATCCTCAGAGAGGGGGAGGTCTGGGGGGATGGTGAAAACACGGCAGGGCTGGGAGCTAGGACCTGCTGTGGGACTGGAGCTGGGTGCATCCGCTGCACCCGATGTGGCCTCCTCTATATTGGGGAGACAGGCCGCCTACTTGCGGAACGTTTCAGAGAACACCTCTGGGACACCCGGACCAACCAACCCAACTACCCCATGGCTCAACACTTCAACTCCCCCTCTCACTCCACCAAGGACATGCAGGTCCTTGGACTCCTCCACCGCCAGACCATAACAACACGACGGTTGGAGAAAGAGCGCCTCATCTTCCGCCTGGGAACCCTCCAACCACAAGGGATGAACTCAGATTTCTCCAGTTTCCTCATTTCCCCTCCCCCCACCTTGTCTCAGTCGAATCCCTCGAACTCAGCACCGCCTTCCTAACCTGCAATCTTCTTCCTGACCTCTCCGCCCCCACCCCACTCCAGCCTATCGCCGTCACCTTGACCTCCTTCCACCTATCACATCTCCATCGCCCCTCCCCCAAGTCCCACCTCCCTACCTTTTATCTCAGCCTGCTGGACACACTTTCCTCATTCCTGATGAAGGGCTTATGCCCGAAATGTCGAATTTCCTGTTCCTTGGATGCTGCCTGACCTGCTGCGCTTCTCCAGCAACACATTTTCAGCTATTAAATTGTGTGTGTTTATTTTTCATTTTCTTTGAGCATTTATTGTTTGTGCCAACTATGGCTTAGTTGGTATCACTCTTTTGGCACTGAATCATCTGGATTCAAGTCCTAAATCGGGATGGAGCTCAAAGTGCTGTACTGTTGGAGACATTGTCTTTTGGGTTTAAACCAATGTTTAAATGGAGGCATCATCTGCCTGCTTGGGTGTATGTAAAAGATCTCGTGGCACTACCTCGAAGAGTAGTGGAGTTATCGCTAATGTCTGGACCACATTTGTGCTGCATCCTACATGCCTGTGGAGGCCGGGACGCTAAATGTCTTCAAGGCAGAGATTGATAAATTCTTGATGTCACAAAGAATTAAGGGCTACGGGGAGAATGCGGGTAAGTGGAGTTGAAATGTCCATCAGCCATGATTGAATGGCGGAGTAGACTCGATGGGCTGAATGGCCTTACTTCCACTCCTATGTCTTATGGTCTTATGGACAAAAATAGGTTAGCACGTTGGTGTTTTTGGGAGCTTGCTGTGTGCAAATGGAGTGTGATGTTTCCTACATTATGGCTGTGAATTTATTTGAAAAAGTACTTAATTGGCTGTAACACCACTTTGGGATATCTGACAGTGCTGTGGAAAAGCAATCTTTTTCTCAATAATAAAGTATTGGAGGTTTGGAGACTGCAAAAGGCTTTTTGATTGTGTGAAGTGGTTGAAAGTGACAGGTTATGCAGTCATACCACCATACCCAGGAATATATCCACTTGGAGTTGCGAACACTGACCTGTAATCCCCAGCTCAATCTGATTATTTGAAATAATTATGGCTTCTGACTAAACCTGCAAATTGCAACTGACACTCATAATCATACTGAAAAGCAATTGCAACTTTCTACATTTTGTTTAAAATGAATTCATTGTCTTCATGACTGTTTCTGATTCCTTAATGCTTTTGTTTTGGGAGTGGACAAAGCAATATTGCAGTCTTGGATTCACTTACAAATCAAATAAATCACAAGCAAAAATATCTGATAAAGATGTTAACAGCATGTTATTTATGAGAATATTTTTTCAATATATTTTCCTCGAATTTAATTGTTTCTTTGGGCAAATCATCTGAATCTTTTTTCTTGCCTACACTCAAAATGCATAAACTGTTACATACATTACAACACTAAGATCTTTATTAAAACCAAGCAATACTGTTAAGGACTGAAGCACAAACAGAAATTGCTGGAGGAACTCAGCAGGTCTGGCAACATCTGTGGGGTGAAAGCAGGGGTAACATTTTGAGTCTGGTGACTCTTCATCAGAACTGATTACAGCTAAGGAAAAAGGTATTTATGCTGATACAGAGTATGGAGGAGTGGATAGGTGAAGACAGAGCCCAAATAGAGATACGAAAGGGATAGGCATACAAGATGACTATTGATAGTAAGGCAGGACAGAAGAGAAGCTGAATAGGAGACCATTTTTATTGTCTTTTTAAATCACTCGTGAGTCATTGCCCAGTATTTATGTCGTGTGAATGTTACTTGCCAGTTGTCAGCCCAAGCCTGTATATTGTCCATATTTTGTTGAATTTAATCATGGACCGCTCTAGTATCTGAGGAGTTGCGAATGGTGCTGAACACCGTGCAATCATCGGCAAACATCCCCACTTCTGACCTTATGATGAAGTTCATTGAAGCATCTGATAATGGTTGAGCCTAGGATGCTACCCTGAGAAACTCCTGCAGTGATGTCCTGGAGATGAGATGACTGACCTCCAACAATCACAATTATCTACCGATGTGCCAAGTATTGCTCCAACCAGCAGAGAGTTTGTCCCTGATAACCATTGATTTGTCAGCGCTCCTTAATGCCACACTCTGTCGAGTGCAGACTCAATGTCAAGGTCAATCACTCTGAGGGCGCTTAAACAGTACAGATAAAAGACATCTATAAGGGTAGAATCCTGCATCTGAAATCCTTGTAAATATGCAGGTTACAAATCCTGTTCACAAGCAATCCAGACCTTTGCTAACTGCTTATGTTCATCTCTGTAAAACAGAAGTAATTACAGGCGACTGTAATGAAGGCTAAGAGTAGGAGGAATTGCTAGGCTGTGCTGAAAGCAAGACCTGTAATGTGAATATAGTAGTAAGAGTGGATAAGAATGGGTTGGTTGTCATGACAGGACCAGGGTGTGTTAGTGGGTTAAAAAAACATGAAGGACATAATCATGCTCTAAAGTTACTGAAATTAATGTTGAGTCTAAGGGGCTGCAGGATTCCCAAGCAAAAGATGAGACCCTGTTCTTTGAGCTTGTGCTGAGCCTTGCTGGAATACTGCAACAGGCCTGAGACAGAATGTTGGTGTGGGAACACAGAATGTAAGTGACATGAAGCTCGGGATCATTTTTACAGGCAGAACGTAAATGTTTTGCAAAATGGTCGTCCACTCTGTGTTTTGTCTCTTTTGCAGAGGAGACCACACTATGAACAGCAAATATAGTAGACTAGATTGAATGAAGTGCAGATAAATTGCTACTACACCTGGAAGATAAGTCTGGGGCCTTGGTAGAGGAGGAAGAGTTAGTTAGGCAAATGTTAGATCTTCCACGATTACTTGGGAAGGTGCCATGAAGGTGTGGAGTTGTGTCCGGATTGAGCCAGGGTGCCCCAGGGAAACAGTCCTGATGGAAGGCTGACAAGGGAGGGGGGGTGGGAATAGTATTCGGAAAGGCAAGGACTGATTAGGGATAGTCAACATGGCTTTGTGCATGGGAGAACATGTCTCACAAACTTGATTGAGTTTTTTGAAGAAGTAACAAAGTGGATTGATGAGGGAGGACCAGTAGATGTAATCTATATGGACTTCAGTAAGGCTTTCAACAAAGTTCCCATGGGAGACTGATTAGCAAGGTTAGATCTCACGAAATACAGGGAGAAGTAGCCATTTGGATACAGAACTGGCTCAAAGGTAGAAGACAGAGGGTGGTGGTAGAGGGTTGTTTTTCAGACTGGAGGCCTGTAACCACAAGGACCGCTGCTGGGTCCTCTACATTTTGTCATTTATATAAATGATTTGGATGCGAGCAGAAGAGGTACAGTTAGTAAGTTGGCAGATGACACCAAAATTGGAGGTGTAGTGGGCAGCGAAGAGGGTTACCTCAGATTACAACAGGATCTTGACCAGATGGGCCAATGGGCTGAGAAGTGGCAGAGGTGGAGTTTAATTCAGATAAATGCGAGGTGCTGCATTTTGGAAAGCAAAGCTTAGCAGGACTTATACACTTAATGGTAAGGTCCTAGGGAGTGTTGCTGAACAAAGAGACATTGGAGTGCAGGTTCATAGCTCCTTGAAAGTGGAGTCGCAGGTAGATAGGATAGTGAAGAAGGCGTTTGGTATGCTTTCGTTTATTGGTAAGAGTATTGTGTACAGGGGTTGGGAGGTCATGCTGTGGCTGTACAAGACATTGGATAGGCCACTATTGGAATATTGCATGCAATTCTGGTCTCCTTCCAGTCGGAAAGATGTTGTGAAACTTGAAAGGTGTCAGAAAAGATTTACAAAGATGTTGTCAGGGTTGAAGGATTTGAGCTATACAGAGAGGCTGAACAGGCTGGGGCTGTTTTCTCTGGGGCGTGTGAGGCTGAGGGGTGACCTTATAAAGGTTTACAAAATTATGAGGGGCATGGATAGGATAAAGAGACAAAGTCTTTTCCCTGGGGTGGGGGAGTCCAGAACTAGAGGACATGGGTTTAGGCTGAGAGGGGAAAGATATAAAAGAGACCTAAGGGGCAACTGTTTCACACAGAGGGTGGTACGTGTATGGAATGAGCTGCCAGAGTGCCAGAAGAAGTATGGAGGCTGGTACAATTGCAACATTTAAGAGACTTTTGGATGGGTATATGAATAGGAAGGGTTTGGAGGCATATGGGCCGGTTGCTGGCAGGTGGGACTAGATTGGGTTGGAATATCTGGTCGGCATGGACGGGTTGGACGGAAGGGTCTGTTTCCATGCTGTACATCTCTATGACTCTTTATGTGTTTGGCGGTAACATCCTGCTGGAGGTAACTGAAACGGTGGCTTACAATCCTTTGGATGTGGAGGTTGATGGGGTGCTAAGTAAGAAATGGAGGACCATGTAAGGACCAGCTGCTATCAGTTTGATAAAGAGACACCAGACTTGAAATAGTAACTGCTTTTTTCCCACAGATGCTGCCTGACCTGCTGACTTTGTCCAGAATTTTCTGTTTTAATTTCAGATCTCCAGCATCCTCAGTTACTTGTCTTATTTTTTAGTTGAGGACTGAACTTTGTGTGTCTTTGGACCTCTTTAATGTAAAGCCATATGGCAGAATTTTGCCTGTAGCTGAACAATGTGGGTTAGTTCGGAAAATATGGTGAGATCCAAAAAATTAGATTCTTAAAATTCTTGTTGTCGAGCAGTGAGAGAGCCATTTGCTTGTATTAGCATCTCATTAGTGCCTATCACCTAATTTATATGAAGTTTGCTCTTTACACGTTGGGGGAGAGAAACTCAGTGACAACACTTCCCAACATCAAAGTCAGAGCAGGTGCCTGGATGCTCCATCTCACTTCTTGGTCCACCACAACCGACGTATGGAATGACTGGTTGAAACCTGTCTGAGAATGTGGGCTTGACCTGTAAGTGGTCTGAGGTCCTTCAAGGGGCAATGGTATTCCTCAGGCATTACACATGCTTAAGCTCTCACTAAAGTTTGGGACAGCTGCCGTAAGGCGGAGTGTGGAAAGATCCCTGTCAAATGACTTCCTGCTGAAGTCTAATACGTGTCTGTTCAGTTATTGGACCCTCCTGGTGCCTAAAACGTATGTGAATATAGTCTGGTTCAGGTAAGAAATGCCTTTGGTTTGTTTGGATAGAGTCGAGCTCTAATGTTTGTTTGTTTCCTTGATATGCTTTTGTACAGAACTGAACTGCATTTGTGATTAAATTCATCAAGCGCTTACACAGTACAAATTAAAGAAATCTGTAATTATAGAATCCTGCATTTGAAATCCATGTAGTAAACAAATATGTGGTATACCAATCCTGGCCAAAAGTAATCCAGACCATTGCTCACTGATCTTTGATCATTTTTGTGAAACAGAAGTAATTACAAACGACCATAAAAATATCACCTGCAGGCCTCAACTCACAAAGACTCTCCAAGATGTCACAGGCTGCACAAGGACACTGAGATGATTTACTCTCACACTGAACAGTATGTACTTCACAACATGCACTTAGATACAATGCTGCCTTTCTTGGTGATGTGTAAGTTGGGGGACAGTTGGTTTCATTAATCTTATCAATCTACCTTACTATATTTGGATTACATGGTGTGTGCTACATACAGCTGGATAACATCTATTATGTCAATGATCCATGTTCAGGCATTTTTATGGCCCTCCTTATCAGAGTCGTTCATGTTCCATTTCATCGAAGACTGTTCAACAATGATGTGAATGCTGACTGCACACATTATTACGTTAAAAATCACACAACACCAGGCTATAGTCTAACAGCTTTATTTCGAAGCACTAGCTTTCGGAGCACTGCTCCTTCATCAGATGGTTCCGAAAGCTAGTGCTCCCAAATAAACCTGTTGGGACTGAATAATCTTGATGTTGTGTGATTTTTAACTTTGTACTTCTCAGTCCAACACCGACACCTCCAAATCACATTACTAAGGACCTGTTCAGTTTCCAATATACCTCACATTGGTTCACTAGAACCAGGATCAATAGATCCAGCGGCAGCAAGAGGTATTGTCAGTGTGGCCATGATGCAACAAAGATGCAGGGCAATTTAGGAGGAACAAATGCACAAGCAAACAGACCTGCATCATCTTGGGTAGCACGGTGGCTCAGTGGTTAGCACTGCTGTCTCACAGCGCCAGGGACCTGGGTTCAATTCCAGCCTGAGGCAACTGCCTGTGTTGAGTTTGCACATTCTCCCTGTGTCTGTGTGGGTTTCCTCTGGGTGCCTCAGATTCCTCCCACAATCCAAAGGTAAGGTGAATTGCCCATAGTGTTCAGAGATTAGGTGCATTAATCAGGGGTAAATGTAGAGTGGTAGGGTAGGGGGAATGGGCCTGGGTGACTTACTCTTTGGAGGGTCAGTGCGGACTTGTTGGGCTGAATGGCCTGTTTCCTCACTGTAGGGGTTCTATGATTCTTCTATGATCTGTTGGAGCAGGACTTATGATCTAAAGGGGTGGATGGCCATCCTATCCCAGTGTTGGGTGACAGCTGCATTAAAGTTTTCTGTATCTGCTTCCAAGGATTCTCAGGAGACCTGTATAGGATCTCCCAATCTTCAGCCCACAAAGGTATCAAGGCTGTTACTGATGCAGTTTGTGTGTAATCAATTCACATCATCTCAATTCCCCATGATGACGTCGGTGCCACAGCCTCGGTAATATGCTTTGCCAGCATAGCTGGCTTCCTCCATTTTAGAAGTCTGAGCCAGGTACCCTGGAACTCTCAGGTTCCAGCTTCATTTAAGGGATTGGATGCATTGCAAAGATGGGAGTCGAAGACTACCCTCTGCAACCATAGTTGATCACACCATTTTACAACCCTCTGATTAAGACTGCGCATAGACTCAATGCAGACCTTTCTTCAACTAGAGCCAACTGTGAAGCAGACATAGACTTCTTGAAAGTGAAGATCTAAGCTTTGGATCAGTCTTGGTGTAACTGTATATTAAAGTTCTGAGCTGTATACTAGAGTTCTGACAAATGGTGACACATGATGTTTCCATGCTCAGGTTTTCAGACAAGGAAAACTCTCATGACCCTTCACACTTCAATATTAACAGTGGCACCAGTATTGTGAAGAGAAAGAGACTGGAGCTATTGGTCACTCAGCTCCATGAAAAACTTTTGTTTCTTTGACAAATTCTTGCTTTTATACTGAATTCAGATCAAGAGAAAGTGAGGACTGCAGTTGTTGGAGATCAGAGTTAAGAGTGTGGTGTTGGAGAAGCACAGCAGGTCAGGCTGCATCTGAGGAGCAGGAAATCAACGTTTCAGGCATAAGCCCTTCATCAGGAATTAGGCTTGTGGAGCGGGGCGGGGGGGGTGGGGGCTGAGAGATAAATGGGAAGTGGGTGGGGCTGGGGGAAGGTAGCTGAGAATGCGATGGGTAGATGAAGATTGGGGAGAAGGTGATAGGTCGGAGAGGATGGTGGAGCAGAGAGATGGGAAGGACAATGGACAGGTCAAGACAGCAGTGCCAAGTTGTAGGCTTGGGAACTAGGATAAGGTGCGTGTGTGTGTGGTGGTGGGGATGAGGAAACTGGTGAAATCCACATTAATCCCATGTGGTTGCAGGGTCTCAAGGCAGCAAATGAGGCATTCATCCTCCAGGCACCGGGTGGTTAGGGTTTGGCGATGGAGGATGCCTAGGACTTGCATGTCCTTGGTGTAGTGGAAGGGGAAGCTAAAGTGTTCAACCATGGGACAGTGGTGTTTGTTGGTGCAGGTGTCCCAAGGATGTTCTCTGAAACAATCCGCAAGTTGGCATCCTGTCTCCCCAATGTAGAGGAGACCACATCGGGTGCAACAGATACGGTATTTGACATTTGTGGGAGTCCATGTAAATTTCAGTCAGATGTGAAAGGATCCTTTGTGACCTTGGATGGAGGTGAGGGGGGGAGGTGTTGCACTTCTTGCGGTGGCAGGGGAAGATGCTGGGAGTAGGGTGTGGGCTGGTGGGGAGGCATGGATCTGACAAGGGAGTTGTGGAGGGAATAGTCTTTCCAAAACGCTAATAGGGGTGGGGAGGGAAATATATCCCTATTGGTGGGGTCTGTTTGTAGGTGGTGGAAGTGGTGGATGACGATGCAATGTATATGGAGGTTAGTGTGGTGGAAGGTGAGGACTGGGGTGTGGGGTTCTGCCCTTGTTGCATTGGGAAGTGTGGAGTTCAAGGGCAGAGGTTTGGGAATTGGAGGAGATGCATTGGAGGGCATCATCGACCACATGGAAGGGGGATTTGCAAACTTTGAAGAAGGAGGCCATCTGGGATGTACTCTGGTGGAACCGGTCATCCTGGGGACTCGTGGCAGAGGCGGAGGATTTGGGAATAAGGGATGGTGTTTTTACAGGAGGCAGGGTGGAAGGAGGTGTAGTCCAGGTAGCTGTGGGAGTTGGCGAGTTTGTGGTGGATGTTCATGGTTAGTCAGTCACCGGAGATGGAGGTGGAGTGATCCAGGAAGGGGACGGAGGTGTCCGGGATGTACCGGGTGAATTTGAGGTTACGGTTAAAGGTGTTAGTAAAGTTGATGTTCAATCTCCTTGTGGGAGCACGAGGTAGCGCCGATAAATTCATCGATGTAGCGGAGGGAAAGGTGGGGGTTAGTGCCAGTGTAGATGCGGAGGATGGACTGTTGCACGTACCCGACAAAGAGACAGGCATAGCTGGGGCCCATGTGGTTGCCCAAGGCTATGCCTTTGGTTTGGAGGAAGTGAGAGAATTGGAAAGAGAAGTTGTTGAGGGGAGCACCAGTTCAGCCCAGCAGATGAGGCCGTCAGTGGAAGGGTACTAGTTGGGACTGTGTGAGAGGAAGAAATGGAGGGCTTGGAGGCCTTTGCCATGACGGATAGATGTGTACAGGAACTGGATATCCATGGTTAAGATAAGTTGTAGAGAGCTAGGGAAACAAAAGTCCCAAACCTAGGTGAGGAGTTCCTGGACAAAGGAGGACAAGACAGTGTCAAGGTATGTAGACACAAGTTCGATTGGACAGAAGCAGGCTGAGACAATGGGTTGATTTGGGCAGTCAGGTTTGTGCATCTTCGATAGGAGGAAGAATTGGGTGGTGTAGGATTCTCGGACTATGAGGTTAGAGGCTGTCAATGGGAAATCCCCAGAGGTGATGAGGTTGTACATGGTTTCGGAGGTGATGGTTTGGTGATGGGAGGTGAGGTCGTGGTCAAGGGGGTAGTAGTAGGAGGTGTCTGTCTCAAAACTGATCCTTTTTCTAAAAGCTGTTCTTTTTCTCAAGGATACAGTGTCCTTGATTTCTTTTCAGTGGGGTTGCAAAGCAGTCTGGGCTCCGAAACAACTGGTTTTGTACAGAGATGAAAGGGTTTACTGAGAGGCCTTTTTGTTTATATGTAAACAAATGAGACTTTAGGCCAAAGCTTTCATTTTTTTGAAGGAACCTATATAAAGAAAGAAGTGGTCAGTCCTGGAAGCTGAAGTCTTATTTGAGTCAGTTCAGCAGTGGGCTGTGTGGAAACAGGCTTCTAGACTCTCTCTCCTTCTGCCCTTCTAACTTCAACCTGGAAGCCTTTGCTTCATTTTTGCTCCGTATTTAAGGGGTTTGTTTACTGGTACTGTTGCACGTATTTTTCAGATCAGCATAATTAAGTCTAGTATGGATAGACTGAGTTCTGTGGGTATTCTTTATTCTGTTCTTTGTGTTTTATTACGACATGGGGTAAGCCCTCCTGCTTAATTTAAACCAGCAACACAGAAAAGATTTATCCCGTGCAGTAATCTGTAAAGATTCAAGTGGCCAGGAACTATGTAAAGTAAAAATTAACAACTTTATTTCTTAAAGTATAACAGGGGATAGTTAACTAACCACAATTTCTTTCTCTAACCTATTTTTTACCTTCTCTTCTACAATACTAGTCAAATAAAACTCCCAGTTAAGATTTACAAAACAGCACTTCTTATCTCAAAACCAGGCTGCTTTTGTTCTTCTATTTGGGTCTTCCTGTTCTTCTTTTCTTCTCCTTAGGAATTTCTTCATCACAGGTTACTGATCGAAAAGGTACCTTTTTAAGAGAGCTGTTTTTTAGGCAGTCTGTTCACATGCTGGGCTTGTCAGTTCTCCTTTCAACTGTTCAATTTTTCCCTCGTCTAATCCCCCAAAGCATCAGATTGTGTCATTGACTCTTAAGATTGTCAATATTCTCAATTCAAACTTGATTGGAAATTGGTATTTTTTATTGGGGTATAATTTAAACTACTTGGCAATCAAATTTGTTTTTGTCTCCAGACAACAAACTACTCGAGTTGTTCAACTTAGTGTTAAATACATTGTTGCCTTATTGCGAACACTTGGTGCTGTGTCTGATAGTTCTGCTGCTTTTAACTCTCTTAAAGGTACACCATATCTCCATAACAGTTTCATCCTGTAATTTTGTGAATAATTTTTTTGTCTGTTTTAAAACTTGGTAGTCAACCTAGCTAACTTACTCCAGGTAATTTTCACTGTACACTTACCAGAACAAATAACAAAGCTACGGTCTGGGCTGCATGCTTAAGAATGTTTTGAGTGATCTGGCCTAGACCATAATAGATTGGGGGCTTGTCCGTGACTTGAACAGCGAGTAGTAGTAGTAGGTGCTCGTGTCTTTATTTCGGGTGTTGGTTTGGTTGGATAGACAAAGCTTAGGATAGCAATGGCTCTTTCAGTCGCCCAAGAGTTTTCTGGAGGTGAACGAGATGACTTTGGAAGTTTTATAGAAGGTGATCAAGCTGCAGGAGCGAGTGGACAAGCTGGTGTTGAAGCTACCTCCAAATGTGAGGAAAGATTAGATTACATTAGATTAGATTAGATTAGATTACTTACAGTGTTGTGATGATTTCAGCAGTAGCTCAGCATTTAAATTTGCTGGAAACACCATCAGGATCTATAGAGGTGATAATTGCAATACAAGCAGCTTGAGTTAGTGGCGAGAGGTAAGGAAAGAGCAGCAGAAATGAAACAGTTTGAGTTACGATTAAAAGCAGAAGAGAGGGAAAAAGAGTAGCAGGAGAGAGAGAAAAGGAGAGAGCATTTGAACTTCAGAAACTGACACTTAAAAAGGGAAGTCAGCATAAAAAGATGGAGATGAAGGCTGAAGGCAGGCTTAGTGAGAAAGAGAGTGAGGCTGAGCAAGTCCCTGGTAGTCAAAAACCTCGTGAGAAACTGTTTAAGTATGTTCAAGCATTGCCTAAATTTGATGAGAAGGATGTGGAAGCCTTTTTCATCTCATTTGAAAAAGTGGCCATCGAGGTTTCATTGACCAAACAAAACTTGTGGGTAGGACTAGTGAGGTCTTCGCATCACTATCAGAGGAGTTATCTGGAGAGTGTGAGGACATGAAAAAAATCCATCTTAAGTGCATATGAATTCCCTATTCCTGAGATGCTGCCTGGCCTGCTGTGCTTTGACCAGCAACACATTTTCAGCTAAGTGCATATGAGCTTGTACCAGAAACCTATAGACAATGTTTCAGGAATCTAAGGAGGGACCCTGGTCAAACCTATATTGAGTTTGAAAGGAATTTCAGTAATTTCAGTAGGTGGTTGCAAGCTTTAAAAATGAAGCAAACCTATGAAGCCCTTAGAGAGATAATGATTTTGGAGGATTTCAAAAAATCACTGCCTGAAACAGCAGAAGAGCAAAGTGTTAAAATGGCAAGGTTAACAGCTGAAGTGATTGATTATTATGAGCCGGTCCATGAAACGCAGTTTTGCTTCCAGACTCAACTTTAGTCCAGGAGGATAGAAATTGGGTCAAAGAGAATTCCTCACGTGGAAAGGGAAAGGTAGATCTCAGTGAAGATCATAAGGATAACTTACCACGGGGTAAAAAGGAAACCCTTGAAGGGGACAAAGAAGATAAAAAGCTCCAGTGTTTTCATTATAATAAAGTGGGCCACATAAAATCAGAGTGTTGGTAGGATAGGAGAAAGCTAAATGTGGGAAAACAGGACAAGCCTGGAAGTTTTGTTGGCATGGTAACTGAAAGCACAGTGGAAGCTAGAAACCTGCATCAGAGGTTGATTAGGGAGGAAGTGCCAGATCTGCTTAAAAAAATATACATGCAAGGGTAAAGTTTATTCACATTGGCCAGGAGTAACTGGTAATGAGGTTACAATATTAAGGGGCAGGATGCTGTCAGTCTGTGATGCTGACGAATGAGGAGATATG
The DNA here is from genome assembly GCF_020745735.1 of Hemiscyllium ocellatum. Lineage (NCBI taxonomy): Eukaryota > Metazoa > Chordata > Chondrichthyes > Orectolobiformes > Hemiscylliidae > Hemiscyllium > Hemiscyllium ocellatum. The sequence goes on along the minus strand of NC_083410.1, from coordinate 109,743,432 downwards.
TAGTCCTGAAGGACTATTACCAGAAAAGGTACTTGTTATTGGAATTCATGGTGAGACAAAAAGCACTCAATTATGTAGAGTGAGGCTAGAGAGTCCAAAAAAGAGTGGAGAATTTGTGGTAGGAGTACTGGACAAACTCTCAGCTGCAGGAATACAATTTGTCCTTGCAAATGAAATAGCTGATACACCGGTAGGTGTGCTGCCTCCCCTGGTTGAAAAGCCAGTGGAGACACAGGCAACTGAAGCAATGCAGGATGTTTATTCATGAATCTTCCCAGATTGTGTCTTAACAAGATGACAGAGTCACAACCTGAAGCAGGAGAGATCAAAAGGCACATATAAGGAAGCTGAAGTAGCCTAATCAAAGACTTTTTGATCAGATAAGTGGGACAGAGCAGAAGCAAATAGTTAAACATGCAAGTATCTTTACCTCTGCTAAGCTTATTGGGTTACAGCAGAAAGATGAGAACTTAAAGCAGTTGTATCAAAAGGCATATACAGAGAAGGAGAGTGAATGCATCCCTGTCTGTTATTACTTAACAAAGAATGTCTTAATGAGGAAATGGAGATCACCACACATTCAAGCAGATAAGAAATGGGCAGAAATTCATCAAATTGTTTTGCCAGTAGGGTATAGAAAGGGGGTGTTGCGAATGGTGGGTGAGCTACCACTTGGAAGTCACTTAGGAGTGAGGAAAACACAGGCAAAAATGCAAAGACATTTTTACTGGCATGGACTACAAAAGGATGTAGTTGAATTTTGCTAGACATGTCATATATGCCAGCTAATTGGAAAATCACAGGCAGTAATAAAACCTGCACCTTTAATACCTATTCCAGCATTTCACAAGAGTTTTGATTGATTGCATAGGTCCCCTACCTCAAACAAGAAGTGGGAATAAGTATTTATTAATAATAATGGATGTATCAACTAGATTTCCTGAGGCAGTTCCATTACGCAATATCACAGCAAAAAGGATTGTATAAGAATTACTCAAATTGTTTACCAGATACGAACTACCAATAGAGATGCAGTCAGATCAAGGGTCAAACTTCACATCCAAACTATTCACGGAGGTTATGACTAGCTTGGGAATAAGGCAATTCAAATCTACTGCGTACCATCCAGAATCGCAAGGAGCGCTAGAACGATGGCATCAAATACTAAAGACCACGTTGAGGACATATAGTCAGGACTGTCCAGATAATTGGGATAAGGAAGTTCCGTGTGTGCTTTTTGCAAGCAGCGATACACCAAATGAATGGACGTAATTCAGTCCATTCAACTAATTTTTGGGCATGAAGTAAGAGGGCTGTTAAAATTGATTAAGGAGAAATTGATAAGTCAGAATTCAGATACCACCCATTTGGACTAATTTTAGAGAATGACTAAATAGTGCTGGGGAGTTGGCTAGACAGCATTTAAAAGTATTACAGCATACAATGAAACAAAAGTGGATAAAGAAATTAAAAATGTGCAATTTTGCCATTGAGGATAAGATATTGGTGTTATTTCCAGTATCAGGTGAACCTTTAAAACAAGGTTTAGGGGACCTTATCAAATCGAGAGGAAATTGAGTGAGGTGAACTACTTGATAGGGACTCCAGACAGGAAGAAATCTCACAGAGCGTGTCATGCGTATATGCTCAAAAGGTATTTTGACAGAGAGGGAAAGCAAGAGAAGGTGTTAATGATTACAACCCAGGAAGAAGAACCTGGTTCAGAGGATTCTGAATTGGACATCCCTCAAATAAAATTGGACAATGAGGAAGTTGTATAAAATTGGGATAAATTATTGAGTTACCTTCCACAAGAAAATTGAAATGACCTAAAAGAGTTATTACTATCACATGGGGAGATATGCAGAAATAAATTGGGAAGTACTAACCTAATTGTGCATGGTGTAGAGATAGGAGATGCTGTTCTGATTAAGCAACATCTTTATAGACATAACCCTTTAAAGTTGGCACAGGTTCAGGAGATAGAATGCATGCTCCAAGATGGCATAATCAAAGTGAGTTACAGTGACTGGAGCTCACCCATAGTCATAGTGCCAAAGCCAGGTGGTACCCAACGGTTATGTGCGTCTATCAAAAAGTCAATGCAGTTACAAAGACTGATGCATATCCAATTCCACAGTTGGAGGACTGTGTTGAAAAAGTCGGACAGGCAACTTACATTTCTAAGTTGGGCTTGCTCAGAGGCAACTGGCAGGTACCTTTGTCAGAAAGAGCAAAGGCAATTTTGGCTTTCGTAATGTCAAATGGACTATATCAGTTTAAAGTCGTGCCATTTGGTATAGAAAACATTCTGGCACATTTTAGAGATAAACTAATAAGGTCATTGCCGGATTACCCAACTGTGTGGTGTATATCTATGACCTGGTGATTTTTAGTCATCATGGAAGGAACATTTACAGCATTTATCAGACTTGTTCGATTGACTTTGGAAGGCAGGCTTAGTGATAAACCCAGATAAAAGTGAATTTTCCAAAGCCCAAGTCACCTTCCTGGGCCATGTTATTGGACATGGACAAATGGCCCCACAAGATGCAAAAACTAAAGTAATTGGGGAATTTCCCATGCCATCAATGAAAAGAGTAGTACTACAGTTGCTGAGGTTGAGTGGATTTTACTGAAAGTTTGTGCTGAATTTTAGCAGTGTGGCTGTTCTACTCACCAAATTGTTAAAGCAGGGCAAGTAATTTCAGTGGATAGCAGACTGTCAAAAAGTATTTGACAGCCTAAAAACTGTGTTAACCACTGCTCCAGTATTAGCCACACCTGATTACACAAAGCCTTTCAAGGTGGTTATCGTTGCCAGTGATGTGGGTGTTTGGTGTGGTGCTTCTGCAGGAGGATAACAAGGGCATAGAAAGATCCATCGGATATTTTTCCAGGAAGCTGAACATTCATTAACAGAAATATTCAACAGTTGAGAAAGACACTTTGAGCTTGGTGTTGCATTACAACATTTCAGTGTTTATATTCCCAGCAATGCATCTGAGACAAACCCATTGATATTTGTGGAGAAATTTAAGGATAAAAATGCCAGACTGTTTAGATAGAACTTGTCATTGCAGCCATTCAATTTGACAATAGCACATATGGCAGGTCGCGAAAACATGATTGCCGATGTATTATCAAGGCTTGAATGAGATACGGAGGCATTTGGTGGTGGGGTGCTATAGCAGTGTCATGTATATGTGTGTCTTAGAGTACCAACCAGTTTTTTTTTGGAGGGTTTTTAAAAAATGAAGCCATCTTTGGATATTGATGGGTTTTTTTTAAGGGGGTCGGTGTCACAAAGCTGGTCCTTTTTCTAAAAGCTGTACCTTTTCTCAAGGATACTGTGTCCTTGATTTTTTTTCAGAGGGGACATAAAACAATCTGGGCTCCGAAACAACTGGTTTGGTACAGAGATGAAAGAGTTTACTGAGAGGCCTTTTTGTTTATGCGTAAACAGATGAGACTTTAGACCAAAGCTTTCATGTTTTAGAAATAACCTGTAAAACGAAGGAAGAGTGGTCAGTCCTTGGAAGCTGAAGTCTTATTTGAGTCAGTTCAGCAGTGGGCTGTGTGGAAACAGGCTTCTGGACTCTTTCTCCTTCTGCCCTTCTAACTTCGACCTATAAGCCTTTGCTTAATTTTTGCTCTGTGGTTAAGCCGTTTGTTTATTGAGACTGTTGCACATATTTTTAGGAGCAACATAGACAGAGTTTTTTTAAGAATCCTTACAGTGGGGAGACAGGCCCTTTGACCTAACAAGTCTACACCAACCTCTCCGAAGAGTATCCCACCCAAGCCCATTCCACGTCATTCTACATTTGAATAAGTTTTTGTCTGTTTTAAAACCTGGTAGTCAACCTAGCTAACTTACTCTGGGTAATTTGTCAGAAAGGATCCTTTGCAGCTCTGGATGGAGCTGGACTACACCTCCCACCCTGCCTCCTGTAAAAACACCATCCCTTATTCCATTCCTCCGCCTCCGCCACATCTGTTACCAGAATGACCAATTCCATCACAGAACATCCCAAAAGGCCTCCTTCTTCAAAGACCGCAACTTCCCTTCCCACATGGTTGACGATTACCTCCAGCACATCTCCCCCACTTCCCGCACCTCCAACCTTGAATCCCAACCCTCCCAACGCAACAAGGACAGGACACCCCCAGTCCTTACCTTCCACTCACCAATGTCTGTATACATCACATCATCTTCCACCACTTCCACTACCTACAAACAGACCCCACCACTAGGGATATATTTCCCTCCCCACCCCATCAGAATTTCAGAGAGACCATTCCCTCCGTGAATCCTTTTTCAGATCCACACTTCCCACCAGCCCACACACCCCTCCCGGTACCTTCCACTGCCACCGCAAGGAGTGCAAAACCTGCACACACACATCTCCCCTCACCTCCATCCAAGATCCCAAAGGATTCTTTACCTGTACTTCCACAAATGTCATCTACTGTATCCGTTGCGTCCGATGTGGTCTCCTCTACATTGGAGCGACAGAATACCAACTTGCAGTTCATTTTAGAGAACATCTCTATGACACCCGCACCAACCAATCCCCCGCTCCGTGATTGAACACTTTAACTCCCTCTCCCACTCAACCAAGGACTGCAGGTCCTGGGCCTCCTCCATTGCCAAACCTAACCACTCAACGCCTGGATGAAGAACACCCCATCTTCCACCTTGGAACCCTGCAACCACACGGGATTAATGTGGATTTCACCAGTTTCCTCATTTCTCCTCTCCCCAGTTTATCCCAGTCGCAAGCCTCCAACTCGGCAGCGCCCTCTTGACCTGTCCATCACCCTTCCCATCTATCCGCTCCAAACTCCTCTCTGACTTATCACCTTCTCCCCCACCTTCATCTACCTATCGTGTTCCCAGCTACCTTCCCCCAGCCCCATCCCCCTCCCATTTGTCTCTCAACCGCCACCCCCTCCAGCCCACAAGGCTCATTCCTGACAAAGGGCTTATGCCTGAAACATTGATTCTCCTGCTCCACAGATGGTGCCTGACCTGCTGTACTTTTCCAGCACCACATTCTTGAACTCTGAATTCAGATCAGTCTTGCACTGAATATGCTACTGAAGCAGGGAGCTCCAAAACATAAGCTGGCAAATGCTAGCAGTTTTAAAAATACTGTGTATATTTCTTGATATATACATTTTAAAAATGTGCTGTTGCAAAATCCTTGCTCTTAGCTCAGGAGTCCCTTTATTTGCAGAAGAAGGTCATCTGGACTAAAATGTATTATTAATTAAGTCAAGGTTCTGACTATACCAAATGTTTATACTATGCATGTTGTCCGTGTTTGCTTTTTAAATATGCATCTAACTTGCTATTCCTGTAGTGGCCTGTCGACACGTGAATCTTGTCTGTAAACAACAGGACTTACCTGGATCTAAGAATCTTGTCCCTTTAGTTGCACAACCTGACTGGATGCTGTGCAAGGAGGAATGACCTTCATCTCTCTATTTACATTTTTATAATATCAGGACCAGAGAGGGAAGCGAGATAGACAAAAGAGGATGTTTGCCAACTAGAATTCTAGTAGAAATTATCATGTAGTGCATTCCAGAGTTAGTTGTTGGTGAACTAGAAGGAAAGGCTTCCATTTAACACTTTTTTTTTATCATGCAAGCATTTGTCAAAACAAATTACTGTGATTTCTGATCCCCAGCAGAGCTGAACTGTGGGTGTATAGGCAACAACATTCTTTAATGGCAAATACTGTAATTGTTCAGTTCTTGTCTGTTTGTGATACACATCAATAAACAGTGAATCACAGAAATAGATCCATGAATTTGTGTTGGGCTCATACCCATGTCTATTACTCTGTCCATTACTTATTTTGTATTTTTAATGAAGCTCTAACCATATTTTGGTAGGATTGTGCTTGCTCTTTGCCTATTACTATGTGAAGACTCCCAATATTCATCTTTAATTCGAATGTTTGGATATGACACAATATTTATTGATGTTCTCTTTCCAGTAAACAGTTTAGTTATAATTTCTTTCTCAGTGCTTCTTCATAAATAAGTATGAAACAGTAAACCAGAGACTAGCAACCTCCTTGCAAAAATTAAAAAATAGACATTTTTATTTATGATTTTCTGTAATTGTATCAATTATAAGCCATGTTGAATGAGAGGGATGTGATAACTATCAATTAAATATGTGATTAAAATTGACATTTTCTAAAATTATTAAACAATTAAGTGATCTCATTTTTATATACATGAATGAACTTTACATCTCAATTGCATCCATAATGCATTGAAACATTCTTAGTATGTGAAAATATCTTACATTGGAGTATATAAGTTATGAAGTGTACAAAATTATAATGTAATAAATAAATTAATGAAAATTAAATAGGATCAGAAAAAGTACTAAACTTATCCAGAAAGGAATGATGACTACTTGAGGACATCAGGACTTGTGCTCACCATTCACCAAGGTGGCAGTAGTGCCGTGAGACCTGGAACTGAAGCACCAGGTAAAGTCAAATAGTCAAAATACATTAACATGTAAACATCGTACAGTTCATTATGCTGCAAATGTTTATTTCAAAAAATACTTAATACATTAAAAATCTTTATACACTGTCACTACAGCAGTTCAGTTCTGAACAGTCTTTACATATGGAAAACAAACAAATCCAAGGCATTTCTTATTTATATAAGATTACATTTGCATACATTTGCAGCAGCAAGAGGGTCTAATAACTGAACGGACACTCATGTACTTTGGCAGAAAGTCCTTAGACAGTGTTCTTTCCCCATTGCACCTTAGTGGCAGCTGCCCCAAGCTTTTGTGCATCCCTTAGCTCATAGTCCTGGACCTGCAACACTGGGTCAAGTATAACTCCTTGCTGTAGAAGACTAATGAGTTTTAGGCAGGCCAAAGAGTGGGTTTCCTGGAGTTAGTGTTGCTCCAAGTGCAGTTGATGTTTGTCTCGGTGTGCATCCTACAGCACAGATCTGCTCAGGATGAACCTCGATAAAATCCACTGCATCTCTTTCCAGACTTCAAAGGCACATGCCAGCAGGAGACCTGTGGCAGCCTTCCCCCCCCCCCCCCCCCCCCCCCCCCCCGCATCCACATTGAGGGCAGCTTGCAGCAGTGCAGAGAATCCAGGCGTACGTGATGGATCTCACAGGTTGTTTCCTTCTCGCCACCAGCCAAGCGATATGTTAGTGCTTGTTGGAAAGTTCTGCTCATGAGGCATTTTGTCAAATGATTCTTACAGTCTGCTCAGGGAACAGGATCTACCCTCTCCTGTTTTCACAGGCTCTTAAGGATGCTATGTGCTGACCACTTCCTGATGGACCAGTAGTCAAAGTGTTTTCATTGCAGATTTCTTGATGAAGGACAGGTGATGCAATTACTTCGAGCATTCCATGGCGCCGAGACCATCCCACCTTTTGCAATACTGGGAACAGGTAGAATCTCAGTATGTAATGACATTTGGTGTTTGTACACCAAGGATCTACACACAGCTTGATGCAACCAGACACAAAAGTGACAATTAGGATGAGGGCAGCATTGGGTACATTCTTCCCCCACTTATCCAGAGTTTTTTTTATCCAGACCTGCAGACATGGTCAATCTTAGATATCCAGATGAAGACTGAGTGACTGTAACAGTGGAGGTCTGGGAATAGGCCAGACCTGTGCTGTATACAACAACAGAGAGAGCACTTCATACCTGATGACCAGGTTTTACCCTGCAATGGAGAGGGAGCAGTGCCTCCAAAGGCCTAGTTTCTGCCTCACCTTAGTGACACACTCCTCCCAAGTGTTTGTGAATGCTCTGGTATCGTCAATCCATATTCCCAGCACCTTCAGATAATCTGTCCTGACGACGAAGGGATTAAAGGATCGGTTGACCCAGTTCCCAAAGAACATGGCTTTGTTCATGCCTTGATTTACCTTGGCTCCTGAGGCCAGTTCAAATTAGTTTCAGAAGCTCATGAGTTTGTGCACTGACAATGGATCCAAACAGAAAACAAGTAACATCATTCATGTACAAGGAGGCAAGATCTGCCGTCTTCTGCTGCCTGGAATAGTCATCCCTCTCGGGCTCACATCCTTCCTGATGAACTTGGAAAAAGGCTCTAGACCACTCACAAACAATGCAGGACAAAGTGGGCAGCTCTGCCTACCTCCAGATCAGATTAGGAGACTTCTGGTTCCCACCCATTGATTGAGACTGTGCTACTGATGCTAATTATAATACAAAATATGAAGCATGATTCTGTGAGCTAGCTCTCCCAACAGGATGTTTACATTTGCAGAGAGCTCATTTTCAGATACCACAGGTACACAGCTTGGATTGTTTATCCATTAAAAATAACTTACAGAAAACCATTCATTGCAGCTGTGCAATTTTCTGCAATGTTTTCCCTGAGAGAATCCCTCTTTTTTTTTTGGGAGTGTCAGAAGGGAATTACTCCTTCAGTCAAAACAAGTAAAATTCAAAACAGGCTATCAACCCAGTTGGGTATCTTGAGTGGCTGTCAGGTTCAGACTGTGAAATGCAAGCAAATTGCAAGAGAAACTCAGCATCTTTGGAGAGAGAAACACAGTTAACATTTTGAGGCCAATGTGAGTCTTCTTCAGAACTGAAGAGGGCTGTAGGTTCAGCATGTGGCTGTGCTATTTGTCTAAGTGTCATGTTAAGTGGACTAATATGCATGGTCTTCCAAACTTTCTGTTCACAGCAACAGTGGATGGCCTGGCTGTTGGAGTTCTGGTTAAACCAGTCTTTGATGTTGTCTAAGTTCACCATCAACTTCTTGTTCATCTCTGTTAATCATTTTCCAACTGTTCTGCATTTATGACATGTCCAAAGAACTATATTTGTCTTCTTTTGATACTATTTCAGAGTTCGGGGGTTCTTATCACTCATTCCTCTTCATTAATTCTTTTCTCCATTCAGCTTACACTGGGATCCTTCTTAAGCACCACATTTTGAAGTCAGTTTTTTTTTCCCCTTTTCATAATTCTCCAGCCTTCATATCCCTCATTCATTGCTGACCATGCATAATATATAAGCACATAAATTTTGGTTTCAAGCTAATATTCTTTAGAATACTTCTTCATTTTGTATTAATTTTTTTTCGGATTTCTGTACTATTCATCAGGTGTTTCTGGATGAATTGACGGATGTGTTCTAATTTGCTGCCATTAATTGTGGTGTTGCATGCTGAATTGACCTTTTTCTTTTGTCATTACCATGTTGTATGTTTCCTTGCAGTTGAATATACCTACCACTTTCCCTTAAAACAGTGTAAAGCAATTAAATAATTCTTCATTTATTGTTAGATGTAGGGTATCATCTGCATGGTAGATTGTGCTATTAGACAGTCAAAATAGTCCACAATCTCAAGACCCATTTGCCTATTATTCACATGGTTTTAAGGATTTAAGTTTGCACATCGGTAGTCATATTCTATAAACTGTGCCATCCTGAAACCATGATCTTTGTTTATCTTAATTCTTCAAAGATCATTGTTATTAATTTATTTTTTTTAACATTCTACTTTCTAAGTCAGATATTTTGCGAGACAAATGGAGGCAGTATGAATCATAGCTCAATGCAAATGTGAAGCCATCTCTTATATATCTAGTGTCCTCCACACCTATCCCAAAGCTAAGAGGAGCCACAACTCTAGCTTCAGGATTACAACATATCCTGTATTCTTTACATGACATGGAAACTTAGAAACTTTGTTTGGAAACAAACATGCTGTTGGTTAGAGCAAGTCTCAGACCCAGCTGATCAAGTAACTGTCAATATATTTATCTTATTAGGTGCTTTCTTTAAGAAAATATGCTTTGTTCATCCTACAGCTGTATTTCTAAGAAACCTCACACCTGTCCAGAATAAACCTCATCAAAAGGGCTTCTTTATGAACACTACAACTCAACACTTCATCAAAGCATATGTTATCCTTTGATGTAGAATAGAGAAATTCCTATGAAGAATAAATGTCACTCTCTATCATTTCACATCTTGATATTCTAAATATACTCTGTTAAGGTTGTTTTAAAAGAAGTTTTACTAGAAATCTGGTTGACTGTGTCTGAACTCTTGTTTGATGTTGACAGTTCATGTACAAAATAGGAAAATATCAGTTCAAAAGAAGTGGCAAGGCTCATTTTGAAGAAGTACAACATCTTCGATTAAAAACAAGTCCTTTTATCTGTCCTGGCTATTGGGTCTTTGAACAATCCAATAAAGTATAGTATTACAGCGTAGAAAGTAAGAACAGGAGTAGGCCATTCAGCCCTTAGAGCCTGCTGCAATCATTCTGATCATGGCAAATCATCCCACTCAATAGCTTTTTCCCATGTTTCCTCCATTTCCTTTTATTCCTTTAGCCCCAAGTGCTTTATTCTTAAAATCACACAATATTTTGGCCTCAACTGCATTTTGTTGTAGCAAATTCCACAGGCTCACCACACTTTGGGCAAAGACATTTTTCTTCCTCTTAGTCCTAAATGGTTTACCATGTCCTCAGGCTGTGAGCCTTGGTTCTAGACTCCCTGCCATCACCTCCTTCCTTTCTGCAGTTACTCTGGCTAGTCTGGATGTAAGTTTGCTTGCTGAGCTGGAAGGTTCATTTTCAGGTGTTTCATCACCATACTAGGTAACATCATCAGTGAGCCTCAGGTGAAGCACTGGTGTTCGTGACCTACTTTCTATTTATGTGTTTAGGTTTCCTTGGATTGGTGATGACATTGCCTGTGGTGATGTAAGTTCCTGTGGTGATTTCATTTCCTGTTCTTTTTCTCAGAGGTGGTACTGACATCACCACAGGAACCATTTACCATCCTCTGAGAAAAAGAAAAGGAAATAACATCATCACGGGTAATGTCATCACCAACCCAAGGAAACCTAAACACATAAATAGAAAGCGGGTCACTAATACCAGTCCTTCACCAGAGGCTCACTGATGATGTTACCCAGTATGGTGACGAAACATCTGAAAATGAATTTTTCAGCTCAGTGAGCAAACTTGCATTCAGAACCTCAACCTGAGCTATAAAACTTCTCAAAACTCGCTCTGTCTAGTCTTGTTAGAATCTAAGAGGTTTCTATGAGGTCCCCCCTCATTCTCATGAACTGACCAAATAGAATCCTAACTGATTCAAATTCTCCTCATGTACACCAGGAATTAGTCTGGTAAACCTTTGCTCCACTCCTTCTATAGTAAGAGCATTCTTCTTCAGATAAGGAGACCAAACTGCTCACAATATTCTAGATGTGGTTTCACTGAAGCTCTGAAGCATTGCAGCAAGATATCTTCAATCCTCATATTACATGGTCAGCATGCCATTTGCCATCTTTACCGCCTGCTGCACCCTCATGCTTATCTTCAGCAACTGATGTATGAGGACACTCAGGTTTCATTACACATTCCTCTCCCTCAATTTATAGCCATTCAGATAATAAATCTGACTTCCTGTTTTTGCTACCAAAGTGGATAGCCTTATATTTATTCACCTTACATTGCATCTTCTACAATGCATTTGCCCACTCACATAGCTTGTCCAAATCACACTAAAGCATCTGCCTCACAGCTCAACATCCCAACTGCTCCTAATATGTCTGACTAGCACCTGAGAGGAATGTTTAGTGATTAGAGATAGTGGAATCTGGGTACACAGATATCCAGGCCTTTATGTACCACCTGTGGAACAAGAATCTAGTTCATTATGTCCTAACAATTCATTCATATTCTGCCTAGTTTTAGTTTGTATTGTTTTACTTGTCAAAATCTAGTTTAGCAGACTTGTGTGGGAGAGGTTTAATTACATACAACAAATACACATTATTGGTCTGGTGACAGTATCTTATATTATCTTTTAAAAATGAGAAACCATTGATATAATTGCGTAAAATCAATCTAATATGATTCTCTGAGAGGAGGTTGAGAGAAAATTTAATAGAGATGTTCAAAATAAGAAGGGGTCACGAGAATAGAGAGAAGCTGTTAGTTCTGGCAGAAGGGTCGACAACTAGAGAGTGCTGATTTATGATGATTGGGAGAACAATTAAAGGAGGCATGAGGAGGAACCTTTTCTGCACAGCGAATGTTTAGGATTAGGAATGCACTGGCTGAAAAAATTATGGTGGCAGGTTCAATCATACCTTCAAAAGGGAATTAGATAAATATTTTGTAGGGCTGTGGGATCAGAAGAGAGGGAGTGAGAATAATTGGTTTGCTTTTATTGATATCCAATACATGCTCAACACACTGGTCTGTTTATGAATTGGAACCATTTATGTTTAATCTAATAAGCCTTTTTAAAAGTAATTCCAGATGTCTTTATGCATCTATGTAAATAGACATTATTATTTTTTGTCCCCCATTTTAATATTGCCATGACAGTAGACTATAGAATTGTTGTTTAGTTTTCTTAGAAACCTTTCAAATGCATGTTAGTGTGTTGGCATAAGTAATAAATACTGCCCATTGTTGTTATAGAACTGAAGAAACATAAAACCCTGAACATGTGTGTTAATCCCACTTTACATTTCAGAATTTTTAATCCTCCCTGTAAACTTCACTGTATTAGAGACAAATAATCCCTTTTGTCAAGGTTATCTTACAAAACTGGAGATCTGCTGAGTATATATGGATAATTTCTTCAATCAACCTTTCATTAAAAAGTGCTCCTCTGCCTGCCAAGCTACAAAATGGCACTGTCCACTAAATGATTTTGTAAGATTCCAGTTGGCCAAGAATATTCAAGATGAAAGGAAATAAACTAAGACATTACATTGTTCTAAACTTGCCTCAGATCGATGATATATGGATGAATTCTGTCACCTTGTGCAATGATCTTCCTGTCAATAACTTTCTCCATATTTTCATTCATTTGCAGTTAGAATGTATGGCAGCAACCAGGCAGTAAATCATAATCAGGAAAGCTAATGGCTAATGTTTTCATCTGTCTGCTAATAATACAAGTTCTTTTTCAAACTGACAACATTCAGTCTAATTAGAAGAGCTAGATACAACCTTAATTTTTTGACCTAAAAACGGCATTTGACATTTCTCAAAAGACCGCTTCGGCAATTTTCTAGCATAATGCACTGCTCCATTATTATTATCATCTGGAATGTGCTGTCTGAAAGAGAAGTAGAAGCAGATTTAATAATTTTCAGAGGTGAATTGGATTAAAACTTGAGAGAGAAAATTTTCAGGACTACACAGAAGGGCAATGGGAGTGGGACTATATGGGTAGCTCTTTAAAGAGTTAGCATTGGCATGATGGGCTGAATTGCCTTCTCCTATGCCCCATCATTCCCAACAAGTTTCACCAGAAGAATCAAACCTGGTTTTGCCTTCTGGGCACCCTGCCATAGTGTGCTTCTCACAGGGAGGCAGGTGCTGTACAACCTCGACAAAACATCTATGTAATTATGTTATGATGAATAAGCCACGAATCACACATTGCACATTGATGTCAAAATTAAAGGGACCTTGTTTGAAGCGGCGTTGTATGAGGGATGTACTAATTTTTGGTATCCCAGGGTACCTCAGTTAATGGTGACTTGGTGCCTGGTAGCTATAATATAATCACTCCAGGTCAGTCCACTGGCAGACATTATCAGGTCAAAATTGTAAGATATCTTCATTGTTCTAATTGTCTTTGATTGCAGCTACTTGTTGCCTCACGTGGTATACACACAAAAAAAACAGCCCCAGGCTAGAACTGATTATAACAAGAACAACAAAGAGAGAGCTGTAGTGAGTAAACAATGGTAATACATTTTAAATGAATATATTTTATGACTGACGTTAATTCTTCTTCTTCTATCAGCACTAGCATTGCCAGCAGTCCCTCGATTTGAAGATGATGTCTACTCGAGATCACATGAGTGATCTGTGATTCTTCCATGGGTCTTCTTATGAGTAATCAAGCCAATTCTCAACCTTGGGGCACATGTGCCAGGGCATTTCACAAGGTAGTTACAACTGGAGTAGAATTCAAGAAAATGCGAGTTTCCAAACTATGAATAGTTTCGGAATGCACCTTTAGATTGTTCTTCCGTCCTGGGATCTTCCAACCACACGGCATCAATATGGATTTCACTAGTTTCTTCATTCCCCTCCCCTCACCTTATCACCCCTCACCAGTTCCAACCTCGCAACTTGGCACTGCCCTCATGACCTGTTATACCTGTCCATCTTCTTCCCACCTAACCGCTCTACCCTCCTCTCTGACCTATCACCAATACCCCCATTTCTGTCTACCTATGACACTCTCAGCTACCTTCCCCACTCCCTCCTCCCATTTATCTCTCCACTTCCTTGGCTCACAGCCTCATTCCTGAGAAAGGGCTCTTGCTCAAAACGTCGATTCTCCTGCTCCTCGGATGCTGCCTGACCTGCTGTGCTTTTCCAGCACCACACTCACGACTCTAAACTCCATCATCTGCCGTCCTTATTTTCGTCTAGTGATATATTTCAATCTATTCAATTAGATGCTCTACAGTATAGAAACAGGCCATTTGGCCCAACAAGTTCACAGTGACCCTCTGAAGAGTAACCCACACAGACCCATTCCCCTAACCTATATTTACCCCTGCCTAGTGCACTTAACACTATGGGTAATTTAGCATGGCCAATTTACCTGTCTTGCACATCTTTGGATTGTGGGAGGAAACCAGAGTACCCCCGTGGAAACTCATACAGGCACACAGAGAATTTGCAAACTCCACAGACAGTCGCCCAAGACAGGAATCAAACTTGGATCCCTGGCGTTGTGAGGCAGCAGTGCTAACTATTAAGCCACTGTGCTGCCCCTAGTTTTCATTCAACTTGTCTTGGTCAAAATTGCTACAGTCAATTACTTTCTGTCACCTACTTTGTAAGAGCTAGTGAACCAGTTTTGTTCATATACTGTGAGCAGAAAGCTACTTTATTTCTAATTTGTCAATCGTCACACTGTTCTTTAACATACTTAGTAAAATCAGCAGCATAAAATGCCGCTTTGTACCATTCAGTAAATAAAAAGACCTTGTTATCCTCAATGAGAAGAATCGTAAGATGATTACACTTAGAAGGGTGACCATGGAGAGACAATATAAAGATACAATTCTAGAAACGTTGCAAAAGCAGAGGGACATGGATGTATATGTGCATCAGTTGTTGAACGTGACAGAACTTCTTAGGAGAACAATTATCAAAGCATTCAGAGTTCTGGGCTTTATTAATTAAAGCATTCAGTACAAGAGCAAGGAAGTTGTGTTAAACTTAAGTAAGACATTGGTTTGGTCTCAGCTGGAGTACCTCACCTAGTTTAGGGTGTCCCATAGTTCAGGAATGATGTGAAGATATTGGAGAGAGTATAGAAGAGATTTATGAGAATGTTTCCAAGGTTGAGGAATTTCAATCATATGCAATTTTGGAGAAGTTGAGCTTGTATTCATTGGAGAAGAGGAGACTGAGAGGAATATTGATGAAGGTACTCAAAATCAAGAGTCTAGGGAAAATGGTTCTGCGTCTGCATGGATTAAGAATGATGGGACATAGATTTAAAGTCATTAGTAAAAGAAGCAAATTGATTTGAGGAATGACTTTTAGCACATCAAATAGTTAGGGCCTGAAAGTACTGCCTGAGAGTATGGTGAGGGCAGATTCAATTCAAGTATTCAAGAAGAAATTTGGTGATTATTTTATCATTTAGAAGACCACAAGAAATAGGAACAGTAATAAGCCATTCAGCCCTTCAAGTTGGCTCCACCATTCAATAGGATTGTGACTGATCCAACATTCCTCTAATCACTTTCCTGCGTTTTTGTGGTAACCCTTGATTCCCCAACTGATCAAGAATCCATCCATCTCAACCTTAAATATACACAAGGACTCTGCCTCCCCAGCTCTCTATGGCAAGAAGTTCCAAAGACTCACCCCTCTGAGAGAAGGAATTCCTCCTTATCTCAGTCTTAAATTGGCGCCCCTTTATTCTAAGACTATGTCCTCTTGTCCGAGATTCTCTCATGTGGGGAAAGATCCTCTCAGCATTTACCCTGTCAAGCCCCTTAACAATCCCACCTTCTCTGAACTGGAAATTGGCACTGAGTGAGATGATAACTTGGAGAGCTGTCCCAGACTCAGTGGGGTGAATTGCCACCTTCTACACTCTAACAATCTGTGATTCTCAGTTCTCTTTGTCCTGGTGACTAGTGAGCTAGAAAGTTTGACAGATCATCTTGCTTTCATTGCCTCAAAAGATGCCAGAAAAATAATCCCTCTCTCTCACTGTTGTTGAAACAATAAAAATCTCCATAGTAATATAGCTGTTAAAAATCCCAGTCCATTATACTTGAGAGCAAGCTGCTTTTACCAAAAGCCATTTTTTTGGCTTTTTGCCATTTATACATCATTAAGGAATTATGCAAAGCAGTGATGCAAAACAATGTGTTCAGGCAACTCAGATCCAGTGACCATACAATAAAGACTCAAGGGTTCATTACTCCTCCTTAACAATATACTGTATGTGTTGGCATGGAGGTGGGGAATGGATGGAGGGGTGGGGAGTGGATAAAGAACAATAGAACATTTTGATCATTTCATAATTTCAATCATTCTACAAATAAAAGTGGAACATATGCTGTTGGGCATTGCTCAGAATATAAAAGGTTTGTATCTGTGGAGAAGGGATAAATTTGCTGCTCTACTTGACCTAAACCCTCACTGCAATGTTTAAAGTGCCAGCCCACCCATTAACCTAGCTTCATTAAAATCATATTGGCAGGGGTGGAAGTGGCAGAGGTGGTTGGAAGTTGAGGTTTTCAATGCATTAAGCTCCCACTAGCATCAAATCCACCCACTGCTTGAGATTAAAAAGTTGCCCCCACCATCTGCAATAAGTTTGTTTCTCTGAGTCTCCACTGATGCTGCCTGACCTGCTGAGTATTTTCAGCATTTTCTGTTTCTCTTTCAGATTTTCCTGTATCTACACTATTTTGCTTTTTTGGTGGGGTGTGTGGGGTTCCATTAAAAACACATTTCTCTAACTTTAGCCACCTGTAAATTTTTAATTTCCTTGTCTAAAGGGATTTAGATGCAACCAGAAGTACTGAAATTGGGAAAAATTTCAAAGTGAACAGCCACTGTGGGGAAGAATGTACTAAAAGGTGAAATTCCCTTGCTCCAAGGGCTAATGACATGATAAATTAGTTCAGTTTTTGACACTTTTTCAGCAGTCATAACACTGGAAACTAAACAGTTAAACCTTTGTCAAAATGAAACACTGTGGGCTTTACAAT
The DNA here is from genome assembly GCF_020745735.1 of Hemiscyllium ocellatum. Lineage (NCBI taxonomy): Eukaryota > Metazoa > Chordata > Chondrichthyes > Orectolobiformes > Hemiscylliidae > Hemiscyllium > Hemiscyllium ocellatum. The sequence goes on along the minus strand of NC_083410.1, from coordinate 109,726,118 downwards.
AGATATATTGCCATGGTTACAACAACCCTGTAGTAACCATGGCTGTCTGTATTTTTAATATGCAGAAGCCACGAGCAAAACAGTATCAACCATTGACAATATTCATCTACATTACAGTTTTAGGAAAATCATTGTATGAGCATATGAATAACAATGGTAATGATAAGAAAGAGGATTAACACAAGTCTGAGTATATAGTGTCTTTTTTCCCTCAGTAAGAAACATACTCGATTGGCATTAACAGGGCTATTGATTGGGCAGTCACAGGGAGAAAGGGAATTTTTTTACTGCTCCTACGCGCTTCCTGGTGGCCACTTATGGAATGCCAGGAGATAATTTTCAGCTTGGCCTCCTTGCCTTAGAGGTGGCAACACACAGGGAAACCTGAGGGAGCAATAGCAGAAGACAAACCACTTTTAAACCCTTACAAGAACACCTAGGCTTGTAGCAAAACTTACTTGTGAGGAGTTTTGGCACTACTTGAATGTGATGGAACGAATGAAGCATTGCAAAACACATTATTATGTCAAGTTGCACATCCAGGCAACTTCCACATAATCTCAAACATCTAAAACAATAAAAGAATTTAGCAGCATCTTTATCAGATGATGCAGAGGATGTAAATAATATTTGATTCAACCATTTTGAAGCAAGTCACAGCCTTGCGTTAGCTCAAAGACGGAATATTTGAATTCTCATTGAATCTGGTTCACAAACATTTCCAAACACTGTGAGGTTACAAGCCATTAAGGTTTTCCTAGTTACTTCCCCTCTAGGAGTGTAGTGTGCAGATTCAAGAGAATGTTATTTAGTTTATCAAACTCATTCCTTTCTGAGCTGAGTTGTCATTTGAATAACAATGGTTTCTTTCAAATTAATGTACCCTCCGTGAGGAAGCAAGTTGACTGCAAGTAAAATTCCAAGAAGTAAAGATTAATGAATAAAATCAATCAGAGCTCAGAACAACAACAAGTTGTATTTATATGGTACCTTAAATAAATTAAACCATTCTTCACAGGAGTGATTATCAAGCACCATGCCACTTGTGATAGAAAGAAGTCTTCAATTAGCATGGTTTTTCCATAACATGCATTTTTACTTAACTGTCCATAATTCCAATAATGCATGCATGTTCACCAAGGAATAAATGTGTGCCAAACTCAGCACTCCTGGGCAAGTTCCTTCTCATTCAGTTTATTTAGCTGTTGCTTGTCTCATTCATGACTGGATAAGTTTTGAAAAACTGGCTCCATATTCCTGATGAAGAGGTTATACTGGAAACATCAACTCCCTTGTATCTCGGATGCTGCCTGACTGGTTGTGCTTTTCCAGCACCACACGTTTCGACTCTGCAGCATCTGCAGTCCTCACTTTCTCTAAGGATGTTGAAGCCTCTACCTCCAAAGCAGTAGAAGAGCAGTCTGATGGTCCTCAGCTTTTAACTTCCAGGCTGTAGCTGAGCCTCCCGCCTCCAGATAAGCAGTCGTGCATATTAAAAGATATTGTTGATACAAATTCTCGTGTTCATTTTGGTGTTCATATTAACTTCGCACATGGATTCTGTACTTGTCTTGCATTCTGTAAATGCAATTCAAAACTTTACGTGAATTTCATGGGAATATGAGCTTCTAATAATGTGGTTTCGCTTAATGTGGTCATTTTCAGGAGCATAACTATTGTGTTAATCTAGGACCATTATGGATTTTAAGGAACGTCTTAAAAAAAAGGGGTGGGAAGGAATTTCCAGAGATTAAGGCTTAAGCAGCAGTGGTGAAGCAAGGAAAGTTAGTGTCTAGCAAAAGGCCAGAATTTGGTGAGGGCAGATATCTTCGAGGGCTATAGAAAAGGAGATTACAGAGGTGGGTAAGGCAATGGAAAGGTTTGCAAACAATGGTGAGAATGTAATGATCCAGGTTATGTAGGTTATTACACTGTTCTTTGAATGTGGAAGGAGGTCAGTTAAAGTCCCCAGCATGCCTACAGAATCATCATCTTCACACATTTTGTTCTGAAATAAATACGCAATTTCTTAAGCTCTGCATTAAGCATATGTTATCTGTCTGGAATGTATGTTTCTATTTTATGAATATATGAATTAGGAGCAGGGCTAGGCTGCCCAGCTCCGTGAGCCTGATCCCTAATTCAATAAGATTACGGCTGTTTAGATTCCATCGTATTCCTGATTGGAGGTTCAGTTAGTTCACTTGGCTGGGTATCTGGAGTGCAGTACAGAGCAAAGCCAATACATGGGTTTGGTTCTCAAATGAAGTAGTACATGGAGGCCCCTCACCTCATCCCACACTTGTGGAGTGGGTACCCTCATGCTATATTAAAAAAAACTGTTGTTCTGTAACAGAGATACCAATGGTCTTTCTCAATTATGGCTCCTAGTGTTGCTACTTACCTCATATTTATCGATAATCTATCTCCATCTCCCTTCAAAGTAATCAAGTCTCTGCTTCTACTGTTTTATGAGGAAAAGGATTGTCAGGATTCACAATGCCCTGTGAGAAAAAAAAATCCTCAGTTCTTTGATGGACAGCACCTTACTTTTAGACAATGACCCCAGGTTTAAAGTTTCCCACAAGAGGAAACATGCTTAGTACATCCATCTGGTCAAGACCTCTGAAGATCTCACGTGTTTCAATCAATTGACCCCTTACATGTCCAGACTTCAACAGATACACATCTAGCCTGATCAATCTTTCCCAATTTCTAAAAATAGCTGTTAATCTGGTGCTTGTGTGTCACAGCGCTTAATGTTAATTATCATATAATAAATGGATTTTGCTGAGTTGATTTTGCAAAACGCTTATCAAAACTGGACAGAATGATTTGAACCCTTTTTCACATTGCAATGGTGTCATAGGATCTGAGTGAGTGAGATGATTCATAATAAATGCAGGCACATCCTTTTGGATCTAATTATACATTTAACTGCATGATTACAAAAAGCCCTGCAACTGCGTGGAAGCCTGTGTTAACAAACTGTCTGGTTATATCAATCATATCTCCCTCAAAGGCAGCACAATAAATGCTGCAGATTTGTAACAGAGCAATGCACTGGATAACCAGGCACTGCAGGACTGATGAAATTCTCCCAACATGGTGCTGAATTCTCAGTCACCTCGCAAGAGAAAGACATGAGGAAAGCCCAAGTTACACCTCACAGGAAATCGTGTCAAGTACCTGTATGTGTGTCTTTTGTATGTAATAGTCCTTCAGAATATGCATGCACTTGATCACAACTTGATGTGTGCGGAGTCTTTTAACATGGGGAGGCTGTTGTCCTGCAGCTACCAACAGTTTTGACTGACCAGGAAACCCTCCCATTCTGATTGGCTGCCAAAGGCATTTCCAAAGGATCTACAGATTGATTATGAATGTGTTTGACTGCATTAAGACACACCTTCCTAGGATAAGATTTGAACCTGGAGCTTGTACCCCAGATATAGGGATGCTACCCTCTGTGCCACAAGGGCTCTCCAAGTAGAGACACTAGGTCCTTGTTAATAACTTGTTTAGAACAACACAAATGAGGTTAACAGCTTGTCTATCATTTGAATACTTCTATTCCTGTGGTTGGAAGCATAGTAACCCTCAGGTTAAACCATCACAGTTACATTTCTTTCTGAAGCGAGAACAGTCCCAATGGTCTAGTAGAACTATGGTGACTTTACCTTATTAATTGGGGATTAATCCATGCTCAGGAGTAGGTTCAAAGACAGGATTGTTAATTGAGGTACACAATACATGTGGATTTTGTCAATAAAGACTAGTGACGGAATCTTCTACTTGTGTTGGCAGAGCATTAATTAGGCAGGATGATGGCATCAATACATCCTGCCACCACCACCAGTAGTAAAGCCTCGGCAGGAGATCCATGATCTATTATTCAGCCTTGCTGGTAATTGAGGTCTTCGAGGCTGCAGGTGGACCTGGAACCACCAAAATCACACAATGCCTAATTGAGGGACTGGACGTGGACAAGGGAGACACCTCCCTGCCTTTGCTTCCATACTACCTACCCCCCACCCCCCCCCCCCCCACCCCCCCACATCACTTGCCTTTGCCCTGAGTTCTTCATTGGTTTGGGCTCTTCTGCCAACAGCCATCGGCTTCCTCTGCAGCTCTTCCTGAGCAAGACTTCCACCATTGGGTCTTGATTCCAAAAGAAGGACTACCAGTGACCCTGTCACTTTCTGGGTGGTGTGTAATATGGCAGGCCTCCTCTTAAAAGAGCTAACTTGCATCTCTCACCAGCTCTCTAGCCTGCCAGCAACCCCCCTGATGCCTCAAGAAGATTCTGCTCCAGGCTCCAATCTTATTCCTCACAGTCTGGTTATCTGAACTCAAACAAGAATTATGTTTAAGTTCGAGAGAAGATGGAACAAATAACAAAAACAAATTTTCATCAATTACAATTTGACGTGGATAGTTATTTTCTGATAGAAGATCGTGATTGGAGTTACTTTGGAGAAGAATGACTAGAACCAAGTGCAAAGGATTGGGACATGATTTTTCACTGATGCTTTGTGAACCGAATCTTATGATAAATGGAAAAAAATGAAATGATTATGGGTTATATCTTTATCAAGAAAAAAAGCAATGTTTGACATTCTTGTTTCTTCCTCAAAGCGAGATCAAGTATCAAGCATTCTCAGAGCTAAAGGCTCAACAATTGGAAGGTTCAAACTATCAATTAAAGATTATGGACAAATTTATGAGAAAGGTGAACGATTAAATGTTTATGAGACTTGGTTAGACTTCGATAAACTTAGAAAGAAGGATGAATGTTCTATTGAAGAATGTATTTGACAGATTATGTGCAAGGTTACAAAAATTCCAGTTGGAAGTTCCTAAATCAGTGCTTGCCTTTAAATTGTTAGGCTGTGGTAAGGTGTCTCACATTGATGGATTCCTAGTATTAATTGGAATTAGATTTTCAGAAAGAAAACACCATAGAAACAGATAGAGTCATTGAGATCTAGGGACAGGCCTTTGGCCCAAACTGGTCCATGTCGACCAAATGTCCATTATGTTAACCCTGTTTCCCTGCACTTGGCCCATATCCTTCTAAATCTTTCCTCAATGTATTTGTCCAAATGCCTTTTAAAGATGTCATAATCTTAAAATATTCTAGGGAAGATATTCATGGCTATATGGCTCAAGTGGGACATTCTGTTGTAACACAAAATATTCAATCATTGCAGCACTGTATAGCATAGATACGAAAGGAGAATCTTAACTAAAAGGAGTGAGGACAGAGAAAACTCCAGCCATAAGAATAGACAACAGACATTATGGAAATATAACGGATATATCCAGAGTCGTTTTTTGTTCTGTATTCTTTCATGGATTTGTTGTCCATCCCTAATTGCCCTTAAACTGAGTGTCTTGCTCAGCTTTTCCAGAAGGCAATAAAGAGTCAACCATATTGCTGTGGATCTGAAGTCACTCAAGGCCAGACCAGGTAAGAGCAGCAGATTTCCTATCTTAAAGAACACAAATGACCCAAATGGCTCTTATGACAATACAATAGTTACTACAGTCATCATTCCTCAGACGAGCTTTCAATTCCAGATTTTATTCATTGAATTTAAATTTCATCAGTTGCCATGCTAAGACTTGAGCTCCAGTCTCCAGAGTCCATTGAAACTGCCACAATGCCACATGGTATTTCAGATGCAACTCAAAATATCATTAGTCAAAGAGTTTTTTTTAAACGGAATAGCAGAATTTTCGAAGTATGCATGAAATAGAAGGTTCAGAAGGAGACGGTGATGATACTGATCAGTCACAAGGAGTGTATTAGCTTCTAGAAGCTTCAGACCAGTGATGAATATATCAGTCACAGACTCATTGAATTGCTCTGTGTTAGTACATGAATGCACCTGCACAGTGTGGATTGGTTAATAACTTCATCCATATTACTGAGAGAATCTAGGTACAGATAGGAAAGTTTTGGGTTTGCTGAAATCACGAAAAAGAAGTGG